>NW_020838010.1:10569253-10613223 GCF_003676395.1 Aethalodelphis obliquidens
AAATTTATTTTTAAAAATTTTATTGACATATAGTTGATTTACAATATTATATTAGTTGTATCTCATGGTTTTGATTTGCATTTCTCTGATGATTATCGATGTTGAGCATCTTTTCATGTGTCTGTTGGCCATCTGTAGGTGTTCTTTGGAAAAATGTCTGTTCAGGTCCTCTGCCCATTTTCCAAAATATTTATTTATTTATTTTTGGCTGCATTGGGTCCTCATTGCTGCGCAGGCTTTGTCTAGTTGTGGTGAGCGGGGGCTACTCTTCGTTGCGGTGCCCATGCTTCTCACTGCAGTGGCTTCTCTTGTTGCAGAGCACGGGCTCTAGGTGCGCGGGCTTCAGTAGTTGTGGCACATGGACTTCAGTGGTTGTGGTGCACGGGCTTCAGTAATTGTGGTGCACAGGCGTAGTTGCTTGGCAGCATGTGGGGTCTTCCCGGACCAGGGCTCGAACCCGTGTCCCCTGCATTGGCAGGCAGATTCTTAACAACTGCGCCACCAGGGAAGCCCCCCTCTGCCCATTTTAAAATCAGGTTGTTTGTTTCTTTGATATTGAGTTGTATGTGCTGTTTGTATATTTTGGATATTAACCCCTTATTGGTCATATAATTTGCAAATGTTTTCTTCCATTCAGTAGGTTGTCTTTTCACTTTGTTGATGGTTTCCTTTCTATTGACCTTAATTTTTGAAGGCACAATGAGTTTGCTCTGGAAATTATTTTTTTAAAATTATTTCCAGTTGTAAAGTACATTTAATGGTAGGAAATCAATAATGATGATAGTAATGGACACCATTATATTGAGCACATTCTACGTGCACAGCACTTTACATGTATTATTTGTATTCCGTATAACAACCAGGGTTAATATTCTACATTTCAAATGTTTTTAAAAAATTAGTCTCAGAGAGACAAATGTGCCATAAATCAAGTAAATGGCAGAGCTGAGGTGCAAACCAAGATATCTAAAAAGCCCAGATTCTTAGAGGTCAATGAAAGGTGGTAGAACATTTTTCCCCTTTCTAATCTCAATCAATCTCTCTTCCACCCTCCCTGTCTTCTTCCATCCTATACTCAGTTCCCTGCCCTGCCCCTCACCTGCCACTGCTGTGGAAATTCTGAATCCAGTCTATCAGTAGTTAGATGGCCTCTGGGGTTTTCCTCTTAAGAAGTAACCTATCAGACCAGGAAAACTAATGCCATTGATTATTGGAAATCTCCTTTTTTTGGAATTTAAGAGAAAGATGTACAATATAATGTTAAATGGAAAAAGCAGACCACACTACTGGATATCTTCTATGTAACTACAATTAGCCATGGGGTGAGGACCAATAACTGAATTGAGTAAGAGAAGTTATGTTATTTGGGATGGGGATTTAGGGAAATTTCTAATAAGACAGTTTTCAGTGGAAAACCTATGCCTAACTTTTGTGACACCTGGCTGTACACTTTCACATCAATTGCCTGTAAAAGCCAACTTCGGAACAGTGCTTGGTCTACCTGCCCAATGGCTGGTAGGCATGCATTTTAGTTCCAATGAGAAATCCTACCCCTACACCTCTGATTTGCATGTTACGCTTATTGTTCAGCTTCCTTGGAGCAGCCTGTGTTTTTTGACTAGGAAGTGAGGAGGAAGCCAGAGCACACAGGCAGGTGTAGGTAGTGAATGGAGTCAGGCAGGTGTTGAGTCCTGTGGAAGCCCAGCCCAGCCAAGACAAGGAATCATTCACACTCACATTGATTCGTTCTTTACAGGAGTTAAATCATTTGTGTGTTATGGGCTATGAGGGCATTCGGCTTTCGCTAACTACTTCTCTTCGTAATCTGAGTTGCCTGGACAGGTTCATGACTACCACCCAGAGCACTAAGGCTGGGATCTGGGTTGTGGAAATGGGGGTTGAGGTGGTACACGTTAGGGGGACTCTTTTGTAGTCTGCGTCCATTTGAATTTGTAGGTGCTTTCCAATTATACCAACGATTGTTTAAGAAGTTCCCAGACTAAAACAAAGTTTTAAATTACTAATCTGTTTTGAAAGGATTTACAGGCTCAAAAGCTGAACTACATACTTAAAAATTTTTTTCTTCCCAAATACTTCTTGGTTGATACATACTTGTGGTCTCTAGTAACTCTGCTATGGTGCCAGCTTTGTCAGTCCCTCTAACACCAGGATTTCTCCTCTGATAATGAATTGATGCTCCATTTATAGGAAGGAGTTTGACGATATTAGGCCTCTAGATGTATGGTAAATTTATCAAACTCTTGGGTCAGCCAATATAAATTTCATATTGGAAAACTGTGCCGTAAATGGACAATTATCTCTAGCTTACCCTCACTGGGAGGAGCTATGTCTGCCAACAGGTAGAAAAGCAGCTGGAGCTTATGGGAGTGTTCTGATGGCCCAAATTAACACAGGATGAAATGGAATGATGTGACCATTGCAGGATATATTTGAGCTAAAGTGTCTGTGTGTGTGTATGCAAAAGATAGAGGAAAGAATGAATAATACACTGCACAGAGCATGGCTTGGATGGAGAATCTGAGTGTTTTGCTGCCCACCAGGCCCCTAGGGGAATAGGATGTTGACCAGCTTTGCTAGAGGCTAGTGTTGAGCGTGGGAAAGCTCATCCTCAATGTCTGAGAAGGGTGGAGACTGAGGAAGCCGCAAAACTTGGCAAATAACTCAGATCCTGAAGCACAGCCAATGGTTGTGGTATCACAGATTCCAAATAAAATTAAACAACTATCAATTCACATCTCTGTGTGAAAGAGGAGAAAAGGGAAAGACGGTTGAATACAGAGGCAAAGAAGATACAGCCCTCCACTCCTGCATTGCTTAATTCCAATTCACTGATGTCTTTATTTGTGGCATTTAAGGTATAAAACTTTGGTTGTGATGATATTAAAAGATAAATGTGCTGCACATTTGCTATTCCTTTAAGGGCAGATGTTAAATATGGTATTTGATTTCCTCGGGCTGCCGTCTTCTTTTCTTCTTTCCTTCTCCTTCTCCACATCTCCCTTCCTCCTTCCTTTGCTTTAAAAATGAAAGAACACGAGTTTCCCAGAATGAGGTTTTGCAAAATTTAACCAACACCACACGAAGTACTTTTATATCTATTATCAGATAAACCACACCAAGAAACCGAAAATCCAAAATAGGCACATCTTGAAAACATTGGATTCAAACAAGCGGAGATGCTAGCAATATTCACGCTTTGATCTTGTCTTGCTTTTTAAAAAAATTAGTAGACTTTATTTTTTTTAGACGGTTTGCAGCAAAATTGAGCAGAAAGTACTGACAGTTCTCATACACTCCCACTCCACTCTAGCTAGCTCCCGGCCCCCCACAGTTTCCTCTATTATTAACATTTTGCATTGGTACATTTGTTACAGTTGATGAACCACATTCATGCATTGTAATTAACAAACACCTGTTGTTCACATTAGGGTTCAGTTCTTTGTGTCCTGATTCCTATGGATTTTGTCAAATGCTTAAGGTCATGTATCTACCATTACAGTATCATACAGAATAGTTTCACTGCCCTAAAAACCCCCTGTGCTCCACCTATTCATTCTTACTCTTTTGCTCTCTTCCCCTTCCCCCATCCCTGGCAACCTCTGAAATTTTTACTGCCCCTACAGTTGTACCTTTTCCAGATTGTCATATTGTTGGAATCAGACTGGCTTCTTCCACTTAGCAATATGTATTTAAACTTCTTCCATGTCGGGACTTCCCTGGTGGTCCAATGGTTAAGACTCCGTGCTCCCAATGCAGGGGGCCCGGGTTCGATCCCTGATCAGGGAACTAGATCCCGCATGCTGCAACCAAGAGCCTGCATGCTGCAACTAAAAGATCCTGCGTGCCAGAACTAAGACCCGGTGCAGCCAAATAAATAAATAAATAAATATTAAAAAAAATAAAGTTCCTCCATGTCTTTTCATGGCTTGGTAGCTCTTTTCTTTTTTTAAAATTTAATTTACTTTTTTTAAAATTAATTTTTATTGGAGTATAGTTGATTTACAATGTTGTGTTAGTTTCTGCTGTACAGCAAAGTGAATCACTTATATTGATACGTATACATATATCCACTCTTTTTTAGATTCTTTTCCCATATAGATCATTACAGAGTATTGAGTAGAGTTCCCTGTGCTATACAGTAGGTCCTTGTTGGTTATCTATTTTATATATAGTAGTGTGTATATGTCAATCCCAATCTCCCAATTTATCCCTCCCCCACTTTCTCCATTTGGTAACCATAAGTTTGTTTTCTACATCTGTGACTCTATTTATGTTTTGTAATAAGTTCATCTGTACCATTTTTTTGTAGATTCCACATATAAGCAATATTATATGATATTTGTCTGCCTTATTTCACTCAGTACGATAATCTCTAGGTCCATCCATGTCGCTGCAAATGGCATTATTTCTTTCTTTTTTATGGCTAAAATAGTCCACTGTATATATGTACCACATCTTCTTTATCCATTCATCCGTCGAAGGACATTTAGGTTGATTCCATGTCCTGGCTATTGTAAACAGTGCTGCAATGAATATTGGGGTGCATGCATTTTTCGAATTATGGTTTTCTCTGTATATATGACCAGGAGTGGGATTGCTGGATCATATGGTAGCTCTATTTTTAGTTTTTTAGGGAACCTCCATACTGTTCTCCATAGTGACTGTACCAATTTACATTCCCACCAACAGTGTAGGAGGGTAGCTCATTTCATTTTATCACTGAATAATATCCCGTTGTATGAATGTATCATAGTTTATCTACTCACCTATTGAAGGACATCTTGGTTGCTTCCAGGTTTTGGTGATTATGAATAGCTACTACACACATTCAAGAGAAATTTTTTTTGTGTAGACATTACTTGTCAACTTACTTGGGTAAATATCTAGGGGTGGGATTGTTGGATCGTATGGTAAGAGTATGTTTAGTTTTGTAAGAAACTGCCAAATTGTCTTCCAATGTAGCTGAACCATTTTGCATTCCCACCAGCAATGAATTAGAGTTCCTGTTGCTGCACATCTTTGCCAGCATTTGGTGTTGTCAGTGTTTTGGATTTTAGCCATTCTAATAGGTGTGTAGTGAAATTTTGTTTTAATTTTCAATTTCCAAATTACTAATGATATTGAGCATCTTTTCATATTATTTGCCAACTTTTTATATTCTTTGGTGAGTTATCTGTTCAAACATTTTGCCCACTTTTAAATAGCATTGTTTGTTTTGTTGAGTTTTAAGAGTTCTTTATATATTGTGAATACAAGTCTTTTATCTGATATGTGTTTTGCAAACATGTTCTTCCTGTCTGTGGCTTGTCTTTTCATTCTCTTAACAACGTTTGCAGGGCACACATTTTTTATTCTAATGAAGTGCAAGTTATCAGTTTTTCTTCATGGATTGTGCTGTTTGTGTTGTATCTAAAAACCCATTGCCAAACCTGAGGTTACCTAGATTTTTCTCCTATATTATCTTCTAGAAGTGAAAGATGTGAGATTTGTTTTTTTGTTTGTTTGAAATGTGAATGTCTAGTTGTTCCAGCACCAGTTGTTTCTTTCTCCATTGTAATATCTTTGTTCCTTTGTCAAAGATCAGTTGACTATATTTATGTGAGTCTATTTCTGAACTCTATTCTGTTTCATTCATCTATTTGTTTATGCATTTGGCAGTACCACACTGTCTTGATTACAGTAGCTTTATAGTGAGTCTTGAAGTTGGTAGTGTCAGTCTTCTGGCTTTCTTCTTCTTCAGTATTAATTTAACTATTCTGGGTCTTTTGCCTTTACATATAAACTTTAGGATCAGTTTGTCAATTTCCACAAAGTAACTTGCTGGAATTTTGATTGGGATTATGTTCAATCTATAGATCTAGTTGGGGAGAACTGACATCTTAGCAATATCAGGTCTTCCTATCCATGAACATAGAATATCTCTCCATTTATTCAGATCTTTTGATTTGTTACATCAGAGTTTTATAGTTTTCCATATATAGATATTGAGATATTGCACATATTTTGTTAGGTTTATACATAAGTATCTCAGTTTTGGCATGCTAATATAAATGGTGTGTCTTTAATTTCAAATTCCAATTGCTAATTGCTGGTATATAGGAAAATGATTGAATGTGTCCTGCAATCTTGCTATAATCATTTATTGGTTCCAGGAGGGTTTTTTGGTGTTTTTTTTTTTTGTCAATTCCTTGGGAATTTCTACCTAGACAGTCATGTCATCTGAGAACAAAGACAGTTTTATTTCTTCCTTCCCTGTCCCTATACCTGTTTTTTTTAAATAACAGTGAACTTTTAAAAATAATTAATTAATTAATTTATGGCTGCGTTGGGTCTTCATTGCTGTGCGCGGGCTTTCTCTAGTTGCAGTGAGTGGGGGCTACTCTTCGTTGCGGTGCGTGGGCTTCTCATTGCGGTGGCTTCTCTTGTTGCGGAGCACGGGCTCTAGGCACGCAGGCCTCAGTAGTTGTGGCACGTGGGCTCTAGGGCGCAGGCTCAGTAGTTGTGGCACACAGGCTTACTTGCTCCATGGGATGTGGGATCTTCCCGGACCAGGGCTTGAACCCCTGTCCCCTGCATTGGCAGGTGGATTCTTAACCACTGCGGCACCAGGGAAGCCCCCTATACCTTTTATTTCACTTTGTCTTAGCGCATTACCTAGGACTTCCAGTATGTTCTTCAATAGGAGTGGTTAGAGGGGACATTCTTGCTTTGTTTCTGATCTCAAGGTGAAAGCATCTAGTTTTTCACCATTATGATGATAGCTGTTAGTTTTTTATAGATGTCCTTTATTGTGTTAAGGAACTTCCCCTCTATTCCTAGTTTGTTGAGAGTATTTTTTTTTCTTGGCTGCCCCGCGCAGCTTGTGAGATCTTATTTCCCCGACCAGGGATCGAACGCAGGCCCACGGCAGTGAAAGCACCAAGTCCTAACCACTGAACAGCCAGGGAATTCCCTGTTGAGAGTATTTAGCATGAATTGGTGTTGGATTTTGTCAAATGCTTTTTCTGCATCTGTTGATATGAATATGTGATTTTTCTTCTTTAGCCTCAAAAGTCAACAATTGACTTTTGAGTGTGAAACAGCTTTGCATACCTGGGATAAATCCCACTTGGTCATCATGTATTGAATATAAATCTTTTCATACATTGTTGAATTTGATCTGCTGATATTTTGTTGAATATTTTTGCATCTATGTTCATGAGAGATATTGGTCTTCAGTTTTCCTTTCTTGTAATGTATTGTCTGGTTTTGGTATTAGGGTAATGCTTACCTCATAGAATGAGTTAGGAAACTTTGCCTCTCCTTCTATTTTGTAGACCAGATTGAAGAGAATTGGTATCATTTCTTCCTTAAATGTTTGGTAGAATTTCCTAGTGAACCCATCCATGCCTAGTGCTTTCTGTTTTGGAAGGTTATTAATTATTGATTCAATTTAAAAAATAGATTTAGGTTTATCAGATAGTCTATTTCTCCTTGTAGGAGTATTGGTAGATTGTATGTTTCAAGGACTTGGTCCATTGCTTCTAAGTTAGCAAATTGTGGCCATAGAGTTGTTCATAATATTCTTTTATTGTCCTTTTAATATCCATGGGATCATTAGTGATGGCCCCCTTTTTATTTTTTTTTTGTAAGAGTACTTGATAGCACCTCCCCTTTTATTTATTTATTTATTTATTTTTTGGCCACACCATGCGACATGCAGGATCTTAGTTCCCTGACCAGGGATTAAACCCGTGCCCCCTGCATTGGGAGCACGGAGTCTTAACCACTGGCTGCCAGGGAAGTCCCCCATTTTCATTTCTGATATTAGCCATTTATACTTTCTCTCTTTTTATCTTCATTAGCCTGAATAGAGATTTGTCACTTTTATTAATATTTTCAAAGAACCAACTTTTTGTTTCATTGATTATCTCTATTGTTTTCCTGTTTTCAATTTTATTAATTTTTGCTCTGGTTTTTATATCTTTCCTTCTGCTTACTTTAGATTTAATTTGCTCTTCTTTCTCTGTTTCCTAAGGTGGAAACTTAGATTATTAATTTTAGATCTTCTTTTCTAAAAATATATGCATTCAATATGATGAATGTTCCTTTATGCACTGATTTCATTGCATCCCACAAATTTTGACAAGTTGTACTTCATTTCCATTTAGTTCAAAATATTTTTTCAAATTCTCTTGAGATTTCCTCTTTGACCCATGTGTTACTTAGAGGTCTGTTTTATGGCCTTGAATGTCGTCTATCTTAGTGGATGTTCCATGTGAGCTTGAGAGGAATGTGCATTCTGCCATTGTTGGATGAAGTAGTCTATAAATGTCAATTAGATTCAGTTTACTGATGGTGCAATTAGTTCAACTATATCTTTACTGATTTTCTACCTGCTGTATTTGTTAACTACTAATAGAGGGGTGTTGATGTCTTCAAGTACAATAGTAATTTGTCTGTTTCTCCTTGGGGTTCTGTCAGGTTTTGCTTCATGTATTTTGACCGTGTTGTTAAACACGTATATATTAAGGATTATTATGTCTTCTTGGAAAATTGAGGTCCTTTATTGTTATGCTATGCCCCTCTTTATCCCTGATAATTTTCCTTGTCCTGAAGTGTGCTTTGTCTGAAATCAATATGGCTATTCCAACTTTATTTGTTTAGTGTTAGCATGGTATATTTTTCTCTGTCTCTTTTAATCTATCTGTGTCTTTATATTTCAAGTGGGTTTCTTATAGACAACATATAGTTGGGTCTTGTTTTTTTAAATCCAATCTGACATTCTATGTCTTTTAATTAGCATGTTTACATCACTCCCTTTTAAAATTATTATTGATATATTTGGATTAATAGCTACCATTTTTGTAACTGTTTCCTATTCATTGTCACTGTTCTTGGTTTCCATTTTGTCTTCCACTCTTTTTCTGCCTTCTTTGGTTTTGTTTTGTTTTGTTTTGTTTTGTTTGGCCACGAGGCTGGTGGGATCTTAATTCCCCAACCAGGGATTGAACCCAGGCTCTCAGCAGTGAAAGCCTGGAGTCCTAACCACTGGACCGCCAGGGAATTCCCATGCCTTCTTTGGTTTTAATTGAGCTTTTTATTATGATTCAATTTTCTCTCCTCTCTTAATGTATCAGTTATACTTAAGGAAATTTTTTAGTGGTTGCCCTACAATTTGAAAAATACATTTACAATGAGCCTAAGTCCATTTTCAAATAACACTATATCACTTCACTGGTAGTGCAAGTACCTTATACACAGTATTCCCAATTCCTCTCTCCTGTACTTTATAACGTTGCTGTCATTCATTTCACTTATCCATATGCTATGATCACTGAATACAGTTTTGTTAATATTATTTTGAGCAAACTGTATCTGTTAGATCAATTAAGACTATGAAAAATAAATTATTTTATTTTACCTTCATTTATTATTTCTCTAACACTCTTCCTTTCTTTATGTAGATCTGAATTTCTGACCCTTATCATTTTCCTTCTCTCTGAAGCATTTTTAACATAAATGCTTTAACATAAATGCTTTAACATAAATGCCTCATTTTTAACATAAATGCTTCTCTCTGAAGCATTTTTAACATTTCTTGCAAGGCAAGTATACGGGTGACAAATTGCCTCAATTGCTGTTTGTCTGAGAAAGTCTTTATTTCTCCTCACTTTTGAAGGATAATTTTGATGGATACAGAGTTCTAGTTGGTGGTATTTTTCTTCCAACACTTTAAATATTTCACTTCACTCCCTTCTTGCTTGCATATTTTCAGAAGAGAAGTCTGATGTGGCTCTTCTCCTTGCTCCTCCATAGGAATATTTTTTTTCATCTGGCTCCTTTCTGGGTTTTCTCTTCGCCTTTGATTTTCTACAGTTTGAATATGAAATTCCTCAGTGTAGTTTTTTGGATATTTATCCTTCTTGATGTTCTTTGAACTTCATGGATCTGTTGTTCGGTGTCTGCCATTAACTTGGAAAAATTCTCTGCCAGTATTAAAGTATTTCTTTCACTCCTTTCTCACTTGCTTCTCCTTCTGGTATTCCCATTACACTAGGTTATACCTTTTAAATTGTCTACGGTTCTTGCATATTCTGTTCTGTTTTATTTTTTTATGAATTTATTTATTTATTTTTGGCTGTGTTGGCTCTTTGTTTCTGTGGGAGGGCTTTCTCTAGTTGTGGCAAGCAGGAGCCACTCTTCATCGCAGGGCACGGGCCTCTCACTGTCGTGGCCTCTCTTACTGCGAAGCACAGGCTCCAGACGCATAGGCTCAGTAGTTGTCGCACACAAGCCCAGTCACTCCGCGGCATGTGGGATCTTCCCGGACCAGGGCTCAAACCAGTGTCTGCTGCATTGGCAGGCAGACTCTCAACCACTGCGCCACCAGGGAAGCCCTCTGTTCTGTTTTTTAAAAAATTCTTTTTTCTCTTTGCTTTTCATTTTGGGAGGTTTCTATTGTCTATTGGGATGTTTCTATTGTCATATCTTTTACCTCACTGATTTTTTTTTTTTTTTGGGGTACGTGGGCCTCTCACTGTTGTGGCCTCTCCCGTTGCGGAGCACAGGCACCGGACGCGCAGGCTCAGCGGCCATGGCTTACGGGCCCAGCCGCTCCGTGGCATGTGGAATCCTCCCAGACCAGGGCACGAACCTGCGTCACCTGCATCGGCAGGCGGACCCTCAACCACTGCGCCACCAGGGAAGCCCTACCTCACTGATTCTTACCTGTCTTGTCCAGTCTATTGATAAGCCCATCAAAGGCATTCTTCATTTCTGTCACAGTGTTTTTGATTTCTATCATTTCCTTTCGATTCTTCCTTAGAGTTTTTATCTCTTAGCTTACATTACTCACCTGTTCTTGCATTTTGTCCACATTTTTCATTACAGCCTTTAGTATATTAATCATAGTTATTTTAAATCCTAGATCAGGGAATTTCCTGGTGGTCCAGTGGTTAGTACTCTGCGCTTTCGCTGCCAAAGGCGCAGGTTGGATGCCAGGTCGGGGAAGTAAGATTCCACAAGCTGCATGGCGCGGCCAAAAAAAAAAAATTAAAAGAAAACTCTAGATCAAATAATTCCAAATATCTATGCCATATTTGAGTTTGGTTCTGATGCTTGTTTTAGCTCTTCAGAATATGTTTTTTTAAATTTTTAGCATGCATTATAATTTTTTGTTGAAAGCCAGACATGATGTATTGGATAAAAGAACTGAAGAAGAACTGAAGTAGATGGTCTTTTGGTGTGAGGTTTTGTGTTTACCTGGCTAGGAATTGGGCTGTGTTTACTGTTAGTAGTAGGTGTCAGAGGCTAAAATTTCAACTAGTGTCCTTTTTTGTTTCCCGTCATCTTTGAGTTTCCTTAGAGGCTTATTCTTTTTTTTCTTTAAGAGTTATTTATTTATTTGGTTGCACCAGGTCTTACTTGCGGCAGGTGGGCTTCTTAGTTGCGGCAGACAGGCTCTTTAGTTGCAGCACGCACGTGGGATCTAGTTCCCCGACCAGGGATCGAACCGGGTCCCCTGCATTGGGAGCACTGAGTCTTAACCAGTACACCACCAGGGAAGTCCCAAGGCTTATTCTTTTTTTTTAATTAATTAATTTAATGTATGTAATTTTGGCTGCATTGCGTCTTCGTTGCTGCACGCGGGCTTTCTCTAGTTGTGGCAAGCGGGGGCTACTCTTTCTTGCGGCGCACGGGCTTCTCATTGCAGTGGCTTCTCTCGTTGCGGAGCATGGGCTCTAGGTGCGGGGTTCAGTAGTTGTGGCACACGGGCTCAGTAGTTGTGGCTCGCAGGCTCTAGAGCGCAGGCTCAGTAGTTGTGGTACGTGGGCTTAGTTGCTCCGCAGCATGTGGGATCTTCCGGGACCAGGGCTCGAACCCGTGTCCCCTGCATTGGCAGGTGGATTCTTAACCACTGCGCCACCAGGGAGGCCCTCAAGGCTAATTCTTAAATAGAGTCTGATGCTTGCAGATTATTTCAGCTACCATCCACTGTTATACAGGAGCACTGTTGATGTGGTGGTAAGGTTGTGGAGAGGGGAAGCAGTCTATAGTCCTATGATTAGATCTCAATCTTTTAGTGAGCCTATCTCCCTGGGCTGTGACCTTTACAGGTGCTTCTCAGCTTTCCCACCCTTCCCTTTAGCTGAGACAGGAAGGCTAGAAGGAGCTGGAATTGGGTATTTCCTTGCCCCCTGGTCAGCTGGGCTTTGGTGAAACGCAAGTCACTTAGGCTCTGGTAAAATAACTTCCCTTCGGGGCAAGTCTTTGTTGAAGAAAACAGAGCTCTGGACATATTTCAAAATGCTTACCTTTCAGGAATTCCCTGGCGGTCCAGTGGTTAGAATTACTTGCTTTCACTGCAGAGAGCCTGGGTTCAATCCCTGGTTGGGTAACTGAAATCCCACAAGCCATGGGGTGCAGCAAAAAAAAAAAAAAAAAAAGAAGGTTAGTTTTCCTCTCCCCTTGCTGTAAGCCAGAGGGGATTTTTCTCCAATCTTTACAGTGACCACTTGGTGGCGCTTCCTAGAGGTAAAAGTCATGAGAGTGTGGAGTCCCCTTAAGGAACTCTGCCCTCAGTGTTAGCTCTCAAGGTAGTCCATACTGAGCTTCTAGAAATTCCTCAATTACAGTGTACTGTGTCCCTACTCATACTGGCTCCAACTGTGGGTTTCTGCTCTTGGGCTTCTGTTCCTGGTAAACTGTGTTTCTCTTTATCCGTCTGTCTCTCAAGTTTTCAGGGCAGCAGTGCCCTGTGACTTCAATTCTCTGATCGAAGAAGAGTTGTTTTTAGTTTGTTCACTTTTTTCTTGTTGTGAAGATGAGAATGACTTCCATACCCTTTACATTTGGGGCTGGACACTGGAAGTTCTTATCTTGCTTTTTGAAGTGTGAGAGTTCTATATTTCCATAATATTGTGTGTTCACACACTGCTTACCGTTGACATAGGGAAAGGGACATTGTGTTTTCCTTGAAAAATAACAGCTTAATCCACTAACTTAAAAAAACCACCACTTTTCATTTTCCTTTTCTTATTGTATGTATGTCTTATATGTTGCCTTAAATCCTAAGACAGAGAATAAATGGATGAATGAATGAATAACAAAAAAAGATAGTTGAAAGTAAAGGGAACTCATTTAATTGATGCAGGTACAAGAATAAATGAGAAATACCTGGTTCATGCCCAATGGTTTAATCTGCTTAATTTTTGTCCGGAAGGATTGCATGGTGATATATGAAAGTGAATCCTTAATTCAGCAGAATGGCTAAGGTATGGGGTTTTTCTGGTCAATGAAATGTTATGATGAACTGAGAATGAACACAGAACCTATGTTTTTTGTTTATTTCCATCTGTCCTATTGAAAAGAAATGTGAAGGGCTTCCCTGGTGGCACAGTGGTTAAGAATCCGCCTGCCAGTGCCGGCGACACGGGTTCGAGCCCTGGTCCGGGAAGATCCCATGCCGCACAGCAGCTAAGCCTCTGTGCCACAACTACTGAGCCTGCGCTCTAGAGCCCACGAGCCACAACTACCGAGCCCGCGTGCCACAACTGCTGAAGCCCGCGCGCCTAGAGCCCATGCTCCGCAGCAAGAGAAGCCACTGCAATGAGAAGCCCGCGCACCGCAACAGAGAGTAGCCCCCGCTCGCTGCAACTAGAGAAAGCCTGTGCGCAGCAACAAACCCAACTCAGCCAAAAATAAAGAAATTAATTAATTAATCAAAAAAAAAAGAAATGTGAAAACATTCACTAGTGCAGGAAACCCAACCCCCGGGGCCGTGGACTGGTACTGGTAGGTCCGAGGCCTGTTAGGAACGGGGCCACACAGCACGAGGTGAGCGAGGGGCAAGCGAGTGAAGCTTCATTTGCAGCTCCCCAGCCTCCCCCATCGCTCCCATCGCTCCCCATTGCTCGCATTACCGCCTGAACCATCCCCCCTTCCCCATCCATGGAAAAATTGTCTTCCATGAAACTGGTCCCTGGTGCCAAAAAGGTTGGGGACCGCTGCTCTAGTGCATTTTCTCTCAAATTCAAAGGATTTAATGAAATGAATTGAATATTTGATTAAATGAATTCTGTTGTAGCCACTTGTCAGCTGTGTGACTTTAGGCATATTATTTAACCCGGGGTCTCCTACCCCTGAGCCGAGGACAGTACTGGCCCGAGGCCTGTTAGGAACCAGGCCCACAGCAAGAAGTGAGCATCAAGTGAGCTAGGGAAGTTTCATCTGCCACTCCCCATCCCCGCCATGGCTCGCATTACCACCTGAATCATCGCCCACCCCCCCCATCCCCCAGTCCACGGAAAAATTGTCTTCCACAGGACCAGTCCCTGGTGTGAAAAAGGTTGGGGACTGCTGATTTAACCTCTCTCTGCGTTAGTTTTCTCCTCTGCAGAACAGAACAATGATAATTCATGCATATTGCTTAGCACAGTACTTTGTACACATGAAGCCCTCAGAAAATTGTAGCTGTTTTTTTTTGTTTTTGTTTTTGTTTTTGCAGAACGCGGGCCTCTCTCTGCTGTGGCCTCTCCCATTGCGGAGCACAGGCACCGGACGCGAAGGCTCAGCGGCCATGGCTTACGGGCCCAGCCGCTCCGTGGCATGTGGAATCCTCCCGGACCGGGGCGTGAACCCGCGTCCCCTGCATCGGCAGGCGGACCCTCAACCACTGCGCCACCAGGGAAGCCCTACCTCACTGATTCTTACCTGTCTTGTCCAGTCTATTGATAAGCCCATCAAAGGCATTCTTCATTTCTGTCACAGTGTTTTTGATTTCTATCATTTCCTTTCGATTCTTCCTTAGAGTTTTTATCTCTTAGCTTACATTACTCACCTGTTCTTGCATTTTTGTCCACGTTTTTCATTACAGCCCTTAGTATATTAATCATAGTTATTTTAAATCCTAGATCAGGGAATTCCCTGGTGGTCCAGTGGTTAGTACTCTGCGCGTTTGCTGCCAAGGGCGCAGGTTGGATGCCAGGTCGGGGAAGTAAGATTCCACAAGCTGCATGGCGTGGCCAAAAAAAAAAAAAAAAAAAAAAATTTAAAAGAAAACTCTAGATCAAGTAATTCCAAATATCTATGCCATATTTGAGTTTGGTTCTGATGCTTGTTTTAGCTCTTCAGAATATGTTTTCTTTAAATTTTTAGCATGCATTATAATTTTTTGTTGAAAGCCAGACATGATGTATTGGATAAAAGAACTGAAGTAGATGGTCTTTTGGTGTGAGGTTTTGTGTTTATCTGCGCCACTAGGGAAGCCTGTGTAGCTGTTTTAATTGTCATTATTCATGATTGTAAAGCACCACCTAGCCAGCTGTATTGAGGGAAACAAAAAAGCTAAAGACTCAGTGGGTACTTCAGGTACTTTCTGTGCAGGTAAGGGACACAGGATTTATATCACGAAACAGTTAAGTTTCATTGGGAGGCCGTTGTTTATGACCTTTCTTGCCAAATGAGTGATCCACACTTCAGGTTTTCAGGAGTTCAGGTAGGGGAGACACCAGGTGCGCAGGCTAGGATGAAAAAGGAAGGAGGAAGAACGAAAGGAGAATAAGGCAAGACCTGAATGAATTGTCTAGATGAAAAAGCGGGAAGAGGAACAGAACAAGCAAACTGTAGGGTCAGAAATGAGCGACATGTTCTGGGGATCCGCTGTGAGGTTGCAGTGTCTCAGAGTCATCGTTCTGGAGATCAGATTTCATTGTCAGAAGACTACAGCTAGAAAATTTGACAGAATGTGTGCTGAACCCTGGGACTTTTCTCTGAATGGTTACAATGGAAACAGTAAGAAAAATAAAAATGATTAAAACTCAGCAAAAGAAAAAAAAGACTCTTTCCTGGCAATTTGCCTTTTCCTGCAGTAAATATGCAATCCTATGAACCAAAATTACCTCCTAGTATGTTTCTATGTAATTGAGATATTGCTGTACAATATTACAGGACTACCAGTGGTGAGGGAGAGCAAGCCGTGCTTGTGCAAAAGGCCCTGAAATGGCAAGGGAGTGTTAAGAGCTATTGAAAGTACCATTGGTCTGTTTCCTGTGGATTGAAGTCTTCTTATGGCTCTCAGGGGAAGGAATGGTGAGAAGGAGCAGGGTGAGGCTCATGGATTTCAATTTCTGGCCTTGGATTTGGTTACTATTCTTGGACGGCTGCCTCATGACTATGAGCTCTCTTTCCTTATCTCTTCACACTCCCATCTTGGTGTGGTCAGCCTTCTTTTTTTGTTTTTCTTTTTTTGTTAATTGAAGTATAGTTGATTTACAATATTGTGTAAGTTTCAGGTGTACAGCATAGTGATATGTTTTTCTTTTTTGCAGATTATATTCCATTATAGGTTATTATAAGATATTGAGTATAGTTCCCTGTGCTATATAGTAAGTCCTTGTTGGTTATCTATTTCATGTATAGTAGTTTGTATCTGTTAATCCCATACTCCTGATTTATCCCTCCCCCTTCCCTCTCCCCTTTGGTAACCATAAGTTTGTTTTCTATGTCTGTGAGTCTATTTCTGTTTTGTATATAGGTTCATTTGTATTATTTTTTAGATTCCACATGTTAGTGATATCATATAGTATTTGTCTTTCTCCATCTGACTTATTTTGCTAAGCATAATATTCTCTAGGTTCATGCATGTTGTTGCAAATGGCAGAATTTCATTCTTTTTTATGGCTGAGTAATATTCCATTGTGTATATATACCACATCTTCTTAATCCATTTGTCAGTTGATGGACATTTCAGTTGCTTCCATGTCTTGGCTATTGTAAATAAATAGTGCTGCTATGAACACTGGGGTGCATGTACCTTTCCAAATTAGAGTTTTTGTTTTTTTCAGATATATAACCAGGAGTGGAATTGCTGGGTCATATGGTAGTTCTATTTTTAGTTTTTTAAGGAACCTCCATACTGTTTTCCATAGTGGCTACACCAATTTACACCCCATCAACAGTGTATGAGGAACCTCCCTGGTGGTCCAGTGGCTAAGACTCTGCGCTCCCAATTCAGGGGGCCCACGTTCAATCCCTGGTCAGGGAAGTAGATCCCACATGCCACAACTGAGAGTTCACATGCCGCAACTAAAGATCTCACATGCAGCAATGAAGATCCCACATACCGCAACTAAGATCTTTATTTATTTGGTGCAGCCAAATAAATAAATAAAATATTTTTTATTTAAATAAATAAATAAAATTTCTTAATAAATAAATAAATAAATATTTTTGAAAAACCCAAAAAACAGTGTACGAGATGAACACTCTTTTATTTTTTATTTTATTTTTTGTTTGTTTGTTTTGTTTTTTGCGATACGCGGGCCTCTCACTGTTGTGGCCTCTCCCGTTGCGGAGCACAGGCTCCGGATGCGCAGGCTCAGTGGCCATGGCTCACGGGCCCAGCCGCTCCACGGCATGTGGGATCTTCCTGGACTGGGCCCTGCATCAGCAGGCGGACTCTCAACCACTGCGCCACCAGGGAAGCCCAACATTCTGTTAAACTGAGTGTTAAGCAGAGTTTTGAAACTATAGAATGCATTCATCTAATGGAAGGCCAGGTTTGGTCACAGAGACCCCTGAAGTCTAAGTTTCTATGTTAAGTAAGTAACAGAGCCAATTTAGCACCTGGCAATATTTCTGTCTGACTCCCTGTTGGAGTTAAGGTTTTGATGTGGTGGGTGGGCCCACAGAATTAATTGGATATTCTTTATTTTTTATTTTTTTTTAATTTTTGGCCACGCCAGGTGGCTTACAAGATCTTAGTTCCCCGATCAGGGATTGAACCCAGGCCCCAGAAGTCAAAGTGCAGAGTCCTAACCATTGGACCGCCAGGGACTTCCCTAATTGGACATTCTTAGGAATTTCTTCTTGTTAAAATGAAGAAATAGGACCATTCTGGACGTTTTTTGAGGTGCTGGGGTTGGGGACCTGGGCTAGGGCCAGTCACAGTGAGCGCCCCCCCAGCCCCCCCCCGTTTTGACTTTCCCTCCTTCCTTATGAATATTTCAGTCCTGGTGAAATCCCTTAAGGTGACCAGTTGTGTTAAAAGGAAGGTAGGCAAGAGAGAAAAAAAGAAAAAAGAGCTCTGTTGCTTGACCACGTGATGGGGGCTGTGGAAGGGGATGTAAGGAACTCATCTGCACATGAACCTGAGTCCTGTTTTTCCTTTCTCTTAGAAAGCCCAGCCAGCCAGAGCCATCTCCTTGTACACCCCCGACTACTATCCAGAGGACGTGCTGAGCTGCCAGCCCCCCTCAATACCCAGCTCCCTAAACTGGATCGATAGCTCTGGGCCCAGCTGTTGACATCGATTTCTTTTTCCCCTAGAGCCTCCTTTCCACTTACTATGAAAAAATATCCTTTGTTTCACCCTTTGTCTCTCTTGTTCAAGGGAGAGGTGGACAGAGACTTTTCTTTGGTCTCTACCTTGTCTCCATTTTTTTTTCCTAAACCAAGATTCTTGGGCCTGGAATAGGAGGAGGTGGTGCTCCAAACCTGCAATTCTCAATAGCAGCTCTCATTTTGTCTGGGGGCCGTGCTTCAAATGGGTCTAGGCATATCAATTACATACCCGTGCCTGAATGCCACCACTTCAGTGTCCTGTGTCCCTTGATTTTGAAAGCAAGCTTGTGGGTAGGAGACGTGTTTTGTACGTCTGCAGTCTAAAATATTGGCATGTAAATGTTAGGAATTCAGACATTTACCTTAAGACCTACCCTTGGCATGGTGGGGGGGCGTGGGTAGGTGGAGACAGCTCACTGCAGTTGAAAATTATATTTACACCATCGCACCCAGGGTCCCCGCCCCATAGCTTCATGCTGATATCTGAGAAGAAGCAAGTGTGACATTGATCAAGGCAAACCATAAATTATCAACTTCAAAGTGAGTATTAATTGCCTAGTGACAGTTTCCATTATCCTCCTTTCCTAAAACAGCGGATTCAGCACAAGCTTAGGGCTGGGTCTTGATCATGGGTCATGCCGCTAGTTGGCAGACTTGGCAGGCTTGGCATTGCAAGGACATTGGGAGAAATGAGGGCTGTTGTAATGGAAGCACACTAAGCCTTTTGTGAGGAGGGTATAAATTTCATCACTCTCAGGGCCTGAAACTGTGGACATCAGGAGGCCGAATGCCTCTGCAGGGGAGGTTGATGCCTTTTCCTACAGGTAAAATGGCTCAGTGATCAGGCTTTGGTGGGAGCTTTGAGTCTTCAGTCCTTTGAAGGAAAGAGTTCTTGGGCAGGATGGAGGTTTAAGTGCTGAGGAGCTGAACCTGGGCTGATGTTCACTGCCCGTAGCTGGATGATACAAGGCCCAGTGGAAGGCATGGCCACCAAAAGCCTGGTCTTCTCTGGGATGAACTCTGTGTGCTTTTTTGGGCTGGCCACTCCACTGCTCTGAGCCTATGTCCCAAATCTGTAAAATGAAGGGTGTGAAGTGGATGACCCCAAAAGTCCCTTGCAGTGTGGAGACCACCGTGGTCTCTTCCTTTAAGCTAGGTACAGAAAACAAAGGCACTTTGCCTAGAAGAGCCACATGGCCCAATGGGACTGGTTCTCTGTGGCTGCCAGCCTTTTCCTGCAGGGTCTCTTTTGCCGAATGAAGGTATCTTGTGTAAGGGTTCCACAAAGGAAAATGAGAATATGCCTGCTAAGAAAGATGATCTGGCGAAGGTAAGGATTCACTCTCACTGGGACACCCTACTGCTTTGGCTTAATGGGAGGGAGTGGAAAGTCTCAAATGAATCCCCAAATAAAAGTAATGTCTTACAGCATTCTTAGGATGAGGGGTACGTCATGAGGTTTATGTTATCATAGCAACTGACTCCTGAGGTGTCCACTCAAGGTTTTGGGAACCCCAGTCCATGTCATGGGCTACGGGAAGTCAAATGAGACCAACTTGGGCTTACCAGTCAGGAAATCCAGTGAAGAACTCTATTTTAGCTCCACTATTTCACTTCCAGGATTCCTACAAGTAAACTAAAGATGACTGTGATAGGTAGAATAGTTAGTTGAATCCAGGAAGTTGAAAAACATATTCTTCTCAGCTCTACCTGCTTATTTCTTGTTGGGAAAGTCAGATAACGCTACAGATAACTGAGTGTCCCTAGGGTGCTAGATAACTAGAAACAGGTAGAGATAAGTAGAAAAACTTATAGATGTCCAGAACCTGGAAAACACATCTTTTTTTCTAATTTAAATACAAATTACTTGTGGAAAAATGAGCAAAGAGTATGGTTATCTAGTGGTACCTAGGTAATTAGTTAAATGAAGGTAACTAGAAACAAGCGGAATAAATACTTTAGATGAGGCTGTTAAGAAAAACATTATTCTGGGACTTCCCCTGGCGGTCTAGTCGTTAGCACTCGCACTTCCACCATGGGGAGCACTGGTTCGATCCCTGGTGGGGGAACTAAGATCCCACATGCTGCATGGCCAAAACAAGAAAAAAAGAAAAAGAAAAACATTATTCTGAAATATAACTTTTATTTCTTGTGATAATAATGGGTATTATCAGTGAGTAGTGGTACCTATCTATTTATTTAATTAGGGGAAACTAGATATTCCTTAGAAGAATAATTTGAAGCCACGAAGCTGAAATCCATTTCTCTCAAAACTAAATATTAATTCTTGTTGCAGTACTGAGTTAGACTATAGATAACTATTGGTACCTAGGTAATTTGTCTACTATGGATAGCTAGAGAAAACCAGGAATCTGTATAAATCTGGATGTTGAAAACCACTCCTCACAGCACAGTCTTATCTCTTGTGGGAATAAAGATTTAGTACTATGGATAACTACTGGTAACGAGGTAACTACCTAACTACAGACAACTACAGATAAGTACTTGTAGCCAGAATGTGGAAAACACAATCTTCTCAACCCAAACTTCTCATTTCTCATTGAAATGCTGCATCAGTAATAAGATAACTATTAGTAACCAGGTAAGTAATATACCAGATATCTAGAACAGTTTGAATCTAGGATGCTAGAAAGCACTCTGCTCAATTCTTATGTTTTGAATATTCAGTTAGTAATGTAGAAAATGACAGTTGCTTAGGTAAGATTTAAATAGAGATAATCATATAAAAACAGAATAAAAATTTGAAGCCAGAAAGCTAAAAACATTCTTCTTAACTGTTAGTGCTTATCAAAACCACAATGCGATACCACTTCACACCCAGTAGGATAGCTGTTACCAACAAAACAGAAAATAAGTGTTGGTGAAGATGTGGAGAAGTTGAAACCCTGTGTATTACTGGTTGGAATATAAATGGTGCAGCCACTATGAGAAAAGGTATAGTGGTTCCTCAAAAAAATTAAACATAGAATTACCACATGATCCAGCAATTCCACAGCGGTTCCCTAAGAACTGAAAGCAAGGACTTGAATACACATTCATAGCAGCATTAATCACAATAGCCAAAAGATGGAAACAACCCAAATGTCCATCGACAGATGAATGGGCAAACAAAATGTGATGTATACATACAATAGAATATTCTTCAGCCTTAAAAAGGAATGAAATTCTGACACATGCTACAACATGGATGAAGCTTGAAGACGTTAAGCTAAACGAAATAAGCCGGACACAAAAGGACAAATATTGTATGATTCCATTTATATGAGATACCCAGAGTAGTCAAATTTATAGAGACAGAAAGTAGAACAATAGTCCCCAAAGGCTGGGAGAAGTGGTATTTGGGAGCTTTTGTATGGAGTTTGGGAAGGTGAAAAAATTCTGGAGATGGATGGTGGTGATGGCTGCACAACAATGTGAATGTACTTCATGCCCCTGAACTGTACCCTTAAAACTGGTTAAGATGGTAAGTTTTATTTATGTGTATTTTATTGCAGTAGAATAAGATTAGTCTTAATTTTTGTTGCAGTAATGATTTCGTACTATAGACATTGGCACTAGGTGTCTAGTTACTTAGAGCTATCTAGAATAAGTAGTTGAAGTCAGGAGCTTAAATGTACGTTCTTCTGGACCCTAAATTCTTTTTCTCCTGGTAGATTAATGAGTTAATAATATAGCTAAATAATAGAACTTAGGTTACTAATTACCTAAACAGTATTAGTATATGGAGTTGAAGCCCTGAATTGGAAAACATATCCTTCTCAATCTAACTTTATGTTTCGTGTTGAAAGAACTCCTAAGTCTGAGATAAATAGTGGTACATAGATAACTAGTTTACAGGAGATATCTAGAGATAACTACTAATACTCATTGATGTCAGAAAGCTGAAAAATACATTCTGCTAAAATGTAAATTCTTATTTTCTTTTGGAATAATGAGTTAGTACTGTCGACTGAAAAAAATGCACAACCTAAAAGTTGAGAATTACGTTTTATTTGGTAGACAAAACTGAGGACTTCAGCCCAGAAGACAGCTTCTCAGACTGCTCTGAGGGACTGACTCCAAAGAGGTAAGGGAGGAGCCAGGATATACAGGGGTTTTTGCAACAAAAACCAGGTAGTCAGAACATCAAAAGATTACTGTTAATTAAAGAAACCATACATCGCAAGTTATGGAGACGCGCTTCTCTCTGTATGGGAAGATGTAAAAGTCTGGGCTCCTTGAAGTCATTCCTTTGATAGGCGCCTTAGCGATCTAGGGCCAGTATTTCCTGCTTTTCTCCATCCTGAATCCCCTCAGGGTGCACCGTTGTGGGGGGCTGTAGTGGCTGCTGGCTTGGTGGCTGCAACATCCCTTGTTGACTGATATGGCAGGCGACAGTTTTCATCTACAGTACCATAGATATGTAAGGGGACCTAGATGATTTGTTAGCTATAGATAACTAGTGATAACTAGAATAACCAGTCCAAACCAGTAAGGTGAAGAGCACAATCTTCTGTCTAAATTCTTATTCCTTGTTCTATTCCTTGTTGGGTGTACAGATATCCAGTGGAATCTAGGTAATCTGTTAACTAGAGCTACCTAGACTAAACCAGAAAGATGACTTGTAGATGTTGTTTTGCAGCACCGTAGAGAGTATCTGGGTCAGAGAGCACCAAAGGGCAGCAGTGGCCTGTGGTCTTATTGGCCCAGGGCTCATCTTACTGATAGCTAGCAGATGTTAGGCACAATTTCATGGGGAAGGTAAAACAGCCAGGCTCTAAATGGATAAAAATATGGTTAATTTGGATATGTTTTAAACAATTGGATGTGTAAAAATTTGTTTGGCTCCAGCAGGCTTTTGAGGTAATGGGTCTCAGCCTCCAGTGAAAAAATAAACACCTAGCGGCCAATAGACCGAGGCCATTTTTGGCTCATTTGTATAACGTAAGTTAAAGTCCCCAAGCTGAAAGACACCATCCTCTCAACCCTAAATTCATATTTCTTGTTGGAATGAAATATTAGTACTAGAGATAAGTAGTAATACCTAGACAACTACTTTACTAGAGTTAAGTAGAGGTGACTAAGAAAACTGATGAATCCAGGAAGTTGTAAAATCATTCAACACTAGCTTCTTTGCATCTAAATGCAAAACAAATGCAATGCATGAAACAGATACCTATTCTAAAAATAGCTATAAAATACATTTGGGACAATTGCGGAAGTTGGAATATGGACTAGACATATGCTAATATTATTACATTATTGTTAATTTTATTAAGATGTAATAGCATTGTGGTTATGTAGGAACATCTCCTTTTTTAAGGAGATGTATAGTGGAATTTTTTAGAGTTATAAATGTCATGACAACTGTAACTATTTTTGCAAGGTTCAGGAGACAGACAGAGCAAGCAAATATGACAACATACAACAATTTTTGAAATACAGGTGAAAGTTGTGCCGGGGCGTTGTTGTTCCTGTGTGTTTGAAATGACTTGACATCCAACCCTGTTATTTGTTCAGCTTCCTCCTAGTTTAAAGAACTAGTGTAGGAAGAGTCATCTGCAACTTATGACCATTTTCTCCTTCCGTCCTCCTTGGACCTGATGAGGGGTGTGGTGACTTGCTCCCGGCTGTGATAGGAGACCAGGCTCCACCATGGGAATGTGTGCCAGCTGTAATTACATGGAGATTCTCTCCTTATAAGATGTCGGGATGTGTGAACTTGACAAACCAGGATAAAAGCCTCTTCATTTTAATGGTAATTTTATTTCAACAGAGATTCATATGCCAGGCACTCTTCTAGGCTCTGGGGATACAACAGTGTACAAAAGACACAAAAACCTCTGTCTGCATGGAGTTTCATTCTGCTGGTGGGGATACAGGCAGGGAATACGCAAAATAAATAAGGACATTATGAAGTGAGGAGAGCTAAAGAGAAGAAATGGAGCAGGGACATGGTGTAAAAGGTTTCCAGGAAGGGGGTAGGGGATGAAATTTTAGTTGGGGTGGGCAGAAAAGGCCCCCTGGTGAATTGTTTTTGAGGAAAGTCCTGAAGAGGGCGAGAGAGCAAGCCGTTGCAGATATCTGGGGGGAAGGCGTTGCAGGCAGAAGGAATAGCTAGGTGACTTCTACCCCTGAGCAGAGCATGGAGATCATGGGTCACAGATGGAGACCGTATAAGTCACCTCTCTCTTGTTTCCCTGGTGCATATCTTTGATCAGTCATTGAGCACTTCCCCACAGTACCCAGATATAGCCTCAGAATCTTCCTGAACACTGTGTATTAATTTGCTATTGCTGCCATAGCAAATTACCACAAACGTAGTCACTTAAAGTAACACAAATTTATTCTCTCCCAGTTCTGTGTGGGTTGGCAGCCCAGGTAAAATGTAGCTCAGCTAGATCCTCTGTTGGGTGTCACAAGGCTGAAATCAAGGTGTCAGCTGCGTTCCTTCCTGGAGGCTTTGGGGATAAATTTACTCCCAAGGTCATTCAGATTGTTAGCCAGATTCAGTTCCTTGTGGTGTGGGACTGAGGACCTTGTTTCCTTGTTGTCTGTCAATTGGGAGTCAGTTTTTGCTACTAGACACTGCCCTCATTCCTTCTCATGCTTTTCTTTCCTTTTTTTTTTTTAATATTTATTTACTTATTTGGTTGCACTGGGTCTTAGTTGTGGCATGCGAACTCTTTAGTTGCATCATGCATGTGGGATCTAGTTCCCTGACCAGGGATCGAACCTGGGCCCCCTGCATTGGGAGCACAGCGTCTTAACCACTGTGCCACCAGGGAAGTCCCCCTTCTCATGCTTTTCATGTGGCCTTCCTTCAACAAGAGCTGGCCAAGTTCCTCTTACATTTTGACTCTCCAACTGCTCTATCTGCTACACCTCTCTTGCCTCCAGCCAGAGAAAGTTCTTGACTTTGAAGAACTCGTGTAGTTAGATTAGCCCCATCCAGCTAATCCAGGATAATTTCCCTATGTTAAGGTTCATAACCTTAATTATATGTGCAAAGTCCCTCTTTGCAGATGGCATATAAGATAACGTATTCGCAGGATACAGGGATTCGGGCATGAACATCTCTGGTCAGCTATTCCATCTACCACATTGCAATCCAGAAAGTCATCACTTGTTGGCATAGGAAGAGGAGATGAAACTTGTTTGATCTAGGTAATGATAGGGCAACTTAGGCCTTTTACATCCATATATCTGGACTTTGACTCAGCCCACTGCAACCTATGTGTTAGTTTTCTATTGCTGTACCACAAACTTAGCTGCTTAGACCAACACAAATGTATTATACCGTAGTTTCCTTGTGTCAGGAGTTTGGGCATGGCTCAACTGGATCCTCTGCTCAGGGTCTCACAGCCCGTAATCAGAGTGTCAGTCAGGCCAGGAACTCTTACAATTTTCACATTTTGGTGTGTTTTGGTAAAAGGCAAAAGAGAAGGAAAATTCTTTATAGAATAAATCCAAAGCTGTGTTCGTATTGTCTTTCATCGTTAAGTGTTTCTTTGGTATATTTTTGTCTCGTGGTGTTGGCTGTAATATAGTCCCTCGCCTCTGGAGGCTCATGTTCTTGGAAGAGCCAAATGATTTCTTTTGGGATTTCCACAAATCTTGGTTCAGGATTAAATACCAAATTGTTCTTTTTTTACCGTCGCACTGAGAAGATGACCAGGCAGATCTTATTGGTGAATTCAGTTGTGGTAACTCACGTACCTGTTGTTTTATCAGTCTGAGCTTATTTTGTACCATCTGTTGTTTTGTATCTTGGCAGGAACCTTCATTACTTTCAGAAAACACAGAGAGACCAATTATTAAACTTGGTTTACAGAGTGATCAGATAAGACATTTAAAGTAATAATGTGATTTCTATTGCTGGGGCTCAGAGCAGGCCACCCCAAAACATGCCACAGTGGCATATTGATGATTTTGAATTAAAGTCACTTGAGAAACAGCTGATGTGAGAACACTTTGACCCTCCTCTTCTCTGTCCTCCTTGAAAGCAGGAAATAATTCTCCCATGCAAAATTTACTCTCTGTGTACCAGGAGAGAGACATCTTTATCACCAGAGACAGGGAATTCAGGGCTGAGAAGCCTGTACAAACAAACGCTGTTACTTCTTTGCTAGTTTACTACCCCCAAACCCAAACTCTGCTTATATTCTTCCCCAATTAAGCATTCAAGCCTAAGTTTCTTTGTCCTGTCAATTCCTCACAGATTTATTCTTTCTTTGTCTAAAAAGGTAAAAGCTGCCTGCCTTGGTTGCTTCTTGGGTCCTATTTGCATGACACCTCTGTACATACGAATTAAATTTGTTTATTTTTTCTCCTGTTAATCTGTCTTCTGTCAGTTTTTTATAAATCAAAGTTATTTCATTATGTCAGAATAATTAATTTCTGATCTATGTCTGGGATATTTGAAATGTACATTGAGAGAAATTCTCTTTGGGGCACTAATTAATTTGGGGGATTAATTTTAGAAGACCTATCTATCTCTTTGCAAACCTAGACTAAGGGTAAATTATCATCTACAGCAATGTTTTGCTTATTTCTTATGCCTCATGCCACCACTCTGCCTTAATGTACCTGGCATCTGAAAGAAGTAGAGACATGTTTAAAAAAAAGAGTGTATATGATGAAGACACCAGCCACTTACAGGAAAGATACTCACTTGTTTGTTTGTTTGTTTCTCCCAGGCAGCCTGAGCATGAAAAAAGAATGTTGCTAGAGTGTGCCAGACTGGATGTGAGGGTTAACTGGGGGATTTGTGCTGAGCATTCTCTGACTTTCAGTCTCAGGTTGGAAAGGTTGAATGTGGTCCTTTCCGCTGTGGCCAAAACAGAGAAGGGGTCAGGACTGGGTCTGATGGTGTCCTGGAGCTTATTTGTACAGGCCCTGTAGTTCTGAGGGTCCTTAAAGCACCGAGAAACCTAATGTTTAAAAAAGGATAGTGGGGCTTCCCTGGTGGCGCAGTGGTTGAGAGTCCGCCTGCCGATGCCTGCAGGGGACACAGGTTCGTGCCCCGGTCCGGGAAGATCCCACATGCCGCGGAGTGGCTGGGCCCGTGAGCCATGGCCACTGCGCGCCTGGAGCCTGTGCACCGCAAAAAAATAAATAAAATAAAATATAAGCGGATAGTGGTCAACATTAGGAAATAAGAATTTTTGGTTTCAGAATCATCTGGTAAGAATGACAGTGGGCATACACGGGAACATCCTCGAATTTCTCCCACTCCCCATAAGGTCTGGCGTCTCTGTGTAGCAGTAACATCCTTCTCTCTGTGGAAGCCTGACATTACAACCGCTTGGCTGACATTTGACACCCACAAGTGAGAAAGGTGGGGAGAAGGAATAAAAATTAGTGGACACCATGGCAAAGAGTGTAAGCTTTCCTGAGAAAACAGAGCCTCCTTCACACTGGGAACATAGAAGTGCTGTGAGACTGGTCTTTGATTAACTCCTCTGAGAGGAAAATCCGATGTAACCAAGGCACCTTATCTGTAGTCATTGAAATATTTAATCGCTTTTAACATCAAACCCCACTTGAGGAGCCTCACATTGCTAAAGATTACTCAACACCAAAGGTTCAACTGAGAAGAACATAGTGCTTTTAAAAAAGTGGGCCTGGCTTTTCACTCTCCTAAACTTCTTTTTTTCCCTACCCTGGTCGTTTCACACAAAGAAGACAACATGAATAAAGCAAAAGTGTGACTGCTTCTTTGCAGCGAGGGATTATTCGGGAGCACTGCTTGGGAGAACATCTCCTTATTCTTGCTTTGAGCACCATTAAACCAAAAGTTTCCCTTTCAGTGTTTAACAGCAGAAATTGGGGTTCTCTCAAGGATGTTGAAGGTGACAAAATACATCTGAAGGGGTGATAGTCAGCTTCTCAGCTGGGGAAGGAGCGATGAACATGCTTTCCTGGGCTGGTGCGGGGAGGGGAGAAAAGTGAGAAGGGAACAGAATTTGGAGCATACTGGATGGATGCTCTGCTGCCACCTTCCCATGAATCTTTGTGAGCAGCCTCTTAAGGAAGATTCCCTGAGGGTCCAGTGTTCAGCCTGAACTTGTCAGCATGAACGGAGCTCATCCCTGTCTGGAAACACACTGTTCTCACACTAGGGACTCACCCCGCCCAATCGTGCATATGCACGTGGTCCCAAAGGGGCAGGGTGGGGTTAGGGATGGAGTGATGGGGGAGAGACGGAGGAGAATATATGGGTCAGTGCAAACTCACCAGTGGGCACTTGGGAAACTTCTGTGAGGTACAGGACCTACTGATAGTGATTCAGGGGTGTCACCTCATGAAAGGAGGCCTCCTTGCCATTCTGTTTAAATGGCATTTCCTTAACAATTTTCATACATACCCCGCTTGCCGCATTTGACACACAAAGACAAACATATGGAGGATTTGCCTCTTCATTGATAATACAAGTACAGAGGAGGTACGGCTGGCATGGGCAGCACGGGCAGCCCAGGTGTCAGTGGTATCAGAAGAACCCATCTCCAATCTGGCTCCTGAACGAGGATGGTATTTTAGGGCCCATCCAACATTATGACGGCAAGGTGGTCCAGGGAAACAGGTGGTGCATCTCGAAGCATTGATGCTCTCTCATTTCTCCTGCACTTGGCCCTCCTATTCTTAAACCAGACCTACAATCAGAGCGGGAAAAGGATTGGTTTAGTATATTGAACAGTTAATGTCATAATACAAACAGCATAGCACGCAACTTTATATGCCATTGAGATCTTAAGCTGCATCAGGAGAAATATTTCCTTCTTGCTAAAATACCTCAGGAAAGTTACCACCACACTCCCTCCCTTCCACTTACCCTTCGTGAGCTCCCCCGTCTGTGTGCCAAGTTCTGGCTTAGGCTTATTATTTTGTCTCCTCGCAATTTTAATTTTTAATTGTTTTTCTTATTTTTTGGCCGTGCCACGCGGCATGTGGGATCTCAGCTCCCCAACCAGGGATCGAACCTGTTCCCCTTGCAGTGGAAGCTCAGAGTCAACCACTGGACCGCCGGGGAAGTCCCTCTCCTCTCAAGTTTAATATTCTAATTTTTTTCCAGGTATTGGATGCAGGTTTAGCTTATGAATTGTTGTACCAGGTCCTTGCTGTTGATACAATGTCTGGTAACAGGATAAAAATAGTCTGTACCCTGGCAGCTGATCATCAGCCATCTGGCCGCCTCCTGCCCCCTCCTCACCTTGTTGTGGGGGTGGATTTGGGCATGGTAAATAGTGGGCCCCACGTACAGTCATATTGAGGGGAACGGCTCCCTATTTGAAACGCCTACATTCAGTGTGAAGTAAATAATTAATAGGAAGGAACATGTTTTTTTTTTTTTTTTTTGGCTGTGCTGGGTCTCAGTTGGGGCACACAGAATCTTCATTGCGGTATGCGGGCTCCTAGTTGCAGCAGGTGGGATCTAGTTCCCCCACCAGGGATCGAACCGGGGCCCCCTGCATTGGGAGCACAGAGTCCCACCCACTGGGCCACCAGGGAAGTCCTGGAACATGTTGGATTTTTAGACAGAAGGTCTCCTTCAAGGATGTCCAAGGGGTCATTAATCCTTTGAAATGTCTTGAGAGTTAGAATGGTGGTCTGGCAAGGGGGCCCAGGGGGGTTGTGACTTGTCTTACTGGGACGTGAGAGTTGCTGAAGCTCTGGACACTGCGTTGATATTTTAGCCTGTAGTGTTAAGGAAAGTTGAGATCATCTCGACCCAAGTTAACAAAGACTGTCAAAAATCTTAGGCCACCCAAGAGTTTAGGGGAAAGAGGCATACCATTGTCACCACTGTCAATTCTGCACGCTCCAACCTGCCCCACCCTCCAAACCTTCCTGGGCTCAGGACCAGGTCAGCTCACTCTGCTCTGGCTACGGTTCCAGGATCCTGGACCGGAGCCGCTGTTGTCCGCCATGGCAGGTTATCCTAGGTGCTGCTATTCAACCAGGAGGTCCCAATCCCATCCCTTATTCTTAAGACAAGAAGGTGCAACAGGCATTTTAGTAAGACAGTCAACAACAATGAGGGTAAAGGTCATAAAATAGCTCCTCCCTAAATATCTGCCTACTATTTTTGCAAACAAAACTGTGGATTAGACTTCACTGTCTTCTCAATATCCTAGTTAATGGGGTTTAACACTGTATTTAAATCCTGTTGAAAGTTTCCAAACTGTAAATTTTAAGTGACACAAAAGGCCTTCTCTCCCTGCCTGAGACCTCATTTTCATTCTCCCATCTTAGGACTTGCAGTCTTTCTGCTGCATGCATAGATAGTTTAAACCAGGCCGGTGTAACAGGGCTCATTTTGGGGGGTAAATGAGTTATTTGCGCACACATGCTCACTGCAGCATTATTCACAATAGCCAAAAGGTAGAAGCAACCCAAGTGCTCATTAATAAAGGAACAGATAAACAAATGGCAGTATTTACATATAATGGAATATTATTCAGCCCTAAAAAGGAAGGAAATTCTGACACATGCTACAACATGGATGGATACTGAGGACATTATACTAAGCGAAATAAGCCAGTTACAAAAAGACAAACACTGTACAACTCCACTAATATGATGCGCCCACAGTAGTCAAATTCATAAAAAGAGAAAATAGAAAGGTGGTTCCCAGGGGCTTGGGGTGGGGTGCATAGTGACTTGTCTTCCCCGTACAGAGTTTTAGTTTTGCAAGACAAAAAAATTCTGGAGATTGCTTGCCTGACAACATTAATATCCTTAACAGTACTGAACGGAACACTTTAAAGTGTTAAAATAGTAAATCTTACGTTTACGTACATTTTACCACAATTTACAAAAAACACCACCAAACGACCACAAACCAGTTTCCAGACTTGATCCACGTAACTATTGTATGAAAATATTCCCTTTAATGTGCAGAAGGCATTCTCCTCCCCCCATCCTGGGGCACAGGTGGCTTTTATGGCTTCGGAGGGGAAGGAGGAGGCCCAGCAGAGGGACGAAGGTGCCTGGAAATGAGCCCGAACCACCCGGAGCCCGCCACATACCTGGTGAGTACGTCTGGGCACCGAGTGTTCTGGAAGAGGCCCTCCAGTTCCTGCAGCTGCAACGGTGTGAACTTATTGCACAGGACGCAACGTCAAGGCCGGTTTCTGGGCTGCTGGGCCTGAGCAGCCGTCGCCACATGGCCTGGCTCCTCAGGTGGCTGCTTCCCGGGCTCCTGGCCGCCATCGCCGCCCTCGTGGTTCCCGTCGCCTTCTTGGCTCATGTCGCCCACATGGTTCATGCCGTCCGCAAGGCCCGGACCTCCTTCCTCCACATAGAGTTCTCTGGCTTCTGGCGCTGGACCCTGCACAGATTCAGATCTTATTTCCACTTCGTACCCTCCCAGGATGTACTACCCGGGGTCATAGTGGTGGCCCCGGGGCGGAGGCTCCATGGCTGGCGCGCCATGGAAGCCCTGTGCCTCCATGAGCTCTGCTAGGTGCGAACAGAGGCTGAGGCTGGCGCTCTTTCTGATGCCTGGTACGGGTTACAACGGTCTCGGCTGGGTTCGCCGCTTACTCACTCTGCTTTGGACGATTGATATTGGCTTTTTTTTTACCGCCAGTCGCCGGGGGTGGCACTTGCTTAAGTGTGGCAGCGGCTGGGGCGTGGGCCCAAAATGGGGGCACCCTGGATAAGCAGGGTGCTGGTGGGGGCATGGGCATCTGCGGAATCGGGGCTCTGGTTTACAGTTCAGCTCACTACTGCCCACGCGAGCAGAGTGTCTGCCCTGAGGAAGGGGCTGTACTGGGTTATGCAAGCTCTTTTTGGGGGGAGGGGAGGGGAGGGGGCATGAGCTCACAGTAACCACAGGAACCCTCGCGGAAATGTTTGGAGACCGTTGCAGAGTCCAGCCTTTCATATTTGGCAGCCTGCCCATGCCACGGGCTAGTAATTAAGCTGAAATGACTAACTAGGTTGCTCCTTGCTCTGAGCTTCTGCAGAGCCCGCTGTGCACCCTGGAGTGCTGGGAGCGTGATCTTGGAGCTGCATTTGCAAAGGATTCTGGGTCAGATAAGTTCTGCAGGAAACTTACTGCACCCCTTGAGAAAGTTCAAGCACTCCAGATTCTTGGTAATGAATCCACATCATAGTGGAAGTGTGGACTACAGCCCAAGGCTTAGTGCATCCAAGTGCACGCTTGCACTGCATGGGCTCGGGACCGCAGAATGGAGTATGCATCCTCTACTGTGCTCCACCCCAGCATCTCTAGTTGCAGGTCTTCTGCACAAATTCAGGCTGTCCTGTGCTGAGCTCCTGCTGTGAACCCAGGTGAATTTACTCTTCCCCCTTCCACCTCCCCCCTCCCTTTCTCTATAAATAGCATCCTGATCTCTTGCTTGCTTAGGAAAAAGTTAAATTGTATTTGTTTCTCTATTTTTGGCTGAGTTGGGTCTTCGTTGCTGGGCGCCGTCTTCCTCTGGTTGCCGCGAGCGGGGGGGGGGGGGCTACTCTTGTTGTGGTGCGCGGGCTTCTCATTGCGGTGGCTTCTCTTGTTGCAGAGCACGGGGCTCTAGGCACACGGGTTTCAGTAGTTGTGGCACGTGGGCTCCAGAGCGCAGGCTAAGTAGTTATGGCGCACAGGCTTAGTTGCTCCATGTTATGTGGGCTCTTGCCGGACCAGGGATCGAGCCTGTGTCCACTGCATTGGCAGGCGGATTCTTAACCACTGCGCCACCAGGGAAGTCCGTGGGATAGGTATTTAAAAGCAAGCATGGGGACTTCCCTGGCGGTCCAGTGGTTAAGACTCCAGGCTTCCACTGCAGGGGGTGCGGGTTCAATCCCTGGTCCGGGAACTAAGATTTAAAAAAAAAAAAAAAAAAAGCAAGCACGAACAGAACATGGTGTATTTCATTTCACCTTCAACTCCAAACACTGAATATTTGTGGTTTTCTCCCTTCAGAAAGGAGCTTACAAGATGCATGCGTGTGACTGAAGCCAGAATATAGGTCAGTAAACCTGAAAAAATTGTGGAGGCAACCATTCTAAAACCTGCTTCAGGACTTACACACCTTTGTCCTAGATATTCTTAAGTTGTGTGTTTTGTTGCCTTTTCCATGTTTGGAGAATAAGTTTTGAACTTTGGGTCTTTGTGAGTGGAAACTGGGATATGTAAACCCCAGCTTCTGGGAATTCCCTATCACCACTAGAAACATGATTTCCTAAAGGAAAAAACCAATAGAACTGAACCACTTCTTTTAGTCTCTGTATACAATTAAATATATATATGGATAATTTATAAGTAACATAAAATCTGGCAACCACCTGTTCTCTGTATCTATAACTCTGTTCTGTTTGTTCATTTCTTTTTAGATTCCACATATAAATGAAATCATACAGTATTCGTCTTACTGTCTGACTTATTTCACTTAGCATAACACCTTCTAAGTTCATCCATGTTGTTGCACATGGCAAGATTTCATTCTTTTTTATGGCTGAGTGATGTCCCATTGTGTATATATACCACATCTTCTTTATCTATTCATCTATTGATGGGCATTTAGGTTGCTTCCATATCTTGACTATTGTGAATAATGCTGCAATGAACTTAGGGGTGCATATATCTCTTCAATGAACTTAGGGGTGCATATATCTCTTCTAATTAGTGTTTTTGCTTTCTTTGGATAAATACCCAGGAGTAAAATTGCTGGGTCATATGGTAGTTCTATTTTTAAGTTTTTGAGGAATATCCATACTGTTTTCCATAGCGGCTGCACCGATTTACATTCCCACCAGCAGTGAACGAGGATTCCCTTTTCTCTACATTCACTACATGTTTTTTATTTATTTATTTATTTATTTGCGGTATGTGGGCCTCTCACTGTTGTGGCCTCTCCCGTTGCGGAGCACAGGCTCCCGACGCGCAGGCTCAGCGGCCATGGCTCACGGGCCCAGTCGCTCCGTGGCATGTGGGATCTTCCCGGACCGGGGCATGAACCCGTGTCCCCTGCATCGGCAGGCGGACTCTCAACCACTGCGCCACCAGGGAAGCCCCACTACATGTTTTTTAAAAATTAGAATCAGATCTGAGTAACATAAGCGTAATCCTCTGAAATGTAGCCTGTCCAGCTATGCTTTCTGTCCAATCGATCTGCTAGATTCTAGCAATCTATGAAATGCTACCAGAAATTTGTTTCTTTCACTCAAACCGTAGTACCAGATTGACAGACCATTGATGACATAATTGCCTGAGAGTTGCAGTAGTGAAATGTTGGAAATATTTCTACTAAAAGGCATATATATCTAAGTTGACTCTCGGATATCACCAAATTTTGAGCACTTTCTCTAGCTAGCCCAAAAATTGAGCCTAAGCATCCTTAAATTTGGTGGACAATGAACTTAAGACATAATTTACTTAGGGACTTCCCTGGTGGTGCAGTGGTTAAGACTCCACGCTCCCAATGCAGGGGGCCTGGGTTCTATCCCTGGTCCGGGAACTAGATCCCACGTGCATGCCTCAACTAAGAGTTCGCATGCCACAACTAAGGAGCCCTCGAGCCGCAGCTAAGGAGCCTGCCTGCCGCAACTAAGACCCGATGCAACCAAATAAATAAATAAATATTAAAAAAAACCTTCTTATTAAAAAAACCCCCAGAAAACATAAGTTACTTATATTTTACAATGAAAAAAAAAACTAAAATGGAAATCAAAGACATCTGGGAGATCTATAACAAGTCATTAAATCTTCTTTCATGACATAACATACACAAGTACGTAGCACAATGTCTAGCCACAGAAGAAGCCCTCAGAAATGTTCACTACTGTTACTCCATAATATATCCTTATCATCACGGTGTATTACCTGTGGCATATTTGGCATAATGGAAAGAGGCCTGATTAGGAACCACACATTCTGGTTCTTTAAGAGACACACACTGAAATATTTACAGATGAGATGATGTCTAGATTTGCATCTAAATAATCAAGGGGCAGATGCAAGTGTGTTGGAGAACTGGTTAGGGTGTTGATGAAACAACGTTGGTGATGGATAATTGTTGATACCGTGTGAGGAGTACATGGAGTTTATCCTAAGATTCTCTCTGCTATTATTTTGAATAATAAAAAAACATGTTTTTAAATGATCGGGGTTACAAACAAATGCTGACAAAGGCAGGCCGATAATTTAATAGCAAGGAGCGTGGGGACTGGCAAATTGGGGAAGAATATGTCTCTTCCAAAGAAGATGGCCAGTACTCAGCTCCAGCTCAGTGTTGATGGGCAGGAATGTTGGGCCAGGACTGCCAGATTTTCCCAGTTTTTCAAGACTGGCCCCAAATCAAAATGTTTATATGAAACCTTCCATTCTTTAAATGTTGGCAACTAACTGAAATATGTTTTATTGAAAAGCATGCTGCCTATCTAAAACAGGTCTGTGGAATAGACTCAGTCTGCAGCTGCCAATTTGCAGCCTCTGCCTGAGAAGCTAATAACATTAAACAATTTTCATTTTCTGGAGCAGAAGAATGTAACTGAAAGCACACCTAAAGCTAACAATCATAGGATGCCACTGTTCTGCCCTGTTGTTTCTCATTATAAGTCCCGCTCCCATACATGCTTTGGTCTCTCCCCTCCATCCCTGCCTGTGAGTTTCTCTAACTCGATCCTTCACTCTGGTTACCTAGTTCTGATCTCAAATTTCTGACCACTGAGGACTAAGACATCATGAGTGTCCAGGACAGGAAGTCCCATGGTAATGAACCAGGTCCCACTTGTCCTAGTCATCCTTGCTGACAAATTTTGTAGCTGTTATTAGTGATAAGCATGCATCTTGGGAGAGTCTTTTTTTCAAATAAATTTATTTATTCATTTATTTATTTTTGGCCACGTTGGATCTTCGTTGCTGTGCAATGGCTTTCTTCAGTTGCGGCGAGTGGGGGCTTCTCTTCGTTGCAGTGCGCGGGCTTCTCATTGCGGTGGTTTCTCTTGTTGTGGAGCACGGGCTCTAGGCGCATGGGCTTCAGTAGTTGTGGCGCACAGGCTCAGTAGTTGTGGTGCACGGGCGTAGTTGCTCCGCGGCATGTGGGATCTTCTCGGACCAGGGATCGAACCCGTGTCCCCTGCATTGGCAGGCAGATTCTTAACCACTGCACCACCAGGGAGGCCCCTTGGGAGAGTATTAAGAAACATTATGCCTCAGGGACAAGGTAACAGGCTGGGAAGGTCAGAGTACCCTGGAGAAGAAAAAGGGGATTTTATGAATCCCCTTTTTTCCCTCATGTGGTCAAGAACATTTTCCTGAAGTTCAGCAGTTTTTTTCAATCTCCTTTGTTTCTTTTCCTTCTGTTAAATGAAGTAAACTTTAAACATAATACTCTATATTTTAAGTGTATGTGGTATGATTCCAGTCTTAGTAGATTCTCCTGCTGCACACACGCCCCCATTCACCCTCTCTTCTTCATCCTTGTGTGCATAGGGATGTCGGTGGGAAGGTACATCAATATCATCAGCCCTGATTATTTCATCTTCATCAGATGTGAGTAGATTTGTTCTTTTTACTTTGGACTTTTATGAAGTCCTTGTATTTTCATAATGCCAATTATCAGTTTATGACTAAAATGAAGTATTACATAAAAGAACAAATGTATAGAAATTTGAAAATTTAAAACTGCATCAACATTTTAATCTTGTTGATTTTGAAGAATAGGAAATAAACTTGCATTGGCAGATAAAATGCAGGACCCTGACTTATATTTGAATTTCAAATAAACAACAATGTTTTAATATAAGTATGTCTCGAATATTGCATGGGACATTCTTATCCAGAAATATATTTGTTGTTTATCAGAATTAAAACGTAACTCAGCCTCCTGTATTCTTTGTGCTAAATATTGCAACTGTAATACAAACATATTGTCATTTCCGTAGGAAATATTTTCATTACTTTGTACTTTTCTCCCCATTCCATTTATATTTTTTAATTCAGGGGAGATTTAAAAAATATGTACTTTGATTTGAGCCATTCCTGTATTATACACACATATATACATAGAGATATATGACACAGTACACACCCATATTATATAATATATATGTAGTGTGTATATGTGTGTATACGTATATACATATACACACATACCCCAGACACAAGATGAATTCACTGTATTGTTGAAATGGCCTCCGTGAAATATGTCCTGTGTCCCATCGCCCTTCCCTTCAGTTATTTCAAATACGGGGCTGAGAAAGGACACGGTCTCCTGTTCAGCTTAGACTCGGAGAGTCTCCTGAGGAACAGGAAGACCGGGAGGAGGTGAGTGATGCGGCCGCACCTTCGCTCTGAGGAGCCCACCTGCCTTCAGAGTTCGCTTCATCTCTCATCCCGCTTCTGAACGGTCCCAGTTAAGCATTTTCTACCTTCCTTGTGCGCATCTTCATCCTTTAATTCAATCCATCCGCAACCACCTCTTATAAATCCTACTCCCTCAACATTCTCATTCTTCCTCAGGTTCTTTCACAAGGTGCCCTGGTCTCCCACTCTCCCTTCCATCTCCCGACTTGGAACAGACGTGGCCAAGCACCTAATACCTGTAACGGAGCAGGAGGCCTTCCCCCATGTCCGCTGCTTTAGCTCCTCTCTGAAGTACATAGATAACAGTATCTGATGCACAGCTCCTGAGTTGTTTTACTGATTTGAAAGCCCCCCCACAGAATGGAAGATGTTAACTACTTGATGACCCTGACCGCATAGCCCCCAGGCCTACTGGAGCCTGAGGATTGATAATGTTAACCCCTGAGACAGCGCCCTGTTACCTCACCGTCAACCAATCAGAGAATTGTGCGCCAGCTGATCACATACCCTGTGACACCCCCCTCCTTCACCTGGCTTTTAAAAAAAGTGCTTTGCTGAAACGCTTCAGGGAGTTTGGGGGGGTTTTTGGGCATGAACCAATCATATCTCCTTGCATGGCCCTGCAATAAACCTTTCTCTGCTCCAAATTCTGACTTTCAGTAGTGTTTGGCCTCACTGTGCATGGGGCACACGAATTTGTATTCGGTAGCGTACCTACTGGAATTTACTTGTCTTTATGTTTTTATTCCCTACTAGTCTGAACTCATGGAAGAAAGAAGCCCTGTTTGATTCATCAGAGAATTCGCAGTGCCTGACACTAAGTTGGCGCTCAACGATTGCTTCTTGAATGGTGAACAGACATTTTTGGTTTAAGATGATAACAGGATATGTAAGTGAAAATTCTTTGTTGGGAGTTGGGAAGGGTGGCGAATGAAAGCTAAAGTAGGAGAGGAGAAAAAAGCCTTCCTAAGCTCTCTCTATAATGGTTAGGTATTGTTCCTATTATTATAATAAATGTTGTTCTTTTAAATGTCCCTACGTGGTGCTGTGTATCATTTTCTTCTTCCCTCTCCTCTATTTCTGTGTCTATTTTATTTTCCTTTATTTTTTCCAGTTTTATTGTATAATTGACAAAAATTATATTCAATGTGTACAACTTGCTATTTTGATATATATTTACATTGTGAAATGATAGCCACAATCAAGCTAATTAACATATCTAGCACCTCACATAGTTGCCCCTCTCCCCCTTTTTGTGGTAAGAACACTTAAGATCTACCCTCTTAGCACATTTCAAGTATCAGTCCAGAAGTGTTAACTGTAGTCATCGTGCTGTATATTAGATCTCCAGAACTTATTCATCTTGCCTAATTGAATCTTTGTGCCCTTTGACCAACATTGCCCCATTTTCCCCAAACCCCAACCCCTGGCAACCACCATGCTACTCTATTCTTCTATGACTTTGAACTCTTTTAGATTACACATGTAAGTGAGATCACACAGTGTTTGTCTTTCTGTGTCTGGCTTATTTCACTTAGCATAATGTCCTCTGGGTTCAATTTCATTTCCTTTGGTTATATAGCCAGAAGGGAGACTGCTGGATCATAGGGTAGTTCTATTTTTAATTTTCTTGAGAAACCTTCATACTGTTTTCCATAATGATTGTATCAATTTACATTCCCACCAACAGTGTACATGGATTCCCTTTTCTCCATATCCTCACCAATACTTGTTACCTCTTGTGTTCTTGATAGTAGCCATTCTAACAGGTGTGAGGTGATATCTCATTGTGGTTTTGATTTGCATTTCCCTGATGATTAGTGATGGTGAGCACCTTTTCATATACCTGTTGGCCATTTGTATGTCTTCTTTTGAGAAATATCTATTCAGATCCTTTGCCCATTTTAAAATTAATTAATTAACTTTTATTGAAGTATAGTTGATGTACCTTTGCCCATTTAAAAAATTTGTTTTAAATTGCTATTTTATACTGAAGTATAGTTAGTTAACAGTGTTGTGTTAGTTTCAGGTGTACAGCAAAGTGATTCAGTTATACATATACATGTATCTATTCTTTTTCAAATTCTTTTCCCATTTAAGTTATTACAGAATACTGAGCAGAGTTCCCTGCCACTATACAGTAGGACCTTGTTGGGCTATACAGTAGGTCCTTGTTGGTTATCTATTTTATTTTATTAAAAAATTTTTTTTGATGTGGACCATTTTTAAAGTCTTTATTGAATTTGTTAAATATTGCTTCTTTTTGAAAAAAATATTTATTTTTGGCTGCATTGGGTCTTCATTGCTGCATGTGGGCCTTCTCTAGTTGTGGTGAACGGAGGCCACTCTTTGTTGCACTGCACAGGCCTCTCACTGCAGTGGCCTCTCTTTGTTGCAGAGCAAGGGCTCTAGGTGTGCGAGCTTCAGTAGTTGTGGCACATGGGCTCAGTAGTTGTGGCACACAGGCCTAGCTGCTCCACGGCATGTGGGATCCTTCCGGACCAGAGCTTGAACCCATGTCCCCTGCATTGGCAGGCGGACTCTCAACCACTGCGCCACCAGGGAAGTCCCGGCTTCTGTTTTGTGTTTTGGTTTTTGGCCGCAAAGCATGTGGGATCTTAGCTCCCTGACCAGGGATCAAACCTGCACCCCTTGCATCGGAAGGCAAAGTCTTAACCATTGGACCGCCAGGGAAGTCCCGGTTATCTTTTTTAAAAAATATATTTAGTTATTTATTTATTTTGGCTGCGCCGGGTCTTAGTTGCGGCTGGTGGACTTCTTAGTTGCGGCATGCATGTGGGATCTAGTTCCCTGACCAGGGATCGAACCTGGGCCCCCTGCATTGTGAGCGTGGAGTCTTACCCACTGGACCACCAGGGAAGTCCCCTGGTTATCTGTTTTAAATATAGCAATATATACATGTCAATCCCAAACTCCCAATCTATCCCTCCACCCCCACCTTTGCCCATTTTTCAATTGCGTTATTTTGTGCTTTCTTGTCGTGTTTTGTTTTGTGTTTTGCTATTGAGTTGTTCAAGTTCCTTGTGTATTTTGGTTATTAACCTCTTATCAGATATATGGTTTGCAAATATTTTCTCCCATTCCATAGCTTGCCATTTCACTCTGGCAATTGTTTCCTTTGCTGTGCAGAAAGCTTTTTAGTTTGATGCAGTCTTATTTGTCTACTTTTACTTTCGTTGTCTGTGCTTTTGGCATCATGACCAAAAAATCATTGCCATGACCAATGTCAAGAAACTTTTCCCATATGTTTTCTTCTAGTTTTACTGTTTCAGGTTTTATGTTAATTAAAAAAATTGGCACTTTATCCTTACCCTGACTTCTTTTTCTTTTCTTTTACTTTTTAACCTCTTTTATTGTATAATATTACATAAGTTACAGGTTTACAACATAGTGAGTCACAATTTTTAAAGGTTATAGTACATTTATAGTTATTGTAAAACATTGGCTATATTCCCTGTGTTGTACAATATATCCTTGTAGCTTATTTATTTTATACATAATTGTTTGTACCTCTTAATCCCCTACCCCTATCTTGCCTCTCCCACCCTCTCTCTTCCCACTGGTAACCACTAGTTTGTTCTCTATATCTGTGAACAAATTTATCGGGGGCTGTTGATCCATACTTGGATGATACTGATGATGAGATGGACCCAGAATTAGAAGAGCCTTATGAAAAGTTTTGTTTGTAATCAGAGAGTAAGCAAAAACAGTAAAATTAAATTTCAGCATATACCTTTTATAAAGCAGTTTAGGTTGTGGTGATTTAGCACAACACAGGAAAGCAAGAAAATGTCACACGTCTACCAAATTAAGGATATGCAGTTATGTTACTAACGTATGCAGCATTAATTTTGTTTAACACTCTCTGCCAAAGTAAACTATATTCCCTAAAATTTAAAATGTATATATATATGTATATATATAATAGTTTATTGTGTACAGTTAATTCCATTGTTTTGGCTGCAATAAAATCAATTTTGAAATAAATGAAATGTTAAAAGTAAATTTTTCCAGCTGGTTAGAAGTTTATCCTTTAAATTCTATTCATGGGCTTCCCTGGTGGCGCAGTGGTTGGGGGTCCGCCTGCCGATGCAGGGGACACGGGTTCATGCCCCGGTCCGGGAGGATCCCGCATGCCGCGGAGCGGCTGGGCCCGTGAGCCATGGCCGCTGGGCCTGCACGTCTGGAGCCTGTGCTCCACAACGGGAGAGGCCACAACGGTGAGAGGCCCGCGTACCGCAAAAAAAAAAAAAAAAAAAAATTCTATTCATACTTTTCTTGAGGGAAACAGTCTTAGCCTAGAAATACATATTACTGCAAAATGCAGCATCCTTAAGATATGAATATTATAGCTTTCATTTGGTTTTACATTTAGTGTCTCAGTGACTTGAGTTTCAAATATGAATCACGATCATGAATATTTTTAGCAGTGAAGTCTTAGAATATATCCTTAATGACTGATTATCCAGATGATATTTGATACCAAGGGCTTTCAAAATGGGGTTAAAAAAAAGACTTAGACTCTGTAATGGCCTATATGGGAAAAGAATCTAAAGAAAGAGTGAATATATATATATATGATTCACTTTGCTGTACACCCGAAACTAACACAACATTGTAAATCAACTATACTCCAATAAAAATTTAAAAAAGACAACAACTTAGAACTCCCAACTAAACAACCAAGATTCTTCACTGAGGATTTATTGCAATTTTAGAATTGTTCATTTTTTTCACCTAACCTCATTACACTAAAGCCTATAACAGGGACTTCCCTGGTGGTGCAGTGGTTGAGAATCCGCCTGCCAATGCGGTGGACACAGTTTCGCTCTCTGGTCTGGGAAGATCCCACATGCCACGGAGCAACTAAGCCCATGCACCACAACTACTGAGCCTGCGCTCTAGAGCCCACGAGCCACAACTACTGAGCCCGTGTGCCACAACTTCTGAAGCCTGCATGCCACAACTACTGAAGCCTGCACACCTAGAGCCCGTGCTCCGCAACAATAGAAGCCACCACAATGAGAAGCCAGCGCACCGCAATGAAGGGTAGCCCCCGCTCGCGCAACTAGAGAAAGACCGCACCCAGCAACAAAGACCCAATGCAGCCAAAAATAAATAAATACATAAAATAAATTTATTTTATTTTTTTAAACATCTTTATTGGAGTATAACTGCTTTACAATGGTGTGTTAGTTTCTGCTTTATAACAAAGTGAATCAGTATACATATACATATATCCCCATATCTCTTCCCTCTTGCATCTCCCTCCCTCCCACCCTCCCTATCCCACCCCTCTAGGTGGTCACAAAGAACCGAGCTGATCTCCCTGTACTATGCAGCTGCTTCTACTAGCTATCTATTTTACGTTTGATAGTGTATATGTGTCCATGTCACTCTCTCACTTCGTCCCAGCTTACCCTTCCCGCTCCCCGTGTCCTCAAATCCATTCTCTAGTAGGTCGGTGTCTTTATTCCCATCTTGCCCCTAGGTTCTTCATGACCTTTTTTTTTTTTTTAGATTCCATATATATGTGTGAGCATATGGTATTTGTTTTTCTCTTTCTGACTTACTTCACTCTGTATGACAGACTCTAGGTCCATCCACCTCACTACAAATAACTCAATTTTGTTTCTTTTTATGGCTAATATTCCATTGTATATATGTGCCACATCTTCTTTATCCATTCATCTGTTGATGGACACTTAGGACACTTAAGTGCTTCCATGTCCTGGCTATTGTAAATAGAGCTGCAGTGAACATTTTGGTACATGACTCTTTTTGAATTATGGTTTAAATTTATTAAAAAATAAAGCCTATAACAGTATTCTGCTTTATTTATATGACTTTACCACTTTCATTTTATAGCATGAGTTGCATTGACTTTTCTACTAGAAAATTTTACTAGATCTTTGTCACTCAAGTTTTCATCTGCTTTATTATTGATACACCTTGAGAATCACTTTTCTAATACTTTACTATAATGTGGTACCACCTCAACCCTATTTTAGTAATATTTTTACCTAATGTCAAATATCTTTTTCCAACTAACTAAAAGTAAAACATATGTACAAAAGGACTGCTTGTAAATATGCATGTAAATAATTCTATTAATAACATAACAAACTGTTAACATTTGGAACATCTTTGCTAATACAGTTAGCTTTCAGTTTGTTCAGTCTGGATTAAAATTAGAATCTGAGGTGGGGCTTCTGTTGCTTTCATTTTATTTATTTATTTCCTTTTTTAACATCTTTATTGGAGTATAATTGCTTTACAATGGTGTGTT
>NW_020838011.1:0-297380 GCF_003676395.1 Aethalodelphis obliquidens
TGCAGTGATATTTATGATTTCTTCCAACCTCAAAATCTAGGATTCTGTAAATGTCTTCCTAACTAAGGTAACAACCACAAGGATAGAAGTAGGTTGTTAGCAGTGACGTCTACCAAATGGCATACAGTACTTGATGGCATATAGATTCATCCCTGAAACGCTTCTATGCATGAATCAGAACTGAGTCTAAAATGAAAGGATACCTCTTTTTCTGCCAATTAAGACACTACTCTTGCAATTGAAAGTTAATGTTTCTAAAAGACATTAAATACCTACACAATTTTCTTTTGTAATTCCAGGGGTGTCATAAAACCAGTGGGCATCTTTCACATCTTGTGGGGTCAATTCTACTCGTTTGGTGGATTTATCTGCAACCATAACAGGTTCATTTCCCATGTCAAAGGCAAGTGAATCGGCATCAAACTCAAAGGCAGCTTTATTCTTCTGTTCTTCTGAATACAAGAATGTTCTTCCAACTCTTCCTAGAACAAGTTATACTGAAGTTAGTAGTCACTCCTTTAAAGCTTTTGACTTGAGACAGGTAGTTCTTAAGTTTGCCTCGTAGAAGTTACTAGGACTAACAATGGTGTTTGGAAGGAAGTGAGACCACAATGATACTTTTGCTTTATTTCTAAATGCAGTGGGAGTCGGACTCTTGCATTGATCAAGTATGTGTGGCTGGCTGTGCACACTGGGCAAAGGGGGAGAGTGTTGGGAATCAAACTGTTTTTAGTAAAGAAAGGTTGTAAAGAGATACCAAGGAAAGGGGGACAATCCAATTTAAACCTGCTGCAGGTCAACAACTTGTACAGGGGGCTGGTATCTTAGTGAAAATGCTTGTTGCTGACAATGGCCAGAGAGGCAGTTATTTGCATTTCCTTTCCTGGATTTCTCCAAGTATCTGCTGTCTCAATTTTCCCAACACAATGAATTCTGGGTTTCCAAACAGTAGCCTTGCCTCTAAAAGGCCTCTCTGTTCCAGAAAGAGGAAGTGTCTCTCCCCACAAAAACTGGCTAGCTCCAGAGAGCTCTATTTCAGGTTGTTCTACAGAAAATTTTAGCGTAGACCTAAGGCAGAGTTTTCCTACAGAAGATGCTTACCTACTACGTAACCATGCTTTTTCAAGAGATTAAGTTTATTTTGTTCTTGCTGACTAAGATCTTCTTCTGCTTCCGTTGCATCTCTTTTAAGCCTTTTTTGCCTTTGAAACATTCTGTAAGGAGTTGGGTTACAAATAGGAAACTTCAGAAGGTTTAATGTAGTACCTGAAATACCAAAGAAGACATACATTCTCATAAACGTTGTACAAGAAAATGGAATAAAACATGTATGAGGATCTACACTGTCTTGGATACTGTGATTATTTCTCTTAACTTTCATGACAACCCTCCACAAAATTATTCTTACTTTACAGATGAGGCAATAGGTTCAGAGATTGGCCCACAAGCTAAACCAGGATTTGAATGCCAAATCTACAGGCCTGACCTTTTTCCATCTTCTGCATACTCCTAACCGGTATAAAAGCACTTCTGTGTATAAGTCAACCAGTGTCCCTGACAGAGAAGTACAGCTTATCAAGCAAAGTTCAACACTGGTTTCAAAGAATCAAATGAAGTAGTTCGCTTTGCCAACTATTAGATACAAACAGGTCACAGAAGGACCCATTTTACAATTACTACAGACGTTTCTTAAAGTCACAAAGTTGATATTTCTTTGCAACAAAGCCACATATATTGCATTAGTGAATTATTCAAATGTTAAATCTGTATAGTACTCTCCTGACTAAACTCAAGATATGAAGAGTGAGACTGAAGGGTGGAGGGAGGTTTAGAAAGTAAAAGGACTTTCTGGAGAAATATACAAAGAACTAAAGTTACAAGGGAAACCTCCAAGAGAGCAGACACTGCTTTGTCCCCTGGTTCATCTACAGTGCCTAGAACAGTGACTGGTACCTAGAAGTACTCTAATTATTTCTATTGGAAAGTTACTAAAACATGTACTGAATTTCCAAGCATTAAACTGACACAAAAGAGAAATGTGACCGAAGTAGGTAGAGAATTTTTAAAGGAAGCCTCCAGCCAGCCCCTGGTGTACATTAAGGAAGGATATAGGACTAGGTGCCTGAACTACGATCAGACTTCCAGCTTCTCAGAAAACGAAGGAGGGTACTTCCCTGGTGGTGCAGTGGGTAAGACTCCACGCTCCCAATGCAGGAGGCCTGGGTTCGATCCCTGGTCAGGGAACTAGATCCCACATGCATGCCATAACTAAGAAGCCAGCCTGCCGCAACTAAGGAGCCCAAGTGCTGCAACTAAGGAGCCTGCCTACCTCAAGACCAGGCACAACCAAATAAATATTTTAAAAAAATACGAAGGGGACGGGCATCCTAAGGCTCACCAGGCCAAGAGGAGATGGTGGCTCTGTCGATAGCCTCAGCGCCCTTGGCGATGCAGTAATCGGACTCCAGGAGCGTGTTGAAGAGAGTGGACTTGCCAGCGTTGGTGGCGCCAACCAGGTAGACGTCGCCGCGGTAGCGCCAGGAACGCTGGAGCGCGGAGATCAACTCTTCGACTCCATAGCCAGTCTTGGCGCTGATGAGCCGCACGTCTCTGAGCACTGTGCGGGACCTGGGCGAAAGATTCGCATTCTCCCCGTCCCGTGGCCGGTCCTCGCTGGGGTGTTGTGGCCTTCGGTAGCCAGGGGGCGGCAGGAGCCCGGCGCGGGTACAGTCGTCCCACAGTCGCTCCCGGAGCCGCTGTCGGTAGCCGGGAGTATCCTGGGGCAGCAGGTCCACCTTGTTTCCCAGCACGATCAGCTGCTTGGGGCCCACCAGCGCGGGCAGGTGGGGCAGCAGGGCGTCGGGCAGATCAAGCAGGTCCACCATGTACAGCACCAGGGCGGGCTCGGGCCGCCGCAGCGCGGCAGTCACCAGCTCCAGGTACTGCTCGCGACTCACCTGCACGTGCAGGGCGCGCCGGTGATGCACCAGCAGCCAGCAGCGCTGGCACACGGTCTGCGTCAGTCCGCCGTCCTCCTGCGCCGCCGCGCTGAGGAACTTCTCGCTGGGCAGGTAACCGGGCAGTCCCGGGTCCTGGCAGTGCAGCTCCGCCCCGCATCCCGAACAGTTTAGGCCGCTGGGCGGCACCGTCGCGTCCGGGTGCCCCACGACCGGGTGCACCCGCCGGCCGGTGCGTAGTTTCTGCTGCCGCCGCTCCTCCCGCCGCTGCAGCACCCGTCGCTCCTCCTCCTGACGCTGCTGCAGCTCCCGCAGCTGGTCTTGGAGGGTCACTGCGGGCTCCGAATCCGGGACGTACTCGGGGAACACAAAACTCTCCTCCATGTCAGCCCTTCCTTGGTTATCCCCAGTCGCTGTCGCGCCACGGGGAAGCCCACATCCCAGGCCGGATGAGTGCCGGGAGGTGGAGTTGGCCGCACATCTCCTCTCGAGGAGCGTCTCCCGGAGGCCATGGCGCGCTATCGTGGGAGTGGATCCCCGCAGGAAGCTGCACAGAAGCCTACGAGTGAGGCCCGCGGGCAGCATGAGAAACGCGGGCGTGGGCAAAGGGGCTGAGCCACCTTTTCTCACGTGCTCTGTGGCCCCAGATGTGCGTAAAACGGTAGCGACAGCCCGGGACTACCTGAGAGCTGTCATTTTTCAGCGTCGCACTTCAGCTCCTCCTCTCGCGTCTAATCTCGTGAGTTCTCGCGATGAAGGCTCTGTGGTCAGAGAGCCCACTTAAAGCGGAGATAAATGCCCCGCGCACCTTAACTGGGGTGGGTTGGCCCAATAGGCTAGTGAGTGAGGGTTTATCAACTTTCAGGCTTCTTCAACGCGCCACTGCTGGCACTACGTGCCGTTAAGAAATCACATTTTTTTAAAGCTTCGTATTGTTTTGTCTTTCGGATTGGAAAATAGAAAATCTAATGCCGCAGACTTATGGCCACAATTAAAACCTTTTATTAATACATCTTCCTGGCTTTATTATTTTTTTGCGGGTGTCAGTATTTGTGCAACAACATTAAAATATTTCTTAAACATTTTAAAAAATTGACTATGGTTTATGTACACGGAAATCTTTTTTTTTTTTTTTTTGCGGTACGCGGACTCACTGTTGTGGCCTGTCCCGTTGCGGAGCACAGGCTCCGGAGCACAGAAATCATTTTTTTTTGTTTTGTTTTGTTTTTGTGGTACACGGGCCTCTCACTGTTGTGGCCTCTCCCGCTGCGGAGCACAGGCTCCGGACGCGCAGGCTCAGCAGCCATGGCTCACGGGCCCAGCCGCTCCGCGGCACATGGGATCTTCCCGGACCGGGGCATGAACCCTTGTCCCCTGCATCGGCAGGCGGACTCTCAACCACTGCGCCACCAGGGAAGCCCAGAAATCATTTTTTAAATCTTCGTATTTTTAAGTCTTTGGAACCGAAAAAAATAAAGCACGGCTACAGCTAAACCCTTTATTATTAAATCTTTTTGACTTTTTTTTTTTTTAGGTGCCATTATTTGTGCAACAACACTGAAAAACAAAGTTTCATTGGCTGGATCCGACTCAAACTGTAAAGAACAGTTCTCATTCTCAGGCACGGGGAAACTTCAGCCCACAAATCGCGCATGCACAATACTAACCCTTAACACAGCTTACCCTACCCTTCGCGCAGGCGCAGACCTTAATTGGCGTCTTTGTGGGCGGAGCTTCGTGTGGGACGCAGCGTATTCTGGGAACGCCGGAGACGGAAATTACTTCGCCTCACGCTGCGGACGTCGGAGTCGTTGCGCGCCTTTCCGTGTGTGATTTCTAGAGTTAGGAGCTCCGGAACCGTTTGCCAATATGTATGACGCGGACGAGGGTAGGTGACCACCCAGAACACTCCGTGGCGACCCGTCTAAGGGGGGAAACGTGGGTAGCTGGACGAGTTGAGGATTTGCGGTCTCCTCCTCGGCCCGCCGCACCATGGCCCCAGTCGTTTCCCCACACTCCCGAGGCCGGGAACGAATCCGGGATTTTGAGAGGTGGAGGGTGCAGGGAACGTAGCCTTTATCATCTCGGTCAGGGTGACTCTTGTTCTCTCCTCTGTCTGCCCCTGGGTGAGTCTGACACTCCCTTCCCGTCTTGAAAACAGCGCGCAGAACCATGCGACAGGTTCCGTTGTTCCGACTTTGAAGCAAAGGACTCCTTTTTTGATTTCCCTTAAGGCGAGAGTTAATGAATTTATGAATAGTTGAATTTTTGAGCATCACCCTGTGCCAGGCATTGTGTTAGGCTCTGGAAGAACTCTGGGGACAAGGAATATAGTTTCTGTGTGTGTGCGGCGCGGGGGCAGGGTTTGGTTTAGTTTGGCGTTCCTTCATGCTGTCATATGCCTAAGTAAATTATTTTAAAAGATGACCTTTACATTTCCTCTATCCGCGAGATGACACAGTTCTAGATGGTAGGTATTTTAACGAACAGGGACAGTATGTCTTTTTCTTTTTATATGTAGAGTTCGTAGTCACGTGTAGTGTATTTTCATTATATATTTTTAATGCTCCCTCTTCCGTTCTCCAAAGCTGCTATTTCAAAGTTCGTTTTCTTCTAGCTCCCAATCTCCTGGCCACCGCTTACATTTCTCTTTATTCCCTCAGCTACTTCATGGAGAAAATAGAAGCAAAAACTTAAACTCTACTGTTTAAACTTGTCTCATTTTTATCTTGCGTCTAGAAATTTATTAGCATCATTGTATTCTTTTTCTTAACTCCTGAGAAAAAAATTCAAAAAAAGTTTTTTCAGCTTAATTTTTTGAGTAGGTAATATAGTCTCATTTCTCAGAGGCTAGAAAACAAAAATGTTAAAAAGGATAAATGATGTACAAGTATAACTAAAACTGACTTCATTATTACCTCTCCTTTTCCAACCTTCCTACTTCTCCTGGGTGGCTGTGATAATAACATCTAGTGTGCCATCAAAGCTAGAAATCTCCAAGCCATTTTAGATACCTTTGTCTATTTTACCTCACCCCCCATGTGTAGGAGTCAGTAATTCCAGACCATTCAAGAAGCACTTATTAATAATTTATTTTGGATATGTATCAAATTTTGAATCAAAGTTGTTAAGTTTTACAGACTATGTATATAGGTCAGAATAGAAAAACAAAAATAGAGCACATTTATTCTTTTGCATAAGAAGATGAGACTAATATTAGCACCAGTGCACACTGATTTTTCAAATGCCCCATTTTATAAATTACTGTTGCTGCACAAACTCCCCAAAGTTTTGCTGCTTAAAAATTATTTAATATGTTCATGGATTAAATGAGTCAGGAATTTGGACAGGCATAGTAGGAATGACTTGTCTGTTGCCTGATGTCTGTCAGTGGTTGAACTGGGAAGACACAAAGGCTGAGTGTTGACTGCTGGGGGCTGGGTGATCTGGAGTGTTTACTCATGTGTCTGGCATCTAGCCTAGGAAAACACAGGACTAGGATTGCTAATTGCAGCATCTGGTAAGTGGGCCCACTGTTTAGATTTTCTCACCTAAGTAGTAGGAGTTCTTAATGGCAGCTCAGGGCTCCAGAAGTAAGTGTTTCAATAAAGAAGGTGGAATTGCATTGTTATTCCTGACCTAGCTTCTAAAATCATGTAGCATTGCTTTAGCTGTATTCTCTTAGTTATGGGAGAGTCAAAAACCCACCCAGATTCAAGGGGAGGAAGCATAGACCCTCTATATTTTGATGGTAGGAGTGTCTAGATCATTTTATAAAAGAGCATGTGAAATGGAAGATAGTTGTGTCCATCTTTGGAAAATACAGCCTGTCATCCCTGTCCATGTGTGAAATGTTGCTGTTATAGACAGCTCACCTTAAGGTATTGCCCAGCTATTGGAGTCCTTTGCTGACTCCTCCCTCTTAACCTGATCTCTGACTCCAGTCTCTGAGGAGCCTATTGATCAGAGGATTATGAGCTTGCTGCTAGTTATCATTATAGGTAGTTATTAATGAGAATTATATGGGCTTCTTGGAGATGATGGAACAATTACAGATTCACACGACTTGCACTGAACCTTTCTCACGAGGCCTCTTTGTGTATTGGGAGAATACTGTGACGTAGGCCTATGTATGTGTACATATATACCTATGTATATTGTTTCATTACAGTTCAGGTAATGTGATGACTAAAATTTTAAAGAAGTGGGTAAAGCGATTGTTTTTTATTTAGTAAAGAGTAAATGTGTTTTTGCTACTTCACATCATAGTAAGATGTGAGCTAGTAGTATTTATTGCAAGTGAGAATGATTTTTTTTGTTTTTGCAGATATGCAATATGATGAGGATGATGATGAAATCACACCAGATTTGTGGCAAGAGGCATGCTGGATTGTAATTAGGTAACTTTTTAGACCAAACTGAATAAATTTTAAAAGGCACTGTAAACTATACAGGGATTTCCTGCTTATTCTGTGTTTGAAAATTAGATGTTCTGTGTGAATATGCTGCATGAGAGCTGGTTTGTCATTTTATTTATTTTTTTAACTTTTAAAGTATTCTGATATACAGAATAGTTACACAAAGAATTCATGTACACTTCACCCAGATTCCCTAAATGTTAACCTTATGCTGTGTTTTCTTTGCCTTATTCTTTCTCTGTCTACGTATTTTTTTCTGAAATATTTGAGTCAGTTGTTTACCTAGGAATATTCTTTTACAGAATCATAATCTTATTAAAATAAGGAAATTAATACAGTAATCTTATTTAATCTAGAGACCTTACGCAGATTTTGCCAGTGTCCCAGTAATGTTCATAGCAAAATAAAAATTTTCTTATCCTGGATCCAACATAAGATCATATATTACATCTTGTTTTCATGACTTATTCTTTTGTCTTCTATAATCTAGAACAGTTCCTCAATCTTCCTTTCTCTTTTTTTGTTTCTCAAACTCACCATCTCTCTACAGCTTCCCATGACCTCACCTTTTTTTTTTGGCCTTGACATTTTTGAAGAATATAGGCAAATTATTTTTTAGACTGCCCCTCAGTTTGGGTTTGTCTGATGTTTCCTCATGATTAGATTCAGATGATTACTTTTGGCAACAGTGATGTTCTGCTCTCAGTGCATTGTATCAGGAGGCACATGATGCCTATTTGTTACATTACTGGTGCTGTTAATTTGATTCCTCTTGGTTTTCTCCTTGTTTTAAATGGATAAAGTTATAACAGGTGGTATTTCGACCCACATTCCCATCCAATTCTAAGTGTAATTAAACTGTAATAAAACTCAGCAGGAAGCCTTACATATAGGTAAGAGAAGTAACTTTTAAGTAATAAAGTAACATCCTGCTATGTTAGGATATAAAATGCTACAAGTCTCCTCACTTACCAAACTGACAGGTGCTTTGTATATAGTAACATTTTGATGCCTGTTTGAGCCCCACCATCTCCAAGATGCACATCCTCTCAGTTGACACTCCCTTTTCAAAGAGCACAAGCTTCTGACATTCTACCAGTTGTGTATGGAATAAAACTGAACCTTTGCTGAACGTTGTTTTGTTAAAAATATGAGTTTTGGGGATGTAAGTATGTGTTTATTTTTCCTATTAAACATGGGCTATAAACACTTTGTATTGAGACACTTGAATCTTCTATGATTTTGAGTATTAAACACAAAGAGACATTTTTAGCCAGATATTTGGAGTATGCCTATATTTTGTGATTGCCAGGGAGAAAGAATATTTTGATCTTAGCCAAAAAAAACAAATTGTTTTCAACTTATGTGACAAATTGCTCAAGGATTATATATGCTATTTGACAAGTCCTTGCATTTACCATTTGTTACAGAATAAAATGCCGTTTGATCTTTATATTTTAATTGATTATAGGTGCTTTAGTTTTTTGTGATATGACATTTTGTTTTTTCACTATTTAATATCAAGTGATCTTTCCCAAGCATTGTGAATGTGATATTACTTAATATATAGTGACTTCAGTAAGATGTCTCTTGGACAATAGTCATGGTAGTAGATACCATAAATAAGAACTATTCAAATAGTTTAGGTGTTTAAGGGATGGCATTCTAATGAAGTACTGTCCTAATGATTTTGGGGAGAGTAACTATGGTTCAGCTTCCTGGGAGGATGAAACTTGTCCATAGTTTTTTAAAGATTTTTCATTGTAAATTGTCCATAAAAACCATTGCTGTTTACCTTACAGATTGTGCTTTCCATGTGCTTATGTACCAATGGCTGACCCAAATGGTTGTGAGAAATTTCTTTCCTGTCAGCTCACAGTCTCTACTGAAGGAAGTTGCCTCCACTCTTCTTGAGTCTGTGCCTTATACAGGGATGAATGTGTACTGTGTTCTCTGCCATAGAGAGCTTCTAATATTGGTGGCCATGGTTGATTGAATCAGGGTGGAACCTTGACCCAAAGCCAGCCAATCTGTAGGCTGGCCAGTTACGTGTGAGGTGATCTGATGATGCCAAAATGGAAGGCTGATGATTAGTTGGGCTACGAATGTTGTCTCAGAAAATTGATGTGAGGATGGGGGGAGTTAGTTACTAGGCAGAGAGGGCAAGGAGCTAAGTCCAGCTATGCAGCTTTTCCTGTGTGGTGGTGAGGGGAGAGATTCCTCTTGCAAACGGTGTGTCTACTCTTTTCGAGTCTCTGTCCTTCTTTAGGGCTTCAGTATTTGATTTCTGTGTCTATACTAATAGCTTTGATCTCTCACCCTTGCTCCATTTTTAATCAGTCATTTGCTGAGTATTTTCACTTGAATGACTTAGTCCCATCTTACCTTTAACATATTCAAAGTAGAATAATCTTTAACCTAAAATCAAAGTTCTTACATATGCTATATTTTAGTCATTGATATCATTTTCTTCCCTCTTATTCAAATTAAAGTTCTTATTTTTATCTTTTTTTCCATGCTTTTTTTTGTTATATAAGTTTTAGGTGGACAGCATTATAGTTCAACATCTGAATACACTACAGAGGGATCACCACCACAGTCTAGTTACCATCCATCACCATACATTTGACCCCCTTCACCCATTTCACCCACACACACTAACCCCCTCCTCTCTGGTAACCACTAATCTGTTCTCTGTGTTTGTGAGCTTTTGTTATCTTTTGTTTGTCGGTTGGTTTTGGTTTGGGTTTTTTTTTTTAAGATTCCACATATGAGTGAAATCATGTGGTATTTGTTTTTCTCTGACTTTTTTCACTTAGCATAATATTCTCTTTGTCCATATTGTCATTTATTTTTCTGTTTGACTATGCATTTCATTAGTTTTGAGAAATGTTTCAAGAGATTGGATGAAATTTATCTATAAAGGACATTTATAAATTAGGGCTTCCTTATAGTTCTTATGTTGTGCTTTAATAATTTTACCCATAAGTATGTCTCATTTCCCCAAACTTAACAATAAGTCCTACAAAGAAAGTGTTCCTAATCTTACCTCTTTTTTGGACACCTCATAGTATTTTATGTAGTGATGAGTGCAGAGTGTTGGTATTTAATGATTAGTATTTGTCAAATTTGATGATAATGAAAATGGGGAAATATGCTAGAAAACATCACTAGGTGTAACTGATTATGAACTCAAATATTTTCCCAGTTCCTATTTTGATGAGAAAGGCTTGGTCAGACAACAGCTGGATTCTTTTGATGAGTTTATTCAGATGTCTGTTCAAAGAATTGTGGAAGATGCTCCACCTATAGACCTACAAGCCGAAGCTCAGCATGCTAGTGGAGAAGTTGAAGAACCGGTAAGATGGTTCAATAAAGTAATATAAATAAGGGTATTGATTTGAAATTTCAGTCCTTCTGTCACCTGGCTTAAAGGTTAAAAAAAGAAAAAGTTAGGAGGTGTTTTTATTAGTGTACTTATAACGTTTCAGTCAGCTCCTGATTTATTCTTACTAATGGAGAGATGCATTTTTGCAAGTAATGCAGAACCCTAATTCTTTTTCAGATAGTATGTGTTTAATAGCCAGGAAGAGGAAACTCAGAGGTATGATGAACTACAAAGGGAAGCAAGCCAGAAATAGTCGTGTTGCCTCAGAAAATCCCACTTTTTTCTTTCACAGAGTAAGGAATCAAAAGAAAAATAGGTGAAGGACCTTTTTCCCTTGATTATTTGTTGCATGAAATACATTATTATATCAATATAAAAGATAATAAGGGAAAAGCACCCAAATATATTAGCTCTTTTAACTTTTCTAAGTTCATTGTAGTCTTTTTTTTTTTTTACACATATGCATGTTTTCAGCATTGTTAAATCATAGCAAGGCTATCATTTTAGAATCTAGTTTTACATGAGTGATTGTAAATAACTGTGTAGTCCAAAAAATGACTGTCCCTAGTTTTTTTTTTTTTTTTTTTTTAACATTATTTATTTATTTATTGGCCGTGCTGCCTGGCTTGCGGGACCTCAGTTCCCTGACCAGGGATTGAACCTGAACCACGGCAGTGAAAGCCCAGAATCCTAACCACTAGGCCACCAGGGAACTCCCATGTCCTTAGTTTCTGAGTAGAGAGGCAGCATGATGGGCCTTGAGGGACAGGGAAAGCTAAAAAAAAATGAGGTAGAGAAGAAGTAGAATTAGACAGAGGGAGAGATTATTGTTTCCTGCCAGTTCAGTCCCTCTTTTCTGTAGCTTATCTCATAAGGGCTAATGTATTATTCTCATTCTGGTTGGAGGTGCTGCACAGACTTTTGCTGTTAAGGACAAAAATAATTGGCTCTTCTGGCACTGTGTTGGAAAAATGGGTGTAAAATGCTTTTCCTATACTTACGGCGTTTTCTCTTCATGGTCTTTTCAAAACAAGAGAGATAACAATATAACATAGCAGCTTCATAGTGCCAGAATAAGTACTACCAAAGAGCTCTCTCAAGCTTGGCTATCAGAGCTTAGTGGAAAAGATGGGAGGGACTTAAGCTGACTGTGAAGGGCGTTAGTCTTAGTAGGGAAAAGATATTTAATCATTTCAGCAAAAATACTTTGTGTTTTTGGCTTATGGCTGGAATAGAGGGACCACAGTAGTCAGTATATTGTTTTTGGTTTGATCTGTTTTTGATAGGTGTTCGTGGAAGATAAGATGGAACCAGATTGTCACATGCTTTGGATGTCATGGGGCATTGTGGAAAGATTGTCAAAGAATGTACATGAAGCATTATTTTTAAAAGGTTACTTTGGAAATGGTGTTTACTTGGAGTGGGAAGAGGCTGGAGTCAGATTAAAATCTTGGAATAGCTGAAGTTTCAGATAATAATGTCCTAGATTAGGGTAATAGTGGAAATGAGTAGTTGGATGGCTGAATTCCTTTTGGTTCATTATCACCACTAGTTCTCTTTGCTCTTTACCTACTCCAGTTTGGGAAACTTGGGTATTAATAATTTTCCTTTAGTGGTCTGCTTAGTCCCATCTTTTCCTTTTCTGATATTTGATTTAGAGAGAAATCCACTATCCATTTAGCTCTGGAAAGTTCTCATGGATCTTGTTTTATTGGGTAGCAGATAGATATTTAATTGAAAACTTTTCTTTCTCCTTTCTTTCTTTTTTAACTATGGACTGAGCTAAAGTCAGCCAGGGTTGGAAATTCTCATTCCTTTATGTAGAATAGTAATTAGGATTTTCTGTGTGTTTTTAAATTCCTCTTTGCACAGAGCAGTATATGAAGGTGGCTGTCAGCCTGACTCTATACATCCCTTACACAAAAATGCCCCCCAAGGATGCCCAGTTATCCACCCCACTTCAGTTTTGGAGAATTGGCAGGTGGGGCAAAACACTAAGTCTCAGGAGGGTTTCTTGAGACATTTTTGTGGGAAGTTTTGGGTCAAGGGGAGAGATGAGACCCAACAGTGGGTGTGCCATCCTCTGCCTTCCTGGGGAAATCCAAATCCCAAAAGTTTTCTGAAGAGAGGCACCTCTCTCAGTGACCTAGGGAGGGGAGGTGACCAGATGACCAGACCTACTGCCTGGATGTAAGGCTGAGGCAGAGAGAGGACAGGGTCAAGCAGGTATCTCAGACCCAAGACAGAAGAATGAAATGCAAGAGAGGGGGAGAAGGGGACTGAGAGATCCCAGAGGCCCAAGTCATCAGTTCCACCCTGTCTCCAGTTCTGAGCAGAAACTCTTCTTCCCAAGACTACAATGGAGTTTTAGTTCAGGGACTGGCTTTGCTCCAGGGCACAGAGAGGACGAGCCAGGCAGAGATCCCACAGGTAGTGAAGGTGGAGAGTTAAGGTATCGGACAAAAAGATGGACGCTCCCACAGTGGGTACACACAGACCACAGCAGTTTTGAAACTGTAAGCCAGGATCAGGGTAAAACATGCAGCTGTGGCTGAAATACAGAATGTTATAGGCCCTCTCCAATAAAATTTAAATCACTGCTTATTCCACTCTGTCCCCTGCCTATGAGCTGTTCCCAGGGTTTTTTCCAAGGCTGGAGTCCTGGACAGTAAGAAGGAATGGGAGAAAATACTGAGGTCAGCATGTAGGGCTGCGGCTGAGACTTGATATGCCTCTCCCCACCCCCACTCATTCTGTAGAAAAGAATTTGCTCTCCCTCCCCTTGATGGGCTGTTGGGATGAAGGCAGAGTAAAGACAAAGGGAGGAAAACACTCAGCACATTCTTTCTCCTGCTTTGATCTGAAGTGTAGCTGCAGCCAAAGGGCACAGAAGTGGGGGAGAAAATATGGGGGATAGGAAAGCATGGGAGCATAATCCAGTTGAGAAAGGAAGAGGGTTCTTCCACTGCCCTGTGTCCAAAAATCTGCTGAGAGCTTTAGTCCCGGAACTGCAAAAAAGAGTGCGAAGGAATGGGAAGCGTATATGGGTTTGTGGGGGAGGCAGCCACAGACAGGATGGAGATCTAAGGATCCCTGGGATCCCCGAGCTGACTCTGAGAGCATTAGCTGGGGGACTGGATGAGAAGTCACAGCAGAAATGTGGATTTTTTGAGGGGGTATGGAGCCAGGAACAGTGAGGTCTTCACCGAAGGAGTGACCACTTGATCTGTTCTTTGGCTGACTGCAGCACCTGAGACTCAGTCTTCTCTGTAAGGGGGACATCTCCCCTTAGTGCCACCCGCTGTACCACTTGCTGGGGATTGCTCTCTAGGATCACCCCTCAATCTACGATTTCATCCACAACCAAGAAGAACCCCTCCATGTTCTTCAGCAGAGCTCACTTTTCTACATTTTTCCTCAGCATCTGGCTCAGTGAGTCGAAGAAGAGGCAGTTCAGAATAGCCATGAGCATCATCTCATTTTCGTATGAGCTGCCAATCGTATAGAAATAGAGATCGATAACTGCTTTTGCATACCACTGTCAGGCCTCCCAAGAGGGCAGTTTCAGTGTCAGTCTGACAGGTCTTGTTGAAAGTGTTCTTCTCAAAGGTCTTTTGCTCCTTGACACCGAGGTAGCTGTCATCACAGTACTTGGCAAAAAATCTATCTCCATCATTGTCCAGAGTCAGAATGGCTTTGACAGTGTACAAGGAGGGGTCCGAAATCAGTGCATCTATCTTGCCCCATAGCTGGTACCGATGTCTTCTGTACATTTAATTGAAGAGTTAGGTTTTCTTTTTTTCTATCTTCTGTTGATTAGTTTAGAACACACTTCTAATTGTATGAATTTATCTTTTCTTTGTTTTCTGATAACTTTGTTAACCTGACCTAAACTAAGGAGAGGGCACATGAAACAGCTATACAGATCATTAATGCAAATCCATTTCAGTTGTTTGATATGAACTCAGAGCTTAGTCTTTATTTACTTGTGATACATTAAATCTCCTTTTGTCTTCCACCTTAAGAAAGTGATGAAGTATAAAACTTGACATTTGTGGAGTATGAATGTTGCCCTGGGAGAGTCACCATTTTAGTAAAGTGGATTAACTTTGGCATTTTCTAGAGCTGTTTCTACTCAAAATGTTAATGTTGATTAAAATGGAATCATTAAATCGTTTATGGAAAAAAATTATTTACCCTTTTCCATTGTTTTTGTTTTCATTTTAGCCAAGATACTTGCTGAAGTTCGAACAAATTTACCTCTCCAAGCCTACCCATTGGGAAAGAGATGGTGCTCCATCACCGATGATGCCAAATGAGGCCAGATTAAGAAATCTCACGTAAGAAAGATATTTCTTTTCCAGCAGCTGATACTGAAATAAGATTCAGAAAATAAAATTTTAGCCAGTTGAGAGTTTTAGTAATCACCTTAGTATTCACTTGTGATCTACTTTTATTTTCAAAGGTACTCTGCTCCACTTTATGTTGATATAACAAAAACAGTCATTAAAGAAGGCGAAGAACAACTTCAGACACAGCATCAGAAAACTTTTATAGGAAAAATTCCAATTATGTTGCGTTCAACTTACTGCCTATTGAATGGCTTAACAGATCGTGATCTTTGTGAGTTAAATGAATGCCCCTTGGATCCTGGTGGCTACTTCATTATTAATGGATCTGAAAAGGTATAGTAGCATTATTTTTTTTTAATTACCAAATGATGATTAAGATTTAAATCATGAAAGTTGAAATCAAAAAGTAAACTTTTGTATAATCTGGAAGTAGCAGTTGAATTATTAAGGAGGTGACAGCCGAATTTATATTAAACCAAAACTTTGTTTAGTTATATATATTGGGTTGGTCAACCTAATAATATACACTAGAAATTTGGTCAGTTTGAGCTTATATGTTTTGGTGAAGTGTTTATGCAAAATGGAGTTTGTAAAGTTCAAGAATTGATGTTTCAGTGAGCCTATACAGTCAGACTAAATAAAGATGTAGCTTTCACTGTTCTTTCTAATTCAAAGATCTTGTTGGTTTTATGGCTGTAATTTTATTGTCCATATAGGTTCTGATTGCTCAAGAGAAAATGGCAACAAACACAGTCTATGTGTTTGCCAAAAAGGATTCTAAATATGCCTACACAGGAGAGTGTAGATCATGTCTGGAGAATTCTTCTCGACCCACCAGTACTATCTGGGTTAGCATGCTGGCAAGAGGAGGACAGGTATGGACTATTATATGCTATTTGGGTTTATTCCTTTTGGTCTAGTTTTGTAAGTTACCAGACTGCATGTTTAGTCAGAAAGTTTTTCTGGAGCATATTATCAGTGTTGTATGGTAGGCATTTTATTATTTATTTACTACTGTGTAATAAATCACTCCAGTAGCAACATTTATCATCTCACAGTGTCTGGATGTGGATTAGCTGGGTCCTCTGGTCACAGGGCTGCAAACAAAGTGCTTGGGCTGCAGTCATCATCATAAGGCTTATTTGCATGGCTGTCGGCAAGATCCAGTTCCTTGCTGCACAGCTCCCCTCCATACAGCCCCTGACAATATGGCAGCCTGCTTGTCAGAGAGAGTAATTAAGCAGAGCCGTAGAGCATATGAGCAAGGTGGAAATCACCATCTTTTACACCTTAATTTTGGAAGCAACATCCTATCATTTTTGCCATGTTCTTTTTGTTAGATACAAGTCAGTAGTACATCTAGTCTATACTCAGGGGGGGGACTACACAAGGCAGTAGTAGTAGGCAGGGATCATTAGGCACCATCTTAGAAGCCACCTACCATAGGCTTGTTACTTACAATAATGTAATCTAATAATAGCATTTCTTGACTGTTTGCTATGTGCCAATTATGTTATTCAGATTGCTTGATTTAATCTTTGCAACTATACTGGAAATTTGTTGTAATTAACTATTTAATTTCATGTACATTTTTATTTGTAAAATTTTTTTAAATAAGTCATATACACATTAAATAGTTCAAAAAAGTACAAAAAAGCGTACACTATAAAAATTAGTCTTCCTTTGACCCCCAGATCTCTTCTCTAAGAAGCAGCTGATTTGATAATTTCTCATGAATCCATCCAGAAATAGTCTTAATTAAAAAATGCAAATGGGGGCTTTCCTGGTTTTACAGTGGTTAAGATTTCGCCTGCCAGTGCAGGGGACACGGGTTTGATCCCTGGCCTGGGAAGATCCCACATGCCGCAGAGCAATTAAGCCCATATGCCACAACTACTGAGCCCACGTGCCGCAACTACTGAGCCTGCATGCTGCAACTACTGAACCCTGCATGCCTAGAGCCCGTGCTCTGCCACAAGAGAAGGCACTGCAATGAGAAGCCCGTGCACCGCAACAGAGTAGACCCCGCTCACAACTAGAGAAAGCCCACTTGAAGCAACGAAGACCCAATGCAGCCAAAAATAAATTTAAAAATTAAAATAAAAAAAACAAATGGGAGCATACTATGCACACTGTTTGAACATTGCTGATACCTTTTAAAAACAGATTTAGATCAGCAGTTGATCATTGTTTCTAAGTTGATATTCCATGCGTAGATATAGCATAATTTATTGAGCCATTTCCCTTGTGATGGATGTTTAGGTTTCCAGTTTTGTTCTCTATTATAAACAGTTCTGCAGAGTCTAATGTCACTTTAATACGTTTTATAAAGAAGAACTTGAACATTAGAGAGGTTTAAGTGCCTGAAGTTAAAATCCTGTGTGGAATAGGTGTTTTAAAGAATTAAAATGGTTTTTACTTGTGAATGGGGGTAGAATGGGGCCCAAGTACAAGTGTTTGGAAAAGATCCCCAGGTGATTGTGATGTGCATTCTTTGTTGATAAGCATTGGCCTGGATTATGAAGGGCAAAAGAAAGGAAAATCATCTAGATTTAGTGATAAGTTTGATATGAGGATGAATCAGTTAAGATTCTTTGGTTCTTTCCAGAATTTTCATTTAATCAATTTAGGAATCGGGCCTAAATTGCTGTTGGTGCCCATGTTGCTGTTGTTTTTAATTCCCCAGAGTACTCTAATGCGAAGCCAGAGTTGAAAATCACTGAGCAAAAACACAAGGTCTTTGTCTTATAATCATGGGAAATAAAATTAAAAGGATAATATTTTAAAGGGAATGAAGTGAACAATCAAGGTGTATGGTCTTTATTTTGTTGAAATTCAGTATACATGTATATTTCTGTGTAGGTTTTTTGTTTGTTTTTTTGTTTTGACCTTGCCACTCGGCTTGAGGGATCTTAGTTCCACGACCAGGGATTGAAACCAGGCCTCGGCAGTGAAAGTGTTGAGTCCTAACCACTGTACCACCAGGGAACTCCCTCTGTGTAGTCTTTTTAATTTTTTTTAATTCACAAACAGTTGTTCATAGTGATTCTGTCGACTTGGACGTTGTGGCTAAAAGATGTAGCCAACTGCCCATTCCCATACTCTGTGTACTTTCGGAGTGCTTTGTAGTCAACCCTGGCTAAGTATGGGACAGTTGGTATCTCACAACTCCTTGTATCCACCAGGCTTTGTGTAATCATTGCCAAGGGCTTCATTGTCATGTCCATTAGTGCCCACAGTAGCTATTTTAAAACAATCTGAAACCTTCCCTCACCTTTCCAACTTCACAAATTACTTGCCTTGGGCCTTGAGGCTTGCTGGCAATGGAGTGAAATTAGGATTCTCAGCCACTGAATTTCCTGTATTTATTAGGCTCCTAAAGTGTGTGCACCCAAAAAGATGACTAGTCTGCCTGAGCTGCCAACATTGTGATTATAAGTATCAGCAGCATGTGGGCAGCCGCGAAAAAAAAAATTCTATCGTTCTCTCCTGAGGTTCTAGATAAAATAGAGAACGTCCAAGAATTGATTTTTAGAAAGAACCTAGTGAGTTCATTTTTAGACAAAAGGTTTGGAGGGGGCGTGGTGCATGGTGTAGGCATTCTTTTTTAATGTTTTGTGTATTCTGAAAAAGGTCTATGATGAAACAAATGGAATAATTGAAAACTAAGTTGAAGCAGCCAAATGGCAGTTGGGATGGGAGGGTTGAGAGTACAGGAAAAAGGTCAAGATGAAGATTCACCTGTCCTTTATGTAAAGTTGTTACTGAACATCCGTGAGATAGGTTAAGGTTTCTAAGGAAGGAGGCCTGAAGTAGGAGGAGGAAGACAACAGAAACTTATTAGATGGACCATGATAATGTAGGGTTATGAAGCCAAGAGAAGATAGACTTTGATATTGAAGGAAAGAAATTTGATTAAAATTGAGAAACCAGGTGTTTGTATGCCAGTGTAGTAACTTTTATTTCACTTCTGTGTTGCAATTAAAGAGGGAGAAATTGGAAGAGAATCTTATGTGAGAGAGACTGTTGATTTTGAAATGTTATTCATATTTGGAGATATGTCACAGACCAACTCTGAGTTAGTATTTATTTTTCATTCTGTGCTTAGCTTTTTTCCACATTTGTCTAGCTATATTCTCTCTTATTTTCCCCTCATCTATTTCTTTCTTCCAAAATTTTTAAATGTTTTGGTTGGGGGAAAGGACGAGGGGGTGTCTGTGTTCATACCTGCAGCCAAAGGTCATTTCCAAATACAGTCTGGGGCAGTTCTAGAGGATCCTGGCAGACAGAGAGTAGAGAATGGAAGTCCTCTCAGGTTCAGATGACCAGTCTATCCATCAAATAAGTAAACCTCTTTCAGTGGTTTTTGAAAAGCAGCCATAGGATGTTCCTTAGAATATGAAAGGCATGCCTCTTTTGAAATACCTACAATGAACATGTATGTAAAATGGTTCTTTTGATGTTTATATATGGCTATAACGTCTGTATTCTCATATTCTAATGATTTTTTATTTTTCTAGGGTGCAAAAAAGAGTGCTATTGGTCAGCGCATTGTGGCAACCCTACCATATATCAAGCAGGAAGTTCCCATCATTATTGTGTTCAGAGCATTAGGTTTTGTGTCTGACAGAGATATTTTAGAGCATATTATTTATGATTTTGAAGATCCAGAGATGATGGAAATGGTAATGTGCAAGCAAAATGTATTCATAGTATTTTTCAAGAGGTTTAAAGTTACTGTTGCTAATCCAAAAACATAGTAGAAAGCTGCTCTGAAGATCAGTTTAGCTGTTGCAAACCCCATGCTGTTTACTGTGTAGTGAAAGCCTTCAGCCCTGCCTTGGCTTCTTTCTTATTTTTTTTTTTTAAGGCATATAAATACCAGAATTTAGTGAATTAATTTTGTTTTACCTTTTTTTTTAACACCTTTGTTGGAGTATAATTGCTTTACAATGGTGTGTTAGTTTCTGCTTTATAACAAAGTGAATCAGTTATACATATACATACATCCCCATATCTCTTTCCTCTTGCATCTCCCTCCCTCCGACCCTCCCTATCTCACCCCTCTAGGTGGTCACGAAGCAACGAGCTGATTTCTCTGTGGTATGCGGCTGCTTCCCACTAGCTCTCTGTTTTACATTTGGTAGTGTATATATGTCCATTTGGCTTCTTTCTTGACAATTCTCTGTAAAATCAACATGAAAACTAGAGGCAGAGCTCATTGACAGCAGCAAGAAGAAACAGTAGTAAGGAAAATCGTAAAAGCATACTAGTCTGATGCAGTGTAGTAAAAAGGGAAAACGTAGTTGATATCTTCTTTTTTTTAAACAACTTTTTATTTTGAAATCATTTCAAACTTACAGAAAAGTTGCAAACAGCTCCTGTATACTCTACACCTATTTTCAGCAGTTGTTACCTTTGCCGCATTTGCTTTAGGATTCTCTTTATCTATATATACACATTGTTTTTTTCAGGATCATTTGAGAGTAAGTTTTAGGCATCATGCCCTTTTACTCCTAAATACTTCAGTGTATATTTCCTAAGAATCAGGATATTTACTCACATAATCGTAGTATTACAATTTTTAAAATTGGTACTTCAGTGCAGTACATACTATTAACTTGGAGATCTTATTTAGGTTTATGTCAGTGGTCCTGATCATGTCCTAATGGCATTTCTTTTTTTTCCTGGTTCAAAATCCAATCTAGGATAATGTATTACATGTTGTTTTTATGTCTCTTTAGTCTCTTTTAATCTTCCCTTGTGTTTTTCCTTAGTGTTTCATGACACTGAAGTTTTTGGATAGGATAGGCCATTTATTTTGTAGAATATCCTTCAATTTGGGTTTTTCTGATATTTCCTCATGATTAGATTCAATTTATGCATTTTCTGGCAGGACAAATACAGAGATCATATTGTGTGCTTTCCAGGGCATCACATCAGGAGTCACATGATTTTATTGTGTCCCATTATTGGTAATGTTAATTTCACAGTGCTGTGTGTTAGGTTCCGCCACTGTAAAGTTATTATTTTTGTGGGAAGGATTGTTGAGTCTAGAGAAATATGCATTTCCTTATCAATCTTTTCCATTGATGATCCTTGGCTAAGGAGTGGTTGATATTCTTAAAGTTGTCCTGAATCATCCAGAGTCTTTAAGACTACAGAGAAATAAGGTAAAATACAGGCTAAACATCCGTCACAAAGAAGGTGGAGGATATTTTAGTTATTAGAGTATTTATTGATATGGTTACATGACAAAAATGGATTCTGGTTAGATTTTTGGCAATAGACATATGCTTTTCTTTTTTTTAAACTTAAAGATAATAAGTATTTAGATACTTAAAAGATAACCTTTTAAAACAAGGCTGAAAACAGTATGACACATTTATTCATTTGAGACTTAGTAAATTTTAATTTGAGTGTTAAACTTCTCTAAATTGATTTTAGATATTTGAAAGGAACTTTTTAAAGCTACTGTTCGTTAAAATGTAAAAAACAAACAGAACATCCCCAAGACTCACTGTGCTCTGTTATAATGGAATTATTTGTATTTTTCTGGAAAGTATAATTGTGCTGATGAGTGGATTTTTTTCAGAGGTCCCTAGATCTCTAAGGTGTCTTCAAGTTCTAAGATTTTGTGATTCCTTGAATTTCTAAAAATATTTGCATATTCAGTTAGGTTCATAGGGATATTTAACATAAATTAAGTGACAGTTGCCTTATTTTAAAGTAAAGATATGAATTTGAAAACAATTTTTATTTAAATTAACTACTAGGTTAAACCTTCTCTTGATGAAGCTTTTGTCATCCAAGAACAGAATGTCGCACTAAATTTCATTGGTTCAAGAGGGGCAAAGCCTGGTGTCACCAAAGAGAAAAGGATTAAATATGCAAAGGAAGTATTACAGAAAGAAATGCTCCCTCATGTTGGTGTCAGTGATTTTTGTGAGACCAAGAAAGCTTATTTCTTGGGGTATGTCAAATTTCATTGTTTTAAGTTCTTTGCCAAGCTGTGGTTGAGATAAAATTTTTCTTAAAGCTAAAAATGTCAAAATTGATGTTTTTAATGTATAAGTTTAAAAAAAATCCCAAACCATGTCCTTTCTTTTTTACTTCTTTCTTTTCTTTTTTTAAAGGTACATGGTTCATAGGTTGCTGCTAGCAGCTTTGGGTAGAAGAGAATTAGATGACAGAGATCATTATGGAAACAAAAGATTGGACCTTGCTGGACCACTACTTGCATTCTTATTTAGAGGGTAAGGAATTACAGAATGATATTGTTAAAAGTAGAGAGATTTCACTTTAGATTGGTTATTGCACTTGAGATGCTAAACTATCTTGGCATCCATATTGGGTACACATGAAGTTAGCTACATTCTTTGCCACTTGCCCAGTTTAGTTCTATTGATACTTCAAATTTGAGAATTTCAAGATTGTGAGGAAATTTATAACTTGTTTACGTTTTCTCTACCTTTACAAAGCATTTGAGAAAGCTGAATTATTGCCTTGATTTTCTAAGTGCTGATACTGGAATTTTTATTAGTTCTGCTTTGCAGTTTATAAAAACAAAAGCTGGAAGGAAGTCTATCAAGATATTAGCAGTGGTTGTCTCAGTATTGAGGTTATATGTGATTTTTATCTTATTCTTGATATGTTTTTATATTTTTCGTATTTTCTATAATGAACATATAATACTTCTATAATTAGAAAAACTTATTTGTAAAAATAATGTAGGTAGTTTAGTACAGAAATAATATTAGCAATGTTTTGTACGTGTTCTGTTATTTATTATGTTGTATATTAGTGTTTTTCAACCTTGTTTTGTTATTGCCCCACTAAGGGGCCTCTTTTGACTATTTTTCTCTAATTGCTTTGCTTGTATATGTTTATGTACCATATGTACGTCTTTGCTTTTTATATAAAAAGTAATAACACTTCCCTCCCTCTACCTCAACCACTTTTCGCCCCCTTGTGGGCAATATTGTCCTTGTTAAGGCTGCATATTGTAGACCTTTACATGTTTAAAACATTTTATTGGGCAGAATGTTTAAGAATTTGCTTAAAGAAGTACGGATCTATGCCCAGAAGTTCATTGATCGAGGAAAGGATTTTAACTTGGAGTTGGCAATTAAAACAAGGATTATATCTGATGGCCTAAAATATTCTTTAGCTACTGGGAACTGGGGTGACCAAAAGAAAGCTCATCAAGCCAGAGCTGGAGTATCTCAGGTAAGGATGTTAACTGTGACTACAGGTTTGATAAGAAAATGTTATGGGACTAATAGAATCTTTCATTCACTGAATGTAAATTGTTTTGCCTTTTTTTTTTCTTGGTCAGTTATAAAAGTACTTGGGGGCTTTTGAATTATGAAAGTGAAATTTTTCTTAAATTAGCTGTTAGCATTACCAAGAGATTTAAAAGTTTTGACTTGCATCAAGATACTTAATGAATTCGAGTAGCTTCTTGGTAGGTGAAACAGTCCATGTTTGTGAAATTTTTGGTTTTTTTTAATGCCTTAAATATTCTTCTTTAATTAATTTATTTATTTTTGGCTACATTGGGTTTTCATTGCTGTGCACGGGCTTTTCTCTTTAGTTGCTGTGAGTGGGAGCTACTCTTCGTGTGGCGCGTGGGCTTCTCGTTGCATTGGCTTCTCTTGTTGCAGAGCACAGGCTCTAGGTGCGTGGGCTTCAGTAGTTGTGGCACGCAGGCTCAGTAGTTGTGGCTCACAAGCTCTAGAGCGCAGGCTCAGTAGTTGTGGTGCACAGGCTTAGTTGCTCCGTGGCATGTGGGATCCTCCCGGACCAGGGATTGAACCCATGTCCCCTGCATTGGCAGGTGGACTCCCAACCACTGTGCCACCAAGGAAGTCCCAGTTTTTCTGTCTTAAAAGCTCTGTATTAGAAGCTGATACCCAGAGAATAAATGGGCATCTGCTTCCTTTTTTGCAAAATGTAATACTTCTAACAGTGATTTCTCTATGTTGGCCTGTTGTTATGTACAGTGATTGCAATAGCTACTCTCAGGAGGAGTAATGGGGGAAACCTTTTACAAAAATGTCTCACTAGGTATTTTTTATTTATTTTTTGTATTTTCATATAAGATTGAAATTTTATAGTGTATATGTCTAGCTTTATGGAGGGGATCTCCCCCTTTTTTTTTTTTTAAACTAGCCTATACCAGCGTCACCTTATTAATTTGGCATTCAGACACCAACTTTAAGCTCCTGATTCCTAGAAACCTAGATGCCTTAAGAAATTCTGGAAGGATGCTTAGAGTCCAGTTAAATTTCTAGTTCCTTTTAGTTTAGTAAGGATTTGTTGAGTCTACTTGGTGTTTGTGATGCTGCGTTCACAGAGTTGAATGAGACGCTCTTCCAGCCCTCGAGCTTACCATCTATTAGAGGAAACATTCGTCCATGTACAGCTCATTCTGCCTTGAGCTGAATTATGATAAACGCCATCCTGCCAATTCAGTTCAGTGTGTGTACTGGGACTTAAGATGTGCCAGGCACTCTGTCACACATTGGAGATACAGAAATGAATAAAGCATGATCCTTGATCTTCAGTAGTTCACAGTCTATACTCATAGATGTAAACAGATATTACAACATGATACAGTGAGTATTAAATGAGAGCTGTGCACACCTGCTCTGTGGGAATGCTGGAGAAAGGCATTTAGCACTGGCTGAAAGGGTGAAAAGAAGTGTTTTCTTTAGGAGGTGACAGTTGAGCTGATTCTTGAAGGGTTGTTGGGAAATAGCCCAAGTCTTGGAGGAGGGTAGAACCAGTAGCTCACAGGAAAACTGGAGAAAACTTAATATCTTGAACAAAGGGACAGGGAGAAAAGAGCATGTGTATGTGGAAGGAGCTAGAGCATTCTTGGGTTTTCAAATCAAAGCGGGAGAGTTAGGAAGATGGGGTTGGAGTGGAGAGCTGGAACACCTCATAGAGGGGAGTGACATGTTCATTTTTGCTTTTTAGGTAGATTCACAGTAATTGGCAGTGTGGAGAAAGATTTGAGAAGGGCAGAGTTGGTGGCAGAAAGATTGTTGCAACAGCCTTAGTGAGAAATAATTAGGGCCTGCACTAGAGCAGTTTTGTAGAGGTGGAGAGTGGAGTCAAATTTGAGAAATATTTACGAAGTAAGTTTTGTAAGACTTTGTGACTGATTAGTTGAATGATGGAAAACTCCACAGAGTAGAGAGAAGAGAACAGTTCTTCCTGGAGGTGGGTCGTATGTCTTCTATGGAAGTGGTAACATTTCACCAGACAGAGCAGAATGGGGTAGTACGTTCCATTCTGTGTCAGTAGCGTGGTCAGAGTTGTGGAGGTGAGAGGGTGTTTGGCAATGTGAATGGAGTACAGGAGTTCTGGAGACTGCTGGTAGGGGAAGGTCATCTGGGGCTTCATTGAGAAGAACTTCAGAGTCATGCTGCTCTAGTTGGCGGAGAACTGTTTAATATTTTTTAATTCAGTGAGTGATGTGAACTTACCTATATCTGTGTTTTAATAATTCTGGTAACTGAGGAGAGTAGATTGGAGAGGACATTACAGGAACTTATGAGCTGATGGCAATAGTATAGGTAAGAGGTAAGGGGCTGGTTTATTGCTGTGACATTGGGAATGGTTTTTTGAGAAAGTTTGAAAATAGAGTTGACAGGATATGTTTATTGTTTACTATATGTGAAAGGAGGAAGTCAGAGACAAAAATATCTTGAGATTTCTAGATTGGGAGATAAAGGGAAGGGTGATGCCATTAACAATGACAGGAGACTTAGGAAGAAGAAGGAGGATGGGTTGTTGTAGGGCTGGGGAATGTGGTGATTTTGTTATTAGGTACATTGAGCTTGTGTTGCTTGCTTTATATCCCTCTAAATATTATCTTACTTACAAGTATTACCTTGCTTAGTGTTCTGTAAGTGTTGAATCTCTGTGTTGGATTCAGAGGCCTCAGCCTAGGAAAAGTTCTCAGATGGATTGTGATGTCTGCTATGATCAAAGGAATGTGAGTTGGTAGCGTATAAGACTTACTGAGTGCCTAATGTATGCCAAGTGTACTGTTCTAGGTACAAGGATACAACAGAGAACAAAACAAACAAATAAAAATTCCCCACCCTTGTGGAACTAACATCCTAGTGGTTGGAGATAGACCGTAAACAAAACATTTATGTGGTATGTTAGAACTGTATGTCATATATTGCCATTGCTGCTGTAAGGGTCAGTTAAGTTACAGGGGTGAATAAGATTATCCAGGGCAGGATGGAGAAAGGAGGGAGGGATGCGGACAGTTGGACACTGAGTGGATTATATGTAAAAATATGACTTTGCCTGATTCTAGTATTTGCCAAAAACGTGATAGTGTGAGTAACCGAAATGCCCAAACTTTAAAGATTTGCTATTGTTTTCTAGGTATTAAACCGCCTAACTTTTGCATCTACTCTTTCTCACCTGCGTCGTTTAAATTCTCCCATTGGTAGAGATGGCAAGCTAGCAAAACCAAGACAGTTGCATAATACGTTGTGGGGAATGGTGTGTCCTGCTGAGACTCCAGAGGTAATGCATTAGAATTTATGTTCAAGACAGAAAGTCCAACAGTAATCATGTAGGGTATAATTACTTTTATAAGAAATTTTTTGTTACTTACAATTACTTATAATTTTATTTAACTATGTAGTATAGTTTAGAACTAAGATATTATAATTTTGTTCTTAGGAAGTAAGAGTACATTCTGAAATCAAATTGGAGGAAAATGTTTGTGGAAAAGAATTTGGATAGGCATGTTAAATCAGTATGAGTAATATGTACTTTATTTATTCCAAGGGCCATGCTGTAGGACTTGTGAAGAATTTAGCTCTGATGGCTTATATTTCAGTTGGATCTCAGCCTTCTCCAATTCTGGAATTTTTAGAAGAATGGAGTATGGAAAATTTAGAAGAAATTTCTCCTGCAGCTATTGCTGAGTGTGTATAAATACAATTAAAAAAAAAACTTGTTAATCTTCGGTTATAACTTATTAGAGGGTTACTAAGTGCAGAATGCTTTTGGTTTTGCATTTTAGTGCAACGAAGATTTTTGTTAATGGCTGCTGGGTTGGAATACATAAAGATCCTGAACAACTTATGAACACTCTACGGAAATTGAGGCGTCAGATGGACATCATTGTGTCTGAAGTAAGAGTCCTTAATTAATTAAGAGGACATGATCTCTGGGATTTCCAAACGAGGCATAAAGACTAGTGAAAGTTATCTTTGCATTGGTATCTTTCTTGAACTGGTTTCCTTTGAATTGTAAAGTACATTTTCAAAATTCTAGATGATGTTTTGAGCTAGATTTAATTATAAGGTATTGTTTGCTTTAATGCCTTAGATATACGCATCTAAAATTTTGACATGTAATTTGTTATTAAATTATATTTTGGAATTCAAATTACATTTTGAAGTAAAAAATTCTTTTGAGAATCTTTTTGTAAAGCTGACTACAGTGCTTTTAAAAAGTGAGTGAATATCTCTGATTTCTCCTTTGTCGGAATCCAGAGATTCATTCATGAAATGTGATACACCTCTGTTAGATTCCCTTATGTTTAGGTGGATGTTGAAGAGCTCTGGTATTAGGATGGATTTTTTTTTTTTTTTTTTTTAGTCATCAAAATACTGTATGAGCTTTATTCCTCCCCAAAATAGGGCTTTTGCTTTTAGTGTACTGTATTGAGGGCTGGGCTCAGGCTTTTGATTTCCCCAAATCTACACCTTTGGGTCTGTCTCGGTGAAAGTGGATTTGGAGAGAAACTGTAACACACTTAAGCTGACCTCCTGTCTATGTAGCAAAGCAGAGAATCGAGGTTTGGCTGCTCCAGGCCTTCCTCTAGTAGGCAAACCTGGATTTTGACCCAGGCGTGTTCATGGCTTGAAGAAGTCAGGAACTGCATGCTTCACTTGAGTGTGGCGGGCAAGGCTAAGAGAAAGCCTAAGAACCAAAATTCGTTGTGTTTTTTGTGATTGAGAACTTTGTTAATGCCAGGTGTTTCTGCTGAGAGCTGCCTTTAGGTTTTCTGTCTTCTCTAGGATAAAATTAAATTCTTCATGCTGTTTTAGGCCTCTTTACCTTTCCATGGGCCCATTCCCTCAACCTGGAATGCTTGTGCTCCTTGTCACCCATGTGTCCTCAAAAATGGGTAATAGGGAAAAGGGTGCTTATTACTTTTTTTTTAGGTAAATCTCACCAATTCTGCAAAACTCTAGTGTTAACTCTCGTCTCCTTCAGGATATTTCACCTGACCACCCAGTTTGATTTAGATCAGAGGTTGGCACACATTTTCTTTAAAGGACCAGGTATTAAATATTTTAGTCTTGGTTTACCTTACAGTGTCTGGTGTGTATTCAACGCTGCTGTTGTAGTAAAAAGTAGCCATAGACAATACATAAATCAGTAAAACTTTATTTAAAAAAATAGATGGCAGGTGAGGGCAGATTTGGCCTGCAGGCTGTTCGCTGAGCCTCTGATTTAGATCTGTCTCTGTGACTATATGTGGCATATTTTCCTTAAATAACTTCTGACAGAATGCTTATACCAGATAGTAACTGTTGATTTATTTGCCTACCTCACTTTCTAAACTATTAACTTCTCAGAGGCAGGGAACATGTCTTAATATGACTTTGTATTTTCAGTTCTGAGTATGGTGCCTGACATGTAGTGTCTGACACTGAGTTAGTGTTTGTTGAAACTATGAATGGACCCTATGTCCTTGGACTAGGCTCTTTAATCTCCTATTGGAGAGTGTTGTTGGGAGCTTCTTAGTGGGAAAATTGTGTATATTTTTCAGGAGTCTAGTACTTTTTCTTTTCCTTCATACTTTCTGATAATCAGAGGTCCTCATTTTACCCATTTCTAACTTTAGCCTTGTGTTGGACCTGTTAGGCTTTCCTGTCAATAGTCCTCTCAAGAACACCTATTTCCTTTGGAACACAAGATACTGTTTGGCCTTTGAGGAGACGCAGCTCAGTTTATGTCTTCCTGTTAAGACAAGAGCTATATTCTCTTAACTGTATTGTAATATTCTATATTCTATTAGGAATTCTCTAAGGATTCAAGGTAAGCATTTGAGAATGCCACGCATGGTGTTTTTGCTCATAAACACAGTGTTTCAGATTGTTTTCTAAGGACAGGAAGTGGGCTAGGAATGTGGGACTTATCTTCTTCTTGGCTTTTGACTCTTTACTTGGGAGAACTTGGTGTTTTTGATCAAGCTTTTATGATTTACTATCATTTTAAAACTGAGTAATCCAAACCTTTCCTTTCTTAAATAAACCCAATCTTTAATTTCTTTCTTTTTTTTGGCTGCATTGAGTTGCTTGCGTGGTTTTAGTTCCCCCACCAGTGATCGAACCTGGGCCCCGGCAGTGAAATCGCAGAGTCCTAACCACTGGACCACCAAGGAATTCCCCACCCAATCTTTTCTTTAATAAAAGTATCCAGATGGTGATTTCACTTTTTAAAAGTACTTTTGTGTAGAAATACCAATCTGTTTTTCCATTTCCCAACTCATTGGCAATTCATTTCTTAGTTGACTTTTAAGATTATATATTAGATCTAGATAATTTACTGAAGATTCTTATTTGTTTACTTCTTGACTTATTTCTTTTTATATTGGCACTTCAGATTCTGTAGTGCTTTTAATATTATGTTCTTTATCGTAAGTTTTCCCAAAATATTTTTGATGTTTTCCAGGAATATATTTTCTAGCACTATCCAGTAGAAATATAATGCAAGTTACATATGCAATTTATGTTTTTCTAGTAGTCATGTTAAAAAAGTAAAAAAAAGGGAATTCCCTGGTGGTCCAGTGGTTAGGACTCTGCACTTTCACTGCCGAGGACGTGGGTTCAATTCCTCGTTGGGGAACTAAGCTCCCGTGAGCCATGTGGCATGGCCCCCCCCAAAAAAGAAATAGATGAAAATAATTTCAATATGTTTTATTTGACCAGATACATCAAAAATATTACAATTTCAACATATAATCAATGGAAAATTATTAATGATAAATTTTATTTTTTTGTACTATCTTTGAAATCCAGTGAGTAGTTTATACTTACAGCATATCTCCTTTCAGAATGCCCACATTTCAAGTGCTCAGTAGTGACATGTGCCTAGTGACTGCTGTATTAGAGAGCTAGACTATAAACCATTTGTCTTATAGGTGATTGTGAGAAGTCAGGCTTATTACTGGGAAAGCCTGATCAAGGCAGAGTGATATAGGGCTGGATATTGAAAGGTTACACACGTGAAGTACATGTAATTACCAAAGAGGGAAAACAAGAAAATAAGAAATATACTAGTATTTGTCATATCAAACATATATTTTCTTCATTTTAATTTATTTTGCATGACATTATTACCAGATATTGTTCAGCTTTATAATTACCAAGGTTAGATATTTATCCTATATAAAATTTTAAATTATACCTAGGTTTTTAGTATATTGAACAATGATAAACTAAGATCTATTAATTTCATTTGATAATCTATTAATCCTGTTGTATTTTTAGCTAAGCCTTAATGATACAGAGAAAATAAAAGTTCATGAGACTGTTTTGTCTTTTTATGTATAGGTTTCTATGATCAGAGATATTCGAGAGAGGGAGATTCGGATCTATACAGATGCAGGCCGTATTTGTAGACCACTTCTGATTGTGGAAAAACAAAAGCTACTTTTGAAGAAGAGACACATTGATCAATTGAAAGAGAGAGAATATAACAACTACAGGTAAGAACATGCAGTTAGAAAAAAAGTTAGATATAATTCACATGCCCTAAAATTAAGCATTTTAAACTATGTAGTTCGGTGGGTTTTAGTATAGTCACATGATTGTGCAACCATTACCACTATCTAATTCCAGAATATTTTCATTGACCCGGAAAGAAACTCTGTACTCATTAGCAGTCACATTTGCTTTTTCTTAATTTTTGTCATCAAGTAAGAGACTTTTAGGGTTTTATTTAAGCGTAAAAGTCTTTGTGACATGGTAAAGACTACCTCTACTACTAATAAGAAATAACCTCTGTGCTTTCACTGCATGGGAAATGGGTTTGATCCCTGGTTGGGGAGTTAGGATCCTGCATACCGTGTGGTGCGGCCAAAAAAAAGAAAAATAACCGATGTGATATAGATAATGTATAACATAAACAATATAATAATAAATTTAATAAAAAGAATCTTTTACAATTTATTATTAGTGATATATGAATGTGTATATTTTTATTGTTAAAAATTCAAAAAATAGGTGTAATAAAAAAATATAAAAGCCCCCAATTCACACTCTCCTTTTCAGAAGTAAATACTGTTACCATTTGGGGTATTTGTTCTTCCAGACCTTATTTTTTGTTTTTATATACTCACCCTAGCCCCACAAGTAGGTTCTTTACATCAGAGCAGAGCAAAACAAACTAACAGTAGTTACAGAGCCATACTTTTATGTGTATTGTTCAGTAACTTGTTTCTTTCACTGTTAACAATAGTATGCTTATTTTGGGACTCTTTCTATGTGAATGCATACAGATATAGGAATACTCTTTATTAAGTAGGAAGCCTAGTTAATTAAAATAGTTCAGGAAGTAAGGAAATTAAATGAATTCTTTTTCAGTTGGCAGGATCTTGTGGCCAGTGGGGTAGTAGAATATATTGATACTCTAGAAGAAGAAACAGTGATGCTCGCAATGACCCCAGATGATTTACAAGAGAAAGAAGTAGCTTATTGTTCCACATATACGCACTGTGAGATTCATCCATCAATGATTCTTGGTGTCTGTGCATCTATTATTCCTTTTCCTGATCATAACCAGGTTGGTAGCAGTTTTTGACTATGCTTTGTAAGGAATTGGGGGAAGCAGAATAAAAATTAGAGATTAGTCTGTAGTTTTTTCTGGAAGAAAAGCCTTTTAGTGTAAAGACGATGAACTACAGCATTTAATATGCTTATTCTTGTGTTTGACTCTTAAGAGCCATAATTGATTATTCCAAATGGTTATCACTTATCTTTCGGAAAGAATAGGAACTTTACCAACCATATTTCTGATTTATGAAGTACCCTGTAAAGTCTGTTTATTTAGAAGTAATTAAATTTTCACTGATTCCGCTTTTCATTTCTACCTTTAGTCCCCCAGAAACACATACCAGTCTGCTATGGGTAAGCAGGCTATGGGGGTTTATATTACCAACTTTCATGTTCGTATGGATACATTGGCCCATGTTCTCTATTATCCTCAAAAGCCACTTGTGACTACACGGTCAATGGAATACCTACGATTTAGAGAGCTGCCAGCAGGTATGTTCAGTTTTGTTCTACATTTTTTAAGATCCTGCCATGCTTAAGACACTTTTGTGGGTTCTTTGGAGGGTTAATAAATGCATATGACACAGTCTCTATTCTCTTAGAATTTATAATGTGGTGGGAAAACATGAGCACAATTCAATAAAAAGGTAGATATATGTAAAGTGTTATGATGGAGGTATAGATTCCTTTGGAAGCACAGAGTGAAAGAAATGATTGATTCCTGTTGGAGTCTAGAGCCAATTTCATAGGGGAGGTAGCATTTTGGACTAGAGTAAAGTTGATGAAAGGGTATTTGAATTTGAGAGATGGTTTGAACAAGGTCCTGGGTGCATGAAGGCAACTGTCAGTATTTATGTCAGTTTAGTATGGCCTGAGTGGAAATGCATGGGAGTGATACTTGGTCTCATAGTGTGGAGACAGCAGGTTGAATTTTATTTGGAGAATGAAGAACTATCCAGCCTTTTTTTTTTTTTTTTTTGCGGTACGCGGGCCCCTCACTGTTGCAGCCTCTCCCGTTGCGGAGCACAGGCTCCGGACGCGCAGGCTCAGTGGCCACGGCTCACGGGCCTAGCCGCTCCGCAGCATGTGGGATCCTCCTGCACCAGGGCACAAACCCGTGTCCCCTGCACCAGCAGGTGGACTCTCAACCACTGTGCCACCAGGGAAACCCTATCCAGCCTTTTTGAACAAGGAAGTGATACAGTTACAAATTTATTTTACAGTATAATTCTGGCAGTCACGTAAAGGATCGATTAGAGTCATATACGGTATTAAGTAGGGAGGTAACTTAGAGGTTCTTGTAGTGGTCTAAGTGAGAAATGGTAAGGTCCTTATTGAGACATGAAAAAGCGTAAGGGCGTGAAACACCTGTTGGAATACACTTGTTAAGATTAACACTTGATTACTTATTGGATGTAGAATGATGAAGAGAGGGGAGAAAGGAATTGGAAATATTGTTGGTGTTCTTGGCTTGGGTGATCAAGAGAGAGATACTATTAATAACATTGGGAGCATGTTAGAAGAAAGAAGAGGTTTTATTTATTTATTTTTTTAAATCAATTTTTATTGGAGTATAGTTGATTTACAATGTTGTGTTAGTTTCTGCTGTACAGCAAAGTGAGTCAGTTATACATATATCCACTCTTTTTTAGATTGAAAGAAGAGGTTTTAGACGTAAGATAATAAGTTCAGTTTTCAACATGCTGATTTTGAGTTGCTGCCAGAGCATCTCAGGAATGATCCTCCAACAGTGAGTTGCAAATGTGGTTAGAAAGAAGGTCAAATCAAGAGCTGTGAAGTTTTTGATATATTAGTGATAATTATAGATTACTGTGAAATTGCTGAGGGAAAATTCAGAGTGAGAATAAAGCCAGAAAAAATAAAGTCAGGCACCAGGAAGAGAAATCCAGAGAGGAGATTTGAGATGTAGATGATAAGGAGAAGAATCAGGAAGTTGCAGGAAGAGGTTCTCAAGGAGACTGGACAACGGGTAAAATGGTGCAGAGAAGACTGAACGGTATCAGTATTGAATATAAAGGAGACAGCATAGTTCTTTGGCAGAGTTGTTGTCTTACCATATTATTAGCGGAATTTTGGCTTTGACCCTGGATAACATTATTTAGTAAAGTTTGCCTTGTAAATAGTGACTTTAAATTATTTAATAGGGGATCTGACATTTTGATAGCAAATTCTCACAGGTTAGAATGATTTATTTTCAAAGTCTTCCACAAGGGGTTACTATTGTCTAGAAAAACAAAATCTGTTACGTTGTCTACAGTGTGCTGGTATCTTTGGGCTATACTTGCAGTGCTGTGTTTTTCTTCAGCATTTAGATAATTTCTTTATGGCTAGAGAAGAAAAGAAACAGGTGAAGGATTGGATTTGAAATAGAATGTTCCTTTGGCACTGATACGAAGTGGTGAGGGCATGGCTGGTAGGGACTACAAGCCTTTCAGCTCTGTTATTGCTTCATGCCTTAATCTTGTTATCTATCTATATTTTAAAAAACTTTATTTTGAGATAATTTCAAGCTTACAGAAAAGTTGTAAGACTGTTACAAAGAACTCCTATATACTATTCATCCAGATTTCCTAGTTCACATTTTACCACACTTGCCTTATTCTTTCCCTTTCTCTTTCTTCTTGAACCATTTAAAAGTTAAGTTACAGACCTGAAGCTACATGACTAATTAATTAATTAATTAATTAATTTTTGGCTGCGTTGGGTCTTTGTTACTGTGCGTGGGCTTTCTCTAGTTGTGGTGTGTGGGCTTCTCATTGCGGTGGCTTCCCTTGTTGCGGAGCACGGGCTCTAGGCACGCAGGCTTCAGTAGTTGTGGCACGCGGGCTCAGTAGTTGTGGCACGTGGGCTCTAGAGTGCAGGCTCAGTAATTGTGGCACACGGGCTTAGCTGCTCCATGGCATGTGGGATCTTCCCGGACCAGGGCTTGAACCCGTGACCCCTGCATTGGCAGGTGGATTCTTAACCACTGTGCCACCAGGGAAGTCCCACATCACTCTTTTTTTTTTTTTTTTTTTTTTTGCGGTACACGGGCCTCTCACTGTTGTGGCCTCTCCTGTTGCGGAGCACAGGCTCCAGACGCAGAGGCTCAGTGGCCATGGCTCACGGGCCCAGCTGCTCCGCAGCACGTGGGATCTTCTCAGACCGGGGCACGAACCCGTGTCCCCTGCATCGGCAGGCGGACTCTCAACCACTGCGCCACCAGGGAAGCCCCCACATCACTCTTTAATTCTTCAGTGTATGTTTCCTAAAAAAGACATTCTCCACAGTACAACCATCAACATCAGGGTAACATTGATACCCATCTAGTCAGCAGTCCCCAATTCAGACTTTGCCAGTTGTCCTCATAATATCCATTATTGGTCTAGGATCTAATCCAGGATAGTGCATGTCTCTTTAGTCTCTTTAATCTGGAACAGTTCTTTCGTTTTTCCTTGTCTCTATGACCTCCACATTTTTGAAGAGTCCAGTCAAGTTACTTTATACATTGTCTCTCAATTTGGGTTTGACTATTGTTTTCCCATGATTTATATTCAGGTTATGAATTTTTGGCAGTACTAGCATAGAAGCAGTGCTATATTCTCAGGGCATGATATCAGGAAGCACATGCTGTCTCTGTCCCATTATTAGTGATTTTAACTTTTATCATGTAATTAAGATATTGTTTGTCAGGTTTCTCCCCTTTTTTTAATTATAATTATTTTGTACTTATTAGGTAAGTAATAAGTCTTTGTGAGAAGATACTTTGAGATGATGTGAATAGCTATTCCTTGTCACACTTTCAGTCATTAATTTAGCAGGTGATTATTGCCAAATGGTGATTTTCTAATCTTATCATTCCTCCCTGTTTGATGCTGAAATTGTCCCAGATTTTCCAATGGGAGTATCTTCAAGATGACTCCTGATAGGTCCTCATTGTTCTTCAAGCACTTCCTTACATTTTGCCTCATCTTGTGCTTTTCTTCCCCTAAACTTGGACTTGGTCATTTCTCCTTTTAGAATAAAAGAATAGTGTGTAGAAACCAAAATCTGGGTGCTAGGTGTGCTCCTTGCTATTATAATGTCATCATTTCTAGGTCCTCTCGGCTGTTGGAACTAGGAAAATATATGTATGCATATACCCCTCCCCACCTTTTATCTATTTTTATATCTCTATATACTAAAGAACCATGAGTTCATATCAATACCATATCTCTCATCCCAGTACAACACCATAGTGTTTATTTTAGAATTCCATTCTCTGACAGTGACAAACCTGGCTCCCGTTGTCCTCAGTATATTTAGTTATTTGCTCAATCTATTGATGTAACCAATCTCCTGACCATCATGGCTGAATTATTAGCTCTGGCCCTGCCTAACCTGCCAGCTGCATCGGCCAAATTCTAAGGGGCTTAGGAGCCCTAAGGAGAAGGGTCTAATAGGGTTATCTTAAGGAATGTCTTTGGATTAGTATCATTCCTATTTCTATAGAGTACTGTTTCTTTGGTTGACATCTTCTGGGAGCAAAGATCCTTGTGACAAAAGTTCACCTTGACTTAAAGTGAGTCAAGATACTTAGAGCCTCCTTACTGCTGAGCTGAGGTTTGAAGTAGGTGGGGACAGAATGGCTGAAAGGGTTTGAGCCTGGCTGACAGGTGGGTTTTAATCCTAGATTTCACATGTTTATAGTCTTTGAGATCACAGATACTTTTTTGAAGTTACTAATATTTATTGAGCAGTTCGTGTGAACCACCAGCCAAGGCACCTTACACGTTATTTCTAAGCATCATAAAAGCTTTGTGACGTTTTTTCACCTAAAAAGTGAGAATAATAATAGTACCTGCCTCATAAAGCTTTTCTGATGATTAGATGGTTAAATCCACTTAAAACTCAAGGTTTAGTGCCTAGCAGTTAATAAGGGAGAAATAAATGTTAGCTGATTAGTGATAGTGGTGGTTGTATCATCTCTGTTTTACAGATGTGGCGACAGGATCAGAAAGATTATTTGCCCAAAGTTTATACAACTTAATTTGAAAATCCAGAATGTAAACTCTGGTCCTTTTTTTTCCCTTTTAGACCAGATGTACACCTTCCCCCCATTTCACTTTCTTGTGCTGTTTCCTCTTCACTACATTGTTTCTTGATTTGGGGCTTTTAAGCTAAGAAGAAAATATTAGACATATAATTCAGAAGTTTACTGTTTTTAGCTAAATTTAGCTGATCTTTCAGACTTGCCCAGATACCTTGGATAAAGGTTGTAGGATGGAGGGGGTTGCCTCCTGGGCTGTAGTTGCTACAGCAAGTGTGGGCGATCCAGGGATTGTCACATGAGAGGAGGAAAGCCCCACAAGGGCCAAGACAGTTGAGCACCTATAGGCTGTCACCTGGAGAAGAGGGAGGGCATAGGTAGCGCTGCACAGAAACATGAGGACATGCTAGGGAAGTCTTGCCCGTTCAGTGTATCACAGATGTCACGTATGTCCTGCTCCTGGCTCCCTAGTAGTAGGATCATATTACATCTCCCAAGACCCTGGAATTTCTGCCAATTCCCGACTCCTTTCAGATCCCCCCCCTGCCGTCAGGATCCTGCATCTTTATGTACTTTTTCTGTGTTATGCAGCTTGACTGTGCGTGAAAATTAAAATTCTTCTAGTTTTCTCAGACAATCCACACAAAAGAGTGGTGACTAGTGTGGATATTACTAAAGATTCCTTAGAGGAAATCATTTAGATTTCAGGAGTTTTCATTGCACGCCTGAGGAGAGACTATTTGACTTTTCTGATCTCTGAAAACTCTTCTTGGCTCCCTGCTATTGGGTGCTTTATCTCTGGTCCTTCCCAGGAAGGACTCAGCTTCCTTGACACTGCCTTTCCCTTGGAGGATTTCTTACTCCCCTTCCTCTCCCAGCAGAGCATTTTAGTTTTTCCTGCTCCAAATACAGGTACACAAACCCATCAGGGTGCCCAGAACAACAGATGCCCTCTTGTTACTATGATCCTTCTTTAGAGAGCAATCAAGGTTATATTTAGCACAAAGTGTTTCGTGTTATCTGTTCAACAGAGCTTGCAGTCTCAGATTCCTACAGGCTTAGGCAAGATTGGTTGAGTAGGTGGAGTTGAAGAGAGGTTTGCCTTTTTGCTGCGGTTAGCCCTATTCAGCTTCAGCTGTGGTTGTGATGTGTACGTGCAGACTCAGTGATGCCAGATCTGACTTTTCAAGAAAAGCTTGAAATCTAAGCTTTAGTGTGAATTTATTTTTTAAAATGTTATGGTCAGTGCATTTAAAATAGCTAGTGGAAAGCTTTCTGTGGCACAGTGGGCCATAGAAATGTAGTTGTTAAGGAGGAGCAAATGTGGTAGTTGGGGAGGAGGGCCTGCTTTTTGTGTGTATCTCTTTCTACAAATCTATTCCTACCTTGGGTTGGGAATTACTGAGAATCAGAGACTTGGAGGAGTGTGTCTTTAGTGACCCAGACTCAGACCAGCAGTGCTGCCACCCCTTACCTGCACTCTGCTTATGAAAACTTTTGCATCCCTGCTGTACACATAAAAGTGTGAATGAATGGTGTGTCTCCTCTTGAAGGGTGGGTTGTGTTTTGTTTTGTTTTGTTTTTTGTGGTACGCGGGCCTCTCACCGTTGTGGCCTCTCCTGTTGCGGAGCACAGGCTCCGGACGCGCAGGCTCAGTGGCCATGGCTCACGGGCCCAGCCACTCCGCGGCATGTGGGATCCTCCCGGACCGGGGCACCAACCCGTGTACCCTGCATCGGCAGGCGGACTCTCAACCACTGCGCCACCAGGGAAGCCCGGTGGGTTGTGTTTTGAAAGTTGAATTTAGCTTTAAGGAAGCAAATATAAACAGTTTATTCAGAACTTAGATAACCAAAACATTCAGTCATCCAGATTTTGGTTCCTTTGTATTCTGTAGTCATAGTTTTTACTCCACATTTGAAATATTTAGGTCAAGGTATTATGTTACTGTAGCTTTAGAGTTGAGTGTGTTTCAATTTTTGGAAAATCTGATGATTCACGTATATATGAATTATGTTCATTGAAACCCCACTCAGGGACTTCCCTGGAGGTCCAGTGGTAAAGAAACCACCCTGCAATGCAGGGGACTCGGGGTCGATCCCTGGTCAGGGAACTAAGATCCCAAATGCTGTGGGGCAGCTGAGCCTGCGTGCCATATCTGCTGAGCTCGCACGCCTCAACTAGAGCCCACGTGCTGCAAAACTACAGAGCCCACGCGTTCTGGAGCCCATGTGCCACAACTACAGAGCCCACGTGCCCTGGAGCCTGTGCGCCACAACTAGAGAAGAGAAAACCACGCCACAACTAGAGAAACCCCCACGCCGCAACGGAAGATCCCGCATGCCGCAACTAAGACCTGATGTAGCCAAAAATAAAATAAAATAAAAAAATAATAAATAAATCTTAAAAAAAAAGAAACCCCACTCACATTCAACAATCATTTCTTATATTGCAATCTACTAGTTTATAGAGTTTTCAGCTTTTTTTCTTCTTTAATACTTGTTACTTTATTTAAATATAATTTTAATTTTATATTGTAGTTGATTTACAATATTGTGTTATTTTTAGGGGGTACAGCAAAGTGATTCAGTTATACATATATACATATCCGTTCTTTTTCAGATTCTTTTCCCGTATAGGTTATTACGAATATTGAGTAGAGTTCCCTGTGCTATACAGTAGATCCTTGTTGATCCCAAACTCCTAATTTATCCGTCCCCCCCACCCTTCCCCTTTGGTAACCATAAGTTTGTTTTCGAAGTCTGTGAATCTGTTTCTGATTTGCAAAAAAGTTCATTTGTATCATTTTTTTAGATTCCACATATATTCCAAATATCATACGTGTCTTTCTCTTTCTTACTTCACTTAGTATGATAATCTCTAGGTCCATCCATGTTGCTGCAAATGGCATTATTTCATTCTTTTTTATGGCCAAGTAATATTCCATTGTATATATGTACCACATCTTCTTTATCCATTCCTCTATCGATGGACATTTAGGTTGCTTCCATGCCTGGCTATTGTAAATAGTGCTGCAATGAACGTTGGGGTGCATGTGTCTTTTTGAATTATGGTTTTCTCTGGGTATATGTCCAGTAGTGGGATTGCTGGGTCTTATGGTAGTTCTGTTTTTCATTTTTTAAGGAATCTCCATACTGTTCTCCACAGGGGCTGTATCAATTTACATTCCCACCAACAATGCATGAGGGTTCCCTTTTCTCCATGCCCTCTTCAGCATTTATTGTTTGTAGGTTTTTTGATGATGGCCATTCTGATCGGTGTGAGGTGATACCTCATTGTAGTTTTAATTTGTATTTCTCTGATAATTAGTGATATTGAGCATCTTTTCATGTGTTTGTTGGCCATCTGTATGTCCTCTTTGGAGAAATGTCTGTTTAGATCTTCTGCCAATTTTTTGATTGGGTTGTTTGTTTTTTGATGTTGAGCTGCATGAGCTGTTTGTATATTTTGGAAATTTATCCCTTGTCAGTCACTTGGTTTGCAAACATTTTCTCCCATTCTGTGGATTGTATTTTCATTTTGCTTATGGTTTCCTTTTCTGTGCAAAAGCTTTTAAGTTTAATTAGATCCCATTTATTTGTTTTTATTTCCATTATTCTAGGAGGTGGATCCAAAAAGATATTGCTTTGATTTATGTCAGAGTGTCTGCCTATGTTTTCCTCTAAGAGTTTTATAGTGTCCAGTCTTACGTTTAGGTCTTTAATCCATTTTGAGTTTACTTTTGTGTATGGTGTTAGAGAATGTTCTAATTTCATTGTTTTACATATAGCTGTCCAGTTTTCCCAGCACCACTTAGAAGAGACTGTCTTTTCTCCACTGTATATTCTTGCCTCCTTCCTAGATTAATTGACCATAAGTGCGTGGGTTTATTTCTGGGCTTTCTATCCTGTTCCATTAATCTATATTTCTGTTTTTGTGCCAGTACCATACTGTTTTTATGACTGTAGCTTTGTAGTATAGTCTGAAGCCAGGGAGCCTGATTCTTCCAGCTCTATTTTTCTCTCTCAGGATTGCTTTGGGGTCTTTTGAATTTCCATTACAAATTTAAAAATTTTTCGTTCTAGTTCTGTGAAAAATGCCATTGGTAATTTGATAGGGATTGCATTGAATCTGTAGATTGCCTTGGGTGGTATAGTCATTTTGACAGTATTGATTCTTCCAATCTAAGAACTTGGTATATCTTTCCATCTGTTTGTGTCATTTTTGATTTCTTTCATCAGTGTTATATAGTTTTCAAACTACAGGTCTTTTGCCTCCTTAGGTAGGCTTATTCCTAGGTATTTTATTCTTTTTGATGTGATCGTTATTGGGATTGTTTCCTTAATTTCTCTTTCTGATCTTTTGTTGTTAGTGTATAGAAAAGCAAGAGATTTCTGTGTATTAATTTTGTATCCTGCAACTATACTGAATTCATTCATGAGCTCTAGTAAGTTTTCTGGTAGCATCTTCAGGATTTTCTGTGTATAGTATCATGTCATCTGCAAACAGTGACAGCTTTACTTCTTTTCCGATTTGGATTCCTTTTCTTTCTTTCTCTTTTCTGAGTGCCAATGGCTAGGACTTCCAGAACTATGTTGAGTGAAAGTGGTGAGAGTGGACATCCTTGTCTTGTTCCTGATCTTAGAGGAAATGCTTTCAGCTTTTTACTGTTGAGTACGATGCGAGCTGTGGGTTTGTCATATATGACCTTTATTATGTTGAGGTAGGTTCCCTCTATGCCCACTTTCTGGAGATTTTTTGTCATAAATGGGTGTTGAATTTTGTCAAAAGTTTTTTCTGCATTTATCGAGTTGACCATATGGTTTTTATCTTCAGTTTGTTAATGTGGTGTATCACACTGATTTGCAGATACTGAAAAATCCTTGTATCCCTGGGATAAATACCATTTGATCATGGTGTGTGATCCTTTTTTTTGTGGTATCTTTGTCTGGCTTTGGTATCAGGGTGATGGTGGCCTCATAGAATGAGTTTAGGAATGTTCCTTCTTCTGCAATTTTTTGGAATAGTTTTAGAAGGATAGGTGTTAATTCTTTCAATGTTTGATAGAATTTGCCCGTGAAGCCATCTGGTCCTGGACTTTTGTTGGAAGTTTTTAAATCACAGTTTCAATTTCAGTACTTGTGATTGGTCTGTTCATATTTTCTATTCCTTCCTGGTTCAGTCTTGGGAGATTGTACTTTTCCAAGAATTTGTCCATTTCTTCTAGGTTGTCCATTTTATTGGCATATAGTGGTTTGTAGTCTCTTATGATCCTTTGTATTTCTGTGGTGTCAGTTGTAACTTCTATTTCATTTCTGATTTTGTTGATTTGAGCCCTCTCCCTTTTTTTCTTGATGAGTGTAGCTAAAGGTTTATCAATTTTGTTTATCAATACTTGATACTTTAAATCTTTATGGTCTCATCAAAAATAGTTTTGGCAGCAGCAACTAAATAAGATTGTTTATATTAAAAACTTGCTTATATCAAACATTTAGCCATCAGAGTAGTTGTCTCACAGATTGCTATTCCAGGAAGAGTAGACTTTGACAGTTACCATGGTGAAAACATTTGAGGCAAATATGATTAAATAAAATTAATTTAAAAGAAAGGGGTAATTTTTCTTTGTTTCTCATATGGTGCTTTAATGTTTTCTCTTAAATGCACTGCAGGTATCAACTCAATTGTGGCCATTGCATCATACACTGGATATAATCAAGAAGACTCTGTTATCATGAATCGTTCAGCTGTAGACCGAGGCTTTTTCAGGTCAGCTATTTATAAAAGTTGTCAAAATACATATATGGTGGAAATATTAATATTTTATTTTTAAAAAGTTCTTTAAAAATAGGTGCGAATTGTGTGTTTCCAAACTTTTGGGGGTTTTAAATGTCAGTCCGGAAGAAATTTTGATCTGACAGCAGAGAAATTTTTCTGTTAGGATATTTAATCTTCTGCCTCCATTCATGAAACGTTGTGGATATCTGCCAGGCACATGTTGTTATATGGTTTCCTATATAGGGGTTAGTGTGGTAAAATCAGTGCCCTACTCCAGAAAGCAGAAGGCTTGGGTGATGGTCACGAACAACTGAAGACACTGCTTCTTGTATCTGAGGATTTTCAGTTGCTAATATTTTGAGCCCCCCTTTATTTGTAAGCAAATAAATGTTTGTGTTTAGATAATATAGAAATATCTAAAGTAAAAATAAACCTAGAGTTTCAGGACCCATGAATATTGGGTTAGCTAAAAAGTTCGTTTGGGTTTTTTTGTAAGATGTTATGGAAAAACCCGAATGAACTTTTTGGCCAACCCAACAACTACTATTAAAATTATAGTATATTTTCTTTTTCAATCTTCTATTCTTCAGTTTATTTTATTGTCAAACATTAATCTCAAATCCATGGTATGTGAAAGTTGGTTAAAAAACTGGGAGTTAAGAAGAGAGGATGGATTTTTTTCTGTATAGTTTTCAGAGGATAGGCACTAAGACCAGAGGTGGACGTTATAGCTTAATATCATAAACTTCTCACTAGAAATATTGGGACAGATCCTGGGTGACCATCTCTGAGGGTTATTATGGGAGGGATTCTTATTTTGGGTAGGAGGTTGGACTCAGTGACATTAGTCCTTCCTGGTCTCACATATAATTCCAGCTGTGTTAAGGTTATGGGTCAAATGCTACATGTGTGGCCTGTACAGCTCTTATGACTTAACTTTGACCCTTAATACAGTTAACTCTTGTCCCAGATTCATGGTTTAAATTGCCATGGTTTAAATTACCACATATCAATTAAGTAAAATTTATTGGTATGTTCTAAGCCCTATTATTAAAGGAAAATAGAAGTTAACTTTAGAACCATGTGTTTTTAGGTCAGTTTTCTATCGATCATACAAAGAACAGGAGTCTAAAAAAGGGTTTGATCAAGAAGAAGTTTTTGAGAAGCCTACACGTGAAACTTGCCAGGGTAAGCAATACTGACATTGAAATTATGGAATTCAAAGTTAGCTTACCATGGTTTTCCTGATTAATTTTTTGGGTTTTGCCCGCCCCCCTTTCTTTTTGCCATGTGGGAGTATGTTTTCTTATTATTCTTAGAGCTTATATTAAGGAAATAGGTATATTTGCCAGAAGTCTTTGCACGTAGGAGTGGGCTTGCTATAGTCCTTCCATTCCGCTAAGTCTTGCATTGAGGAGGGGATTTAGGATATCAGAGAGGTCATGTAATTTCATGGGACACACCTCAGCCCCATTCTCACTTGTACTGTGTCCTGTCCCTCAGTTTATCTATTTGCATGGGAACTTCCTCTCCTCTTCACATTGTGGTGTGACCATAGTGTTTGTCTAGCCACACTATTTGTATGTATTTAACAAATAGCTAATGAGAGGACGCCTAGAACTTTGTTTCTTCTGGAAAACTCAAAACTTATTTTCTAGTTATTATTTTTACAGTCACTTAAAAGCTGTATAAAGTGGGATGGATAGGATATCCCAGGGAAAAGCGTTATCTCTCCTATAGTTTTGGCTTTTTTTTTTTTTTTTTTTTTTTGGGCGGGACGCGGGCCTCTCACTGTTGTGGCCTCTCCCGTTGCGGAGCACAGGCTCCGGACGCGCAGGCTCAGCGGCCATGGCTCACGGGCCTAGCCGCTCTGCGGCATGTGGCATCTTCCCGGACCGGGGCACGAACCTGTGTCCCCTGCATCGGCAGGCGGACTCTTAATCACTGTGCCACCAGGGAAGCCCAGTTTTGGCTTTTAATAGTATTGCATGAAGTAAAATGTTTTTTTTTTTCCTTAGGTATCTTCCTATTACTCCATTTCCTGTGGGTGGTTCTCTGTGGTAGTGAATTGATGTTCAGTGGAGTTAAGATTATAGAAGATTAAATTCAAACTTTCTGTTGGAGTTTATATGTAGAGGACATAGATACTCTTCCTTATGCAATACAGAGATCAGAAGATGGCAACACACTTATCCAAAGTCACTTAGCAAATGGAGAGTCTGAATCAGCCCAGTGCTTTTCTACCGAGTTCAGAATAGTTTGTAGTATTTGGAATAAGGGCACATTACTACACATGTTAGAGATTCCTATGAACTTCTCTCTGACTTGGAACTGATTTATATATTTGGTTTTTAATCTTTTGGGGAGGGGGATTATGGGACATTTTAAATAATTTTCTTTATGGTATTACCATTTCAGAAAATTCTATCTCTTTCTTCTCAGGTATGAGGCATGCTATTTATGACAAGCTGGATGATGATGGTTTGATAGCTCCTGGGGTTCGTGTATCAGGAGATGATGTTATTATAGGCAAAACAGTCACGTTGCCTGAAAATGAAGATGAATTGGAGGGCACTAATAGACGCTATACTAAGAGAGACTGTAGCACTTTTCTCAGGACTAGTGAGACGGGCATTGTGGATCAGGTTATGGTAACTCTCAACCAAGAAGGATATAAATTTTGTAAAATAAGGGTGAGTATAGCTTTGTCATATTGCTATTTATAGAAAGTAAATCAGAATGACTTAACTAACCTATTTTTTGTGTGAATTCAGGTACGCTCTGTTAGAATTCCACAGATTGGAGACAAATTTGCTAGTCGACATGGTCAAAAGGGTACTTGTGGTATTCAGTATAGACAAGAGGTAGGTATCTTTTATCACCTCTAACCCAAAGTTTTGTTGAACATTTTATTAAATCAAAATGTTCTTTAACTTGAGAGCCCAGAAGCAGTAAAGGCTTGACTTTTAATTTTAGTGGTTTTTTTTTTTAGATTTTATTTATTTATTTATTTATGGCTGCATTGGGTCTTCATTGCTGTGTGTGGGCTTTCTCTAGTTGTGGTGAGCGGGGGCTGCTCTTCGTTGTGGTGCATGGGCTCTAGGCACGCAGGCTTCAGTAGTTGTGGCTCGTGGGCTCAGTAATTGTGGCTCATGGGCTCTAGAATGCAGGCTTAGTAGTTGTGGTGCATGAGCTTAGTTGCTCCACGGCATGTGGGATCTTCCCGGACCAGGGCTCGAACCCGTGTCCCCTGCATTGACAGGCGGATTCTTAACCACTGCGCCACCAGGGAAGCCCTAATTTTAGTGTTGAATAAGTAGGTGAACACACTACGTTGAACAGAATTTAGGACATAGAAAAGTTTAGATGAGCGGGAGCTAGTTCTAGTTCTCTAGCTAAGAGATTTAAGTTTTTTTAAGTGTCTTTAAAAAAAATTCCTTTATAGGATATGCCTTTCACCTGCGAAGGTATCACCCCCGATATCATCATAAATCCCCATGCCATTCCCTCTCGTATGACTATTGGTCACTTGATCGAATGTCTTCAAGGGAAGGTAAGAGATTTTCTTTAAAAATATAGGTTCCAAATTGATGTTTCTTCTGAAATGTTAGGTCATTTCTTTCATTTGAGCCAGGGTACTTTGGAAAAAGCCAATATGACACTTAACTTTCCTGCTTTTAAATTGGTTTGATTATGTCTCTCTTTTTTGCCAAACTTTGCAAAGTTATGACTGAGAAGTTTTGCAAAATTTACTATATCCAGTCTTTACTTGTATATATGGTTATTCTTTTGACTGGTTCTTTTCTATAAATGGTGGTTAGTTCAGTGTGAACCTAATGGTTTTATAGCTATACTATTAGCTATGCATGCATCTTTCAGTGGAGGTTTTTCTATTTTTGAGTATCTTATTAAGGCAGAGAGGCCACAGCTTAACACATGGATGGCTTGATTTTAGGGCATTAAAATGTCATTTTCCTTGAGTCGTAGGAAGTACTTGGGAGTCTCATTCTTTTTGTATCTGGCCTCACAGAGTTTCCTACTTGAAGGCTTATAATTGAGTTGCTTTTATTTTTTAGGTAAATTAGTTTGTTATATTTTATGTAAAATGCTAATAAAATGAACCTTACTATATTACAGCTTTCCATAACATAGATATTTAAGTTAATCCTTAATCTTAAGTTCAAAATCTTCCTTTCCAGAAAGGATTTTTTTTTTAATATATTTATATTGACATAGACTTCTAAAGGGTGACAGAAGGAAGCAGGCTTTTAGAGATGACTTTTCTTTTTAAAGGTATCAGCTAACAAGGGTGAAATTGGTGATGCCACTCCATTCAATGATGCTGTTAATGTACAGAAGATTTCTAATCTTTTATCTGATTATGGCTACCATCTCAGAGGAAATGAGGTATGTTTGCTCTTACATTGGTAATTTGTTATGAGTATTCTTTTTTGTATGTGTGTGATTTCATTTTTTAAAAAATTAAATTTTTCATTAAAGTATACCACATACTTCAGATTACATACAAAATCGTAAATTTACAGGTTGATGAATTTTCACAAAGTGAACACAGCTGTGTGACTGGCACCCAGATCTTGAAAATTACCAGAACCCTTTTATGCTTAGATGCCCCCCTTGTGTCCCCTTCCAGTCACTACCATCATACCCCCCCCGTGACTACTCTCTTTACACTATAGTTTTCTGTTTTGATTTTTATAGAAATGGAATTATACAGTATATGCACATATATTCTTTGAGCTTGTTTAATACTTTTAAGTCTGCTTCAAAATCTGTCTGTTTCAGGTCCTATACAATGGATTCACTGGTCGAAAAATCACATCACAAATTTTTATTGGCCCCACTTACTACCAGCGTTTGAAACACATGGTGGATGATAAGATTCATTCTCGTGCTCGGGGACCTATTCAGATCCTTAATAGGCAGCCCATGGAGGGTAGATCTCGGTAAGAGAGCTGCATCATCATCATTGTTACATAAAGGAATGGTTCTCAAATTTCTTGATTCCAGGACCCCAAAGGCTTTTGTCTGGGAGTTGTATTTTTTTTTGTTGTTGCACTGGGTCTTAGTTGCAGTAGGCAGGCTCCTTAGTTTAAATATTTTCCAAGTAAATTTAGTGATGAGTGACATTGGTTTACCTTTTTGCAAATCTTTTTAAATGAACTGGTTTGTGAGAAGACAGCTGGATTATTGTGTCTGCTTCTGCATTCATCCCATTGCAGGATTTTATTTTTTATAATTAAGTATTGCTATATGAGGAAAATCTGACCTCACACAGATTTGTGGTTGGAAAGGGAAGAATATTTTAATAATTTTCAGGTGATTGTGGATTTTTTTTTTGATGCTACACCAAAACAAGTTGTCCTTTTTTAAAAAATAAATTTATTTACTTTTGGCTGCGTTGGGTCTTCGTTGCTTCGTGCAGGCTTTCTCTAGTTGCTCCGAGCGGGGGCTACTCTTTGTTATGGTGTGCGGGCTTCTCGTTGCGGTGGCTTCTCTTTATTGTGTAGCACGGGCTCTAGGCAAGCGAGCTCAGTAGTTGTGGCGCACAGGTTTAGTTGGTCCGCGGCATGTGGGATCTTCCCAGACCAGAGTTCGAACTCGTGTCCCCTGCATTGGCAGGTGGATTTGTGGGATCTTCCCAGACCAGGGTTCGAACTCGTGTCCCCTGCATTGGCAGGTGGATTCTTAACTACTGTGCCACCAGGGAAGTCCAAGTTGTCCTTTCTTAAAGGTTACTTGTGATGTAGAATTTGAAACCACTTAAGTGAATCTTTTATGTTTATTATATTAAAATCCATTGGGCTTACACTTTGTATCTTTTATACTTATGTAATTTTATAGTATCATATTTGGTCATTTGGAAAATATTTTCACTCAGCAGTGAAAGTGCTGAGTCCTAACCACTGGACTGCCAAGGAATTCCCTCTCACAGTCTGGATTTTTGTTGATTGCATTCCTGGGCTCTGTGTTCCTATTTTTCTTGTAAATAGCTAATCGGATCTAGAGCCTTGATGAGGTGAAGGGTTTGTGTTCTTTCACAGTAATACTTCAAAGGCAGCGCTGTATACTTTCAATATCTGGTTGTCTCTTTTATGACTTTAGCAGCTATTAATGATCATTACGTAAAACCTTTAATTATTGGGCTTCCCTGGTGGCGCAGTGGTTGAGAGTCCGCCTGCCGATGCAGGGGACACGGGTTCGTGCCCTGGTCCGGGAAGATCCCACATGCTGCAGAGCGGCTGGGCCCGTGAGCCATGGCCGCTGAGCCTGCGCATCCAGAGCCTGTGCTCTGCAACGGGAGAGGCCACAACAGTGAGAGGCCCGCGTACTGCAAAACAAAAAACAAAAAAAAACCCTTTAATTATTTAAAGGTTTGCAAACTGATGAGATTCTAATTTATCATTTCTTCATTTATTAGCTGGAATACTTTCATAGAGAGAAATGTTGTTTCCTCAGCTGCTAACCTGGTGACATGGTTCATATACTAAAAGGCAAAATAAATGCTTAATTCTTTCCTTTTATTTACCAATTTTCAAAATGACGCGGTAGTTGCCTAGAATCCTCCAAAGCTGACCAAATGTTTTGTTTTTGGTAATATCATTAGAAGCTCATTGATCTTATGTATTTTGTACATTAAGAATGTTAAGGAAGCCATCATCCACTTGCCTGGCCATCAGAACAATGCATTTCACTTACATGCTGGGGAAACCTGTGATTAGTCACCTGTTCTTTCCATCACTTTTGCCAACATGCATTTATCATTTTAGGTTTGATTGCCTGGGAGTCTCATTCATGGAGAAGCTGCTTTATTTAGATTGACTTTTTTATTATTCATTTTTTAGTATAGAGGTGAATTCTAGTAAGTTAAATAGTCTGATGAGATTTTATTTTGTACTTCATTGTATTTTATTTGGAAAAGTATATGCTATACTTGAGAATCTTATGTGTTTACTCTGGGGACCTTCTAATGCACACCAAATAGTTGGTAGACTTCTCACCCTCCCCACCATGTAGAGAGAATGCAAGAGTAGAAAAACCGGAGTCTAGTCTCTTTCTTTCTAATATTCTTTATGATAATAGAAAATCAGTACAAAATAGTCTGTTGTTTTTTCCATGACAGTGATGGTGGCCTGCGTTTTGGAGAAATGGAACGAGATTGTCAGATTGCCCACGGAGCAGCCCAGTTTTTAAGGGAAAGACTGTTTGAGGCATCAGATCCATATCAGGTTCATGTTTGCAATCTTTGTGGAATAATGGCGATTGCTAACACCAGGACCCATACGTATGAATGCAGGGGCTGCCGAAATAAAACCCAGGTATGTACATACCTTACTGACAGTTGATATCTGTTCAGGATATAACCATGTTGGCCTAATCATCCAGGCAGATTTAGTGTGGTGGAACAGATTGGCATTTTCACAATTTTGATAGCATGCTTCTATAAGATAAGAGTCCTAGTTTTAAATGAGGAAAAAAGGTAACAATTCTGTTTTTCTAAAAACTAATTAAGTTTCAGTGTGGTAATTTCTCTAAGCTAAGCTGTTCATCTTTTGGAAATAATAAGACCTTGTACAAGGAATTTTAAACAATGAGTTTTGTTAAACCTTTTAATTGAGAAGGGTGAATATATATTATATCTGGCAGAAAGGGCAGAATACCAAAGCCTTTTAGGAGAAGAGCCACCAAAGGCCAAGGTAGGATGAGTGTTATCAGCCTCATTTGTTCATCACCTCCAGTACCAAGTCTTTAGCTTTTTCTGGGGTAGGGAAGTGGGGTCCCTTCAATACAGCTTTGCTAATTACCTTTTTTTTCTCTCCCCCAGATCTCTTTGGTGCGAATGCCTTATGCATGCAAACTGTTGTTTCAGGAACTCATGTCTATGAGTATTGCACCTCGAATGATGAGTGTTTAGCTCTTTTAAAAATCTTTGTGTCTTGTTTCTATGATATAGCTTTTAAAAAATTTTTAAAACAACAAAAATGTACTTGCACTAGGAGAAAAAGCATTTTATTTGTTTTGTTTAATGATATGCATGCTTTTCTTCTGTAAATAGACAAATTTTTGTAGACAGTCTTGATGTGTTATCTTTATTTTGTATTTCATGGTGTAAAACCAGTGAATATAACTAAAGTGTTAGTGGACTGGATGAAAAGAAACTGGTTATTAGGCAAGAACAGGGGTTGTAGTTACCCATGACTACTTTTAGCTATGCAGATAAATATATTCTGCAGGTTTACAGCTCAGCACCTTCACCTGTTTAAAAAGAAAAGATAAAAATAAGTTACATATATGGACATGGTTGACTTTCTAATTTTGAGGTAGTTTAGTGTTTGTTTCCAAATAAGTGAAGATGTTAAAATGTGGGGATAAAGGATGTGTAACTGTAAATGATATGGTGGGAGTGCTTTTTGGAATTTGAGCCATATGGTTTTAGATGTGGAAGGTGATTTTGTTGTACTTGTCTATCTGTAAGTGACAGACCTTACTATAGAATTGGGAGAAGCATGTTTCACAGATGAGCAAGGTGAGATCCAGAGAGGCCAAGGAACTTTCCTTTGTCATCCAGTTCTCATTCAGAATTTAAAATGGAATAATTAGTGGCAGAGCTGAGACTCAAACACATGACTCTTAGCTACTGCTCTGTTTCATCACTTGACTTTACACATCTTGGCTGAAGAGAATCTGACCAAACACATCTTTACTTGATATTTCTTCCTTTCGTACCACAGCTGAGTGATCCACACAGTGGAATGGTTTTGACAAATGCTGACAGTAAATTTCGTTATTTTTGGCTTAAGGAAAAACCAAGTCAGACATCAGTCTAATAGAACTATATAAATGTAAAGTAGCATTACTCTCATACCGCCAGGATGGATGCTTAAGAGGAAGCTTTTGACAGTGAAGTGGATAGAGGCAGAACAGAATTGAGTACTTGCCAATATACTCTTTCTGGGTTTTTTCTTATAAAAAGCTCAAAGTGAAGGACCAGAATTGTCTACAATCAATCATTTCCTTTTAAATGGGAATTTAATATAATAGTCACAACACCAAGGAAAATGCTGTGAAGATAGATAGAAAGTTATGGGAAATATAAACCATTCCAATCAGGTTTGACTCTTACGTGTAAGATAAAGTGAAAGCATCTGAGTCATAATAATAGCATTCCATCAACCACTGAATGTTCTTTTGGAGCCATGCACTCTACATTTTGATTACATACTTAATGTCCTTCCCTTGTGGATTCCTAACATCACAATTTCATTAAGAGCTATGTCTGATACTTTCATACTTGGTTCTGTCCTTTATTAAACAAAAGCACTAGTCATTTTTAAATGGTTATGAGATTTATTACCTACCTTTTTTCACTGGTATTTCATGTAAGGCATCAACCACTGTAATTTTTGCTGATGCCGAAGCCTGTCCTTGGGAATTGGATGCGTGGCACTCATATTCTCCGGCATCTTCCTTACTAAGAGGAGATACCTGTGAAAGAAAAAGGATCTTTAGTTTCTCTATGGCAGTGAACTTTTTTCTTGTGACTTCAATTAGGTCATTATTTCATAAGTTTCCTAACATAACCAGGCGTTTCATAGCAAAGTATTTCTACTGCTAGAAACAGTGCAAGTCTTGTGTTAGGAGTAATTGTATAGCTATCGTATTTGGTCTGCCAGGAGGATTCCTACTATGAGGTAAAGCTGTCATGGACAACTTCAGGTCACGTTGCATAGGTTAAAAACAGGATAGGTGCACATATCCTCATCTGAGGGAGACCTTGGTGTAGGGTATGTGATCTAAGTACTATCCATGCGTGTCCATGGCTATCAGAGGTCAAGTAAAATAATCAATAATTGATTAAAATAATGCTTGGGTCATTAGTTCCCTTTGAGGATTTTGCTTTGAACTCTTAGGGGAAAAAAAAAGTTGGTTCTCACTTATTTTTTGGTGATTTCCAAAACATCCTAATAAACCCCAGCTGTTGTTTTTTTTTTTTTTAAGTTTCCTTTGAAAGAGAAACAGCAGCTTGTGGTAAGGCTGTTCTAAAGAGATGTGGAAGGGCAGACGAATACTTTGAGCCTGGTAGTACATCAGGCACCTTTGGTTTGCTCTGTCTATTCCTAAGAGTGAAATCCTTGCTAGCTCTTGGTACTCACCAGCACCCAGCCAGTTACTTCATGCTTTTCTGGGCCACCCCGGGTCTGAATGGCCAGGTTGTCTCGGTCGCCAGGCAAGAGTTCTGTTCTTTGAACTCCATAATGACCCCTTTTAACCTACAAAAAAAAAAGGCGGGGGTGGGGGATATAGTCTGAGTTCTCTGCACTGGATCATCAGCTTGGAAGTGGTCAACATTCCTAGAATTGCACAGGGTATGCATCAGACTTTCTAACTGGATTAAACCCAGCAATTTCCATATTACCCTTTCCTGAATACTTATGTAAAATATACATTCTTTTTTTTACTTCTTCCTGTCAGTTTCCCTCTAAGCTTGTATATTTTGAATTAATGTATTTTTCTGCATGTTTGGGGAATACAGACTCACACTTTCCTGCCACTGGCTACCATCATTAACGCATGCCCTTGTAAATTCTGCTTCTCAATGTTGGGTCTTGTTTGCCATATGCCATTTTGATAAACTGTCACCAAGTCCTAGGTTTGATACTTGGGACTTGTGTAAGAGCTCAACTCTTGGGACTCTTCCTGCCACAGCCTCAACAATGGAAAATAACAGGTTGAGTCCAAAGCCAATACCATTACTTTATTCTGAGGGCTAAGGGTTCATCACATGATTTACTAAAGACCTGAGAACAAAAACGCCTGTCCAGTACGAGCTGCTGTCGTTGTTCTCTTATGACAAAACTTGCTATCCCTGTGCATGTCATGATGAGATTCAGAAAGATGAAGAAAGAAGAAACTGGGTTTCCTTGGCTTGAGGCCACTAGAGAATACTGTCCTACTTCCCCCCCCCCTCATTTAAAAAGGTAAACTGTGTTCATTATGTAAACTTTGGAAAATGTATAAAAATTCACAGAAGAATAAAATTTACCTGTAACCCCTCCATACATATACATTTAGCATAAATTTCTAGAAGTGGAATTGCTGAGTCACAGTATAAATATTTTAAGGCTTGTGATAATGATGGGTTTAAAAATATATATCGAAGAATACATGAAGCAATGTTTGTTTATTCCATCCCAGCCTTCAAGAGTTAGGTTGATGTTTATTGATATTACCTTTGTAATTAGAAAAAAGGATTTACAGTCTCAAATAGGTAGTTTTCATTTTCTTTTATAATTAAGCAAATCTTGAGTTAGATCATAGTATCTAATTTTTTTTTTGACACTTTACATCAGAGTTGCTTCTCCTACTTGTGAGCCCACTGCCACCACATGCTGTTACTAAGCTGTTGTCTCAGCATCAAACCCACCCTTTATTTTTTCTGCTTCATGACACCAGGATTGGCACTTGGCAAACCATGTGGAATCTAGGCCAACTCCTACTCTATAAAAAATACCTAGCATTACTTATTTGGAATGCCTGGTTTTCGCCTGTTTGCTTTTCTTTTTTTCCCTGACACTTCCCCATATTGCCACTATTAGTGAGAGAAAACCAGGTATCTCAGTGTTTTTCTCATATGAATGTTATAAAGACAAAACAGATAAACTCAATAGGCATCTTTTTCCTTCAGTTTCCAAGTTGCAAACTGGAAGAAATGGTTTTACTAGTGCAGATCTTGAAACATTTATTTAAAAACGGTTTTAAATAATGGTTTTGGTATTTCTCTCTCTTTTTTAAATAATGGTTTTAAGTATTAATTTGATTCAGTGGCTAAAGTAATATATCTCTGGTCTTTATATATTGAATTTCAGAATTCTTTAAGGGTTTTGTATGTGACCAAACGAGAAAAACACTACCGTGTTGAAACAGTGAATCTTAGCAACTGAGCTGTTGCTCCTCAGCTCATGTAGCGCTCAGTAAAGAGCATTCTGTACCAATTAACCCGACCCACTGTGTGCCAAGAAACTGTTCTTGTTAAGTATTTGATTGGAAAATGAATGCTTATATTCAACAGAACTCATATCTTAATTAACATATTGTAAAAAGTTTTATATCATGTAGAAAACATACAGAAGTTCAAAGAATTTTTACGTGGCAAATTTTTATATGGCAAACTACTGCCTTACTTATGTAAGGGGAGTTGGTTGATAAATACATTTTTGGTTTGAGAAAAAAAGATGCAGGCTGAGCTGAGAAAAGTGATTTCTAATATAATTCTACAGGTGTGCAATGGGCTGGAAGTTTGTAGGGTGGAAAAAACTGCCTAGAAGTCACTGCTCACCATAGAGCCTCAACTAGGTGAAGAATCAGAGGGAGACCCAGGAATTCACCTCAGCCCTCTGTGGTTGTGTTTTAGCTGCAACAAGCAATAACTAAGAAAAAGGTGCCAATGACTACAGAAACAGGATGCATTAGTCTGATTGCTACAGGTTGATAAACCTCAAGCATTCATTGAATTGCAGGGATCATTTATGCAGCTTAGAACATATTTGCTGTGCCTTTTTGGTGAAATTTCAGAATTCTATGATGAAATAGAATACACAACTGTTAAAATTTTAAGCTCCTCAGCCACTGTAAACAAATAAAAGAATGGTTGGTTAGGAAGAAATATTTGTAATACATGATCAAGGGTCAGTATCTCTAATGTACAAAAAGCCACAAACTGATAATAACAAGAATCAACCGAATAGAAAAATGACTAAGGCTATGAACAGGTAATTCATATAAAAGAAAATTCAAATATAAAAATATTCTGAAAGTAGTCAAGGAAATTAAAGCATTAATGAGATGATACTTGTACCCATCATTAACAAAAACTAAAAAGAGTGGTAATATTCAGTGCTGGTGAGGATGCAGGGAAATGACATCCAAACATTGCTGGGGAGAGTGTGAACTGCTACAATCCATTTAGAAAATGATCTGACACCACAGCAATCAGACAGGAAAAAGAAATAAAAGGTATCCAAATTGAAAGGGAAGAGGTAAAACTGCCATTATACTCAGATGACATGATTCTGTGTATAGAAAACCCTAACTGTCCACACAAAAACTACTAGAACTGATAAACGAATTCAGCAAGACAGCAGGGTACAAGAATACCATACAGAAGTCAGTTGCATTTCTTTACACTAACAAGTATAAGAAAGGGAATGTAAAAAAAAAATACCTTTCAAAATTGCACGCCCCAAAATAAAATATTTAGACATAAACCTGACCAGGAAGGTGGAAGACATATGCTGAGAACTATAAACCATTAATAAAGGAAACTGAAGATGATTCAAAGAAATGGAAAGATATCCCATGCTCTTGGATTGGAAGAATTAATACTGCTAAAATGGCCATATGACCCAAAGCAATCTGCAGATTTAATGGGGTCCCTATCAAATTACCCATGACATTTTTCACAGAACTAGAAAAAATAATCCTCAGGTCTATATGGAACCATAAAAGACCCAGAATTGCCAAAGCAATCCTGAAGAAAAAGAACAAAACAGGAGGCATAACCCTCCCAGACTTCAGACAATACTGCAAAGCTATAGTAATCAAAACAGCATGGTACTGGCATGAAAAGAGACATATGGGTCAGTGGAACAGAATAGAGAGCCCAGAAATAGACCCAAACGCCTATGGTCAATTTTCAACAAAGGCAAGAATATACAATGGGAAAAAGACAGTCTCTTCAGCAAATGGTGTTGGGAAAATTGGACAGCCACATGTAAATCAATGAAGTTAGAACACACCCTCTCACCATACACGAAAATAAACTCGAAATGGCTTAAAGACTTAAGCATAAAACAAACCATAAAACTCCTAGAAGAGATCGTAGGCAAAACATTCTCTGACATAAATCGTACCAATCGTTTTCTTAGGTCAGTCTCCCAAGGCAATAGAAATAAAAATAAACAAATGGGACCTAATCAAACTTACAGGCTTTTGCACAGCAAGGGAAACTATACAAAACCTGAAAAGACACCCTACAGAATGGAAGAAAATATTTGCAAACAATGTGACCCACAAGGGCTTAATTTCCAAAATACACAAACACCTCATGCAACCCAGCAACAAAAAAAATGACTCAATCGAAAAATGGTCAGAAGTCCTAAGTAAATATTTCTCTGAAGAAGAAATACAAATGGCCAATAAGCACATGAAAAGATGCTCAACGTTGCTAATTATTAGAGAAATGCAAATCAAAACTACAATGAGGTGCCACCTCACACCAGTCAGAATGGCCATCATTAAAAAGTCTACAAATAACATGCTGGAGAGGGTGTGGAGAAAAGGGAATCCTCCTACACTGTTGGTGGGAATGTAAATTGATACAGCCACTATGGAAAACAGTATGGAGGTTCCTTAAAAAACTAAAAATAGAATTACCATATGATCCAGCAGTCCCACTACTGGGCATATAGCCAGAGAAAACTAATTCAAAGATACGTGCACCCCTGTGTTCACAGCAGCACTATTCACAATAGTCAAGACATGGAAACAACCTAAATGTCCATCAACAGATGAATGGAAACAGTAGATCTGGTTCATGCATACAATGGAATACTACTCAGCCATAAAAAGAACAAAACTGCCATTTGCAGCAACACGGATCTAGAGATTATCATACTAAGTGAAGTGAAGTAAGTCAGAAAGAGAAGACAAACACCATATAATATCACTTATATGTGGAATCTAAAATGTGACACAAATGAACCTATCTACAAAACAGGAACAGAACTCACGGACATAGAAGACAGACTTGTGGTTGCCAAGGGGGAGGGGGTTGGTGGAGGGATGGAGTGGGAGGTTGGGATTAGCAGATGTGGGCTATACTCAGACATATAACTGAATCACTTTGCTGCATAGCAGAAATTAATACATTATAAATCAACTATAGTTCAATTAAAAAAGAAAAGAAACCAGACAGAATTCCTTGAAAACAGGAACAAATGAGATTAGCAGAGTGCATAACACACTGTAGATAAGAAATAAATGTTTACTGTATTGAGGGTACTAAGGAGTGCTCTAAGAGGTACACTGCCTCCAACTTGTCAGATTTTTTAACATTTTCATAATTATTAAATGAAGTGGTAAAGAATTTTTAAAAAAAAGTAATCTGACAATGTCTATTAAGACTAAAATTAAATCTTTTGACTTAGTCATGTATCTTCTGGGGGAATCTATCCTATAGGGGCAAAAAAGGTGGTTGCATGTAGGATATGTATACTCAGATATTTAAGGCAGCATTATCTAAGGTGATGAAAAGTTGGAAACACAGAAACTGTGTTTATTATGGTATATCCACACTTGGAATATTATGTAGTTCTTGAGAAGCAGACCTGGAGGGATGCCCATGAAATATTTCTTGAGAAACGCAATTTCAGAGTACTTGCACACTACATCCCCACCTCACCCCGCACACTGGGAATATGTGTTTGTATACATTTGGGCATGAATAAGGGTATAGAAAGATAAAAACCTGGGAAGTTCACATTGGTTATTTCAAGGAGTGGAAGGAGGTGGGAGGATGTTATGACCTCTTTCTTTATACATCTTTGGATAGTTTCTCCTTTTTACCACAATCACACACATATACATATATATATACATATATATATTTTTTTTTTTTACTAAAAAAAGAATATTCTTAGAGGTCATGAAAGTCCTAATCTGAAGAAATGTTCAGGTAGGAAAAGAACAGAAAGCCTCAATCTCAGAAACATCTAAATGTTTGGAAGGAATTCTGGTGTTTCACGTTCCTTGTAAGCATCCCTCTGACTTACCAGGGTTAAGGTAAATTCAGCTATTTCAGTTCATTTCCCCATTTCAAAATATTTCCCTTGGAATCTTTATAGGCTAGGGGTTTTCTGAAAAAAACTATGGGACTTGTTAAGGTCACATGATAAGTCCTGGTCAGGATAGCACAGACCACTCACTAGGCTGCCATAGAACTGTCGCTGTAGCCTGAAGTGTCTTGGAGAGAAGGCTTATCCTGTCAGTTCTGCTGTTGCTAAGAACCCTTGAGCAAGAAAGACATGCTACCTTCTTTGAACCTTGGTTTAACAAGTCAGGATTCTAAGATTCATTTATGTCCAAAAAGCAGTTCTGCGCTTAAATTGGCTTTGACAGGTGATCTTCAATATAAATCTGCATTCTTAACAGTTTGGTTACAAGGAGAGTGGGGCAGAAAACAAATGGCCTGTTTTAATTCTTTAGGTCAGTGACTCCCTAAGTGCTTTGACATGGTCCATAGTAAGAAATATATTTTGCATTGCGATCTGGAATATACAAAGGAAAAGTTTTATGAAATACCTTTACTAAATGTACCTTTACCTAAGACATTTTATATTTTATTTTTTAAGAAAATTCTTCTTGTGATCCCTACATTAAATTCAAGACTCACTGATGGGTCATGGTCTGCAGTTTGAAAAACACTGCTTTAGGTCATGCATGTGGCAAAGTACATTATGAAGGTGGAAGAAAATCAGCAGAGCCTGGCAGTTGGGTTTTTGTTTGTTTTGGCAAGTCTGTAGACTTTTTTTTCTCTTTCTCTCTCCACTCCCACTCCATCCTTTCCCCCCCCCCCCCCCCCCCCCGCCCCGCCGAACTCCCCCAGTTGACAAGCCCTCAGGGAAGTCCATGGAATCTGCCCCCATAGGATCCTAAAGTTTAAAGGAAAAGATTCCTGAGGTTAATTTATTCCCTGGTATGTGCGTACGTTAGCTGGAGCGATAGGCAGAGCAAGGACTGAAGAAATTACTCTCTGTCAAGATCGGTCATGAAGGTCACATGCCCTGGGACGCTTGGGTCACCCTGGCTTCTCATTGTGTATCCCTAGAGAACTGCACAGAGCTTTTTATGGATATCCTTTGGAAAAGTTGTTCCTCACCTCTCCACCCCCTGGATCAAACCAGCAACCTCCAAATAAGCAATGAGGAGCATAAGCAGCTTTTGCTGAAGGCCAGGAGGAACACATCCACCGGCTGCATTTTTGCTTTTCACTGCTCCTGCCTCCCCTTTTAAAAAATATAGTTTACGGAGGTAAAATTTCATCCCTCCCTTTAACAGACGTTCTGGCTGTAAAGGGCAGTAATAGCACAGCTGGTGTCATCTCTGCCCACCCCCCAGCCCCAGAGAGGTTCCAGAGTCCCCCTGACACCGCTCCTGCCAGACGGCCACATGGGGGACCCGGAGGTTAGCAGGTGACCCAGCCTGGGTCAGAGCCCTTCAGTGTGAATTCTACAAAGCAGCAGAGAGAGGAGGCGCTTTCTTTCCTCTGGGGTCTTGAAACATTATAATGTGACCTTGGAGCTGCCAGTGACACTATGGCCTATAGCATGGAGGAATCTTTCTGAAGTAGAAGGAAAAAATGATGTAAGGGTACATTGAGAGCAAAGAGTCAAGAGTTAGGGTTCTGACCCAACTGTGTACCTGGATCCAGCTGGCCTTGAGGCTAGAAACGTTCCCCCCCTCTTTTTTTTTTTCTCTTTTGCCTAAACTAGTGTGAAGTGAGTTTCTACAACTTGCAACACAAAAAGTTCTGACAATGGGAGCCAAAATCCCTCCTGGAGTTCTAGAAGTTGCTCCCCTGGTCAGACACCAAGGAAACAAGATAATCAGGAGAGCCCATCATCCACCTTAGAGCTTGCTGGAGAAGAAAAGCAGCTGAAAAGGGGCTTCTTGTCATGCCTTTTAACGGAAACTACATTTCCCTTTTGTTAGCATGAGTTCGATGATATTTACCCCACAGACTGTTGTGAGACTTAAGTCAAAAGGTATAAGGGCAATAATGTAAAATAATGTACAGTATGACTGTGAAGTATTACTTGAGCTGGCAAGCGAGTGTTTTCTCTTCCCTTCTACAGACACACTAAGAATATGTTGTCTTTCAAATATAAAGATAGCTATACAAGATAACCGCTCCTCAAAGGGAAACATGTTCAGGAACAAGAGCTAACATCTCCTGAGTGCTAATTATGTATCTGACAACGGGCCAAGTGATGTAGCTGGGTTACTTTATGTAATCTTTACAAGAATGCTATGCCATGTTCATGTGGAGGAAAAACTGAGAGAGCATTGTTTTTCAGTCTAGGGTGGCTTTTCCCTCAGGGAACATCTGATAATGTCTGCTGGCATTTTTAACCATCACAGTGGTGTGTGTATGTGCGCACACGCGCACCTGCTACTGGCATCAGGTGGGTAGAAGCCAGGGACGCTGCAAAACTACTTACTGTGCACAGGGCAGCTGCCACAACAAAGAACCATCTGGATCAAAATGTCAACAGTGCTGACGCTGAGAAATCCTGGCTCAGAGACAACCCAGCCAACCCGCCCAAGGAGCTCACAATCTTAACTTGTAACAGTGTTACACTGCAACACACACACACGCTCACACTCACATATGCACACACACACACACACACACACAGAGGGTGGGATGGGTGTTTAGCATCATAGTTCTTCCAGCTCCTAAGGCTCCCTGCTCAGGGACTGCTAACAAAAGCAGGGCAGGGACTATTCTGGAGGTCAGTAAAATTGTTTGATAGATCCAGGACAGGTGTCTGGAAGACTGTCAGAAGGCCTTGAGTTTAAGGAGCCGCAGGCACTGGACTGGCTGAGGACTTTAGGCTATTACTACCCTGTGCAGCATAAGAGGAGCCGGGTATCTTCTGAAATCTGGGCCACTGACCTTGTTCCAGATGAGGACAGGGGTTGGGATTCCGATGACCTCACAGCTCAAGTACACCTGGGCGCCAGTGACATTCCAGATATCCTTGGGGGGCGTCACGATGGAGGGACCTATAAGAGAGGGCACAAAGTCAAACCATCCTTTTAAGCAGTCTTTAACATCCCTCAGCGTGCTAGTAATCTGTTAAGTATTACTAGGAAGTAAATACCTCATTATATTTAGGAGGCTATCCCCTCTGTTGATTACCTGAAGCCAATTTCAAAGACCAGACTAGCTTACCCCAGCCACCAGCGGGAGTTTAAGCTATTTTCTGGTGATGCATACATCTTGACAGTCAAAAGACAATTAGGAAGAAAAACATATTGCTTACAAAATTTTCTTCTCCCACGAATCATGCTTAAATGAGTTTTAATTTACCAGCTGTTTTGCTTATCTGCGACTTTCCAATTAATATAGTGAAACTTTACTCCCAAAATAGTGAATGTTTCTCTTTTTTGTATACCAGTATTTCTGTCTGGGGGGAAGGGGCAACAAACAACCACTCCTTGGTTAACGTGCTGGACACTCAGCACATCCACTGCTAATTCGCAGTGCCTGGTTTCAGGCACCAGGGGCCTTCAGAGAGTCCACATTAGAGGGAAGGAGAGCCAGGAGCCTGGGGTGACAGCACATAACTTCCAGAACCGAACCTGGCCTGAACCCAAAGCTCGACACCATTTCTTCAAAGAATGAGTTAATTATTCCCTCTGAATTTCAGCTCTCCACTGCCTTGGGTCTTCCAGCTGAATAAAATATCTAACTTTAGGGTCATCTTGCATCACAGTCCTGGGAAAGGGACAACCTCCCCTTGGGGCCTGGAAAGTTTTCTGGCATAAGCAGCATTCAAAGGGCATGAAGTCTCCCCTTTTGCAACAGGCTATTTCCAGCCCACGATTAACTTCTTGAAACAGAAAGGAAATAACAGCATGTAAGATTTTTCCCACTCATCTAAAGTATTAGAAGCTGATTTTTTAAAAATCCCTCAGGGTAGTTTTATTTTTCCCCTTTGTAAGAATGTGCCAAACAAAGTTTTGAAAGCTCTAAATATATTTCGTGTTTCCTTCCCACTAAACCCTAGGTCTGAAAGGAAGCATCTATCTTGGCCAGGGGTCTTGGCTTTTCTGTGGCAAACATGGACGTGGTTAGCACAGCGGTGCTGTGTTTATGTGTGTTGCTGGCTCGGTCTCTGATGTTTCCTCATCTGTCCTCACCAACACAAGGCCCCACAAAGGGCAGGGTAGGGCAGGGCTGGGCCTCACTGCATCCCAGCCTTCCTCCAGGGCCCTGGGACCCCAAGAGCTTGGACACCACAGAACCGGATCTGGCTCACCTCTGAGGGCCCCAAGAGACTGTCCTCCTTCCCACACACGGACTTGGTGGGATGACCTCAAGGATCGGGGGTTCTCAAGGGAGTGTTCTGAGAAGAATACACCAGTGTTCAGAGATTGGAGGGGCTCGGGAACAAAGCTGCCTCTCACGTAGCAAAACCACATGAGGAATGCAAGATTCCTGTGAGATCTGAGTGCCTCAGCCTTGTGACAAACCATTTATTTCAACTCACAGCCATCTCTCTATAGGCAGAGCAGGGAGCAGAGTTATCCATCGTTGCCAGGGGCAGATTCTGGAGAGCACGTGGAAGAACTCCAGCCTAATTTTCTGTCACACGTCTTGAAGACACGCTATGGATTCCTCTGACAGCCTAATTTTAAAACTAAGATATTCTTTATTTTTTTAATTTTATTTATTTATTTATATTTATTTATTTAGCTGTGCCAGGTCTTAGTTGCGGCACACGGGCTTCTCTCTAGTTGTGGTGCACTGGCTCCAGAGCGTGCGGGCTTAGTTGCCCCACGGCATGTGGGATCTTAATTCCCCAGCCAGGGATCGAACTGGCGTCCCTTGCATTGGAAGATGGATGCTTAACCACTGGACCACCAAGGAAATCCCAAACGAAGATATTCTTTATTTTACTTATTTATTTTTGGCCACACTGCGTGGCTTTCAGGATCTTCCCTGACCAGGGATTGAACCTGGGCCACCACAGTGAAAGCCTGGAATCCTAACCACTAGGCCACCAGGGAAGTCCAAAACTAAGATATTCATAGTTTTAATATAGTCTGATATATCAAAATTTTCTTTTATGATTAGTGCATTTTGTGTCCTGTTAAATTTTTTTTGTGTAGCCCATGGCCCTAAAGATCTCCTGTTTTCTTCTACAAGCTTTATGGTTTTACCTTTCACATTTAGGTTTGTGGTCCATCTTGAATTAATTTTTGTGTATGCTATGAAGTAGAGGTCAAAGTTCATCCCTCTCTCCCCAAAGGATAACCAATTGTTTTGGCATCATTTGTTGAAAAGACCATCCTTTTCCTACTGAAAGTGGTGCCTTTGTGGTAGATCCATTGATCATATATGTGTGAGTCGTCTTCTGGATTCGCTATTCTGTTCCATTGGTCTATGTGTCTATCCTTGTACCAACAAACATGGTATCATTTAGAATTAAATGTAATAAAACTGAAGCACTGAATGGAGAACAGATCTGTTTTATCTCCCTGCAATTCTCTCCTTATTCCATGAAGCAGAACATTTCAGGAGGAGCAAAAATTCTTTAAAAACATCTGAACCTACCCAGGAATACTCTGAGAGCCATCACCAGGGCATTCAAATTAGGACGAATCATGCTGTGAGTTCCTCTTTCTCTCTCCCAACTCTTGAAATACATATAAAACCTTGGGTGGATGGGCTAGGTCAATATTTGGACCATCCCAAGAACATAAATAATTTTGTCAATTCTGCTACCAGGCAATGCCTAGAATTCAACAAGAGTTGCATACCACAAAAATCTGTATTACTGACCCCTGTTGAGTTGATGGGGTGGAGAGGCAAAGGAAGGGCCATCAGGACCAGTTTGCTGCACAACATTTACAAAACCCCTTGCTACTTCAGATGTCCCTGAACAAATGTTGACCCACAGAGACACCAAGTGGACACGTTCTGTATGGAAGTGAAGGATGGTGAAAATATGTGGGGCTGATATGATGGCAGATCCAACAGCACTGCACCCCGTCCCCACTCTGAAGAACCACCATCCCACATACTCCATTGACAAGCAATTTCACTGCCAAAATCACCTCAAATTGCAATTCCTGAAGGTTCTGTTCTACCTCAGGAGAGCAGCTGAAAAAATGACTCTTTACCAAAATAATTTCTAAATCTTTCCACGTTGCCTTTTTTCCAAGAAGGCCAAAGCAGACCCAGAATTATTTCTGTTTTTAAGGATAAAATAACTTTTTAGTTCATTCTGAGCTCATTTTTGGGCAGAAAGCTCAAAACCAGCCCTTGAGGCCAAGCCAAGGGTAACAACATTGCCATCTAAATCACGCACAGTGTTTGGATTCCACTTAAAACAAGTCACAGAATATTTAAATGTATAGGGACAAACACCAGAATAGGTTCAATTATTTATTTATCCTTGCCTTTGTTCCAGTAAGGACTTCAGGCTGCACAAACATCTGTCTAGCAGACATCCTGTACAGATTAACTGCCCACTGCCTCTCTCCTCTCCTTCCCCACTGTGGACAACTCCAGGCAGCAACCAAGCTGTCACAGCGATGCCTGGTGGCTGATGTGGGGAGAGCCCATTCCAAGACTTTCCCCACCTCCAACTCACCCTATTTTTCTATTTCACGTGAATGCCCCCAAACCAGGCTACTCCATGTTCCATTCTTATCTTTCTCAACTCAATTCTCATTCAATTTCATTCGATCTTTCTCAGATCTCTAAGTTTGTTTTCTTGCTCCCCCCCCCCTTTTTTTTTTTTTTGCGGTACGCGGGCCTCTCACTGCTGTGGCCTCTCCCGTTGCGGAGCACAGGCTCCGGACGCGCAGGCTCAGTGGCCGTGGCTCACGGGCCCAGCCGCTCCGCGGCATGTGGGATCTTCCAGGACCGGGGCACGAGCCCGTGTCCCCTGCATCGGCAGGCGGACTCTCAACCACTGCGCCACCAGGGAAGCCCGCTCCCTTATAAGTCTTGCCTGGTAAACTTAGGTGGTCTCTTCCTTTTAATCAATCCTTGAAGAGAAAGAGGAAGAAAAATAAGGGAGGGAGGGAGGAAGTAAAGGAGAAGGAGAAGAAAGAGAAAGTGAAATAAAGAGAACCAGGTCCTGAGTGAAACTGTGTAAGGAAGAAGAAAGTTTTAAGTTTGGAAGAAAACTAAAATTAAATTTACGGAACTAGTGTCACCTTAAAACTACCTGGAAGGAGTCAGATTCTCCTATGGAATGCCCACCTAAGTCTACATTGTCCCCCTCAGACACTCTTAATTAAATTCTAGACAAATGGCCCACAGACCACAGATTGCTTATTCAATTATAACCTAAAATTAGCTATGGTCTGAAAAATCACTAAAGATACAGAAAAGGAAGAATTTTCAATGGATTTAAATTTGTAATATTTCAATTTGATTCTGAAGAGGTAAAGAAGGGCAGTTCTCACAAAACACACAAATGTCATGAGAAAAAGACCCTGAAATAGAATTAATTTTGAACTTGACAAGAAATTGATTCAACCTGATCTTACATAAAATTGTAGGAGAGGACAGAGTTAAAATTTGTTACCTATAAAAAGCATGGGAATAATATAAAAGAAATATGTGAACAATTTCCTAGTCTCTTACAGAGCACAAAACACTCCCCAGACATGACCTGAGATGCCCTCACCATGTTACCATTAAAACAAAGAAACAAACAAAAATACCCAAAGCACTTTTGGGAAGAGAACACTTGGCTCTGGATCCTTGTCTACTGCTTATAGCCAAGAGACCTTGGACAAGTCACTTACCCATTTATACAGAAGAAACCAGGGCAGGTCTAAGAATTTTCTTTTTGGGCTGGAAGTGAATGTACCCATCATGAATGTGTCCTAGAGCACAGTCATATGGCATCTTTGACAACCATGAAGTTTTGAAGCTCCACTGCCTGGTTCTGGGAGCTCTCATTCCCTACAAATCAGTCCAATGCACCACCTCATCTACCTAAATGCACTGTACATGACTCATAACAAAGTTCATTCTCCCAGTGATGAAAAAACAGAGCTTTATTAGAAAGGTATCAGTGGTTACCTAGTTAGCCAATATTTTCATCTGGAAAAGCTGCACAGAAGACGTTAGGAGAGGTCATGTTTTGGAGCTAAATATACATACTCGATTGAACCTGGGAAATGGTTAAAAGTCAAATTCTCCTTAACAGTCAATTTTTGTTCAATTTTGTTAATATCCTATTCAACCGCATTTTTTTCATTGCTGCCTTCATTTTCCCCATGATCTCTCCCCCCATGTTTACCCTACAAATTCACTCTTCTTTCTTATTTCTACCAAATTCTCTGCTCCTAGCATTCATGCTCACTCTCTCATTACATGCTTATTACCACTTCTAGAACCTTTGTTTATGCTGATGCACTTGCCTACTTGGGATGTCCTCCTTCCTCTCATCTATTATCTATGCCCTACCCTTTTATTTGGAGCTCTAAGGCTGAAGTTTCATCTCCTTTTTGACTTCTTTTTTTTTTACAGCTCCAGTTTGCACTTATTTCTTCTCTGAAATCTTGTTGAGTTCAGAGTTAGTGCCACACAGCTTAGTGCGTCATTATTCTCTGGCGCTTCCCTTAACAGGGCTAATTGAAGATGCCAGTGTCCTGATAGAGTCATAACTGAGCCAGAAACTCTGGAATCAGATGTACTTCGTGTTCATTGGGAGGAGGGACAGACCAGATTCTATGTAGTGGAAAAAGGGCAGCAGTAAATTCAGAACATAACATGACTAGTCATACGGAACTAAGAAGATAGCCACGATCTTGAAAATATACCAGTGTACACATTTGCCAAGGTACCTAACCAAAGTGGTGCTATAGTCACTTCTTATTTATCAACTGGAAGATTATTCACTGCGACTTTCTTTAATCTTCCACTTGACTTCCTCTTGCCATAAACAAGGTTTCTTGGCTACTGCCCACTCAACAACCAATTTGTATACAATCTGGGATGTAAAATAATTTAAATATATATTAGCTAAGAAAGTTCCAATGAGAAGGGTAGATCTGCTGTGGGGAAACGATCATCAATCAACCATACATCAAAAACAGGGTTTCTGCATTATGCTGGTTTATATTATTCACATTATAGCTCTCACTAAGTACTTATTAACATGGCTAAGAGAGTCGAGTATAAAGACTTCTCCAAGTTATGGTAATTTGCAAACCACACTCATCTTGTCTCTTAATGATGCTGGGTCCTAAAATAGCTCACAGAGTATGTGCATTCATACCAAAAAAGGAGGGTTTAAGACCAAAGTGAGACACCACATGTGGAGATAAAGAGTTCAGACAACTTGGCAAAAATCCCCAGATTGGATTCCGATAACACGTTGAAGGGAAAAGCACCAAACAAAAGTACAAAATGGGAAAAGAATAGTAGGAAGGCACTGTGGCCAAGAGGGGGAAGGGGATGAACTATGTGGAAACTTCCTGATATTAAATCAGGGGAAGCAGGAACTGTATGGCTAATGAAAGGGCAGAGCCACCTGCCAAGGCAAGTCATTTCGGGAACTTCTAGAGGTGCGGTGATACAGCAGCTGACCCTAGGTATGAGAATCTGGCACAGTCTCATGGGTATCAGTTGAGGACAGTAAGGGCAGGAGAAAAAAGGACTAAATCTTAAGCACCATAGGCCAGATTTAACGTCAGAGTTTTTGTTTAAGGCAAAGTCATCTCGTTATGGTTGCTCCTGTTGGTCATTTACATTTTAGTGTGAGTGAAGGCCCAACAGTTTATAATGATGGGGTTCTCCCAAACACCGCTGGGGGTAAATGTATGTAAGAAATGCTTCCTCTTTTTTGGATACAATATATTGAGGTGGGATGGGGAGGTTGAACAGATATAGACAGATTAAAATGCTAGGAAGGTAACAGACTGCTCTACCACTTCTGAGTTATGTGACACTGAACAAGTTATTTAACGTTTCTCAGTTTATTCATCTGTGAAATGGGATAATACCTAAGTCATTAGATTTTCAGAAAGATCAAACAAGATACAGCAATTAGCACAGTACCTGGCATGGGGTAAACACTCAGTAAGTATTAGTTACTGCTTTTATTTCAAAGTAAATCCTTATGACTGGAGCTAATACAAATTGCTTCTTCAGAGAATGGAGATGACACATCGTTTGGAGCTGGGGTGGCTGGCGAAAGGAGCTGGTATCTGAGCAGGCCCTGAAGTTCAGAAGTAAACTTTCTCTCAAGGAAGGTTTTCAACTTCAGAGACCTGCCTGAGCAGAGGTGTGGAGGCAGGAAAACAACAGCTGTCTGGTGGAACAGCAAGCACCCCAGTCCGCTCGGGGAGAGCATAGCTGAGATTCGGGTGTGGAGCACAGCGGAAGGAGGAGGGGGGGACACTTTGTGGTCCACTGCGTCTCTGAATGTTGGAGAGATGTGATTCAAGTGGCATTTCAGGAGATGACTTTGGAGGCCTTTGCAGCAGGACTGGGACAGGGTGGGGATTAGAAGCCTAAATCAAGGTGGTAGCAATGGGAACAGAAAGGAAAGAGGCAGATTTGAGAGATTATTCAGGAAGAACCAACACTACCTGGGAACTGACTGGATGTGGGGATGAGGGAATGAGTCAAAAGTTGTGGGCTGGGTAAGAGGAGGCTGCAACACCATGGACAGAAAAGCCAGGGTGTCTGTCTGAGGAAGGCCTTGGATTGGAGAAGGGGGAAAGGATTAGTTTGGGCTTAGATCTGCGGATTTGGGCAATGAGGAGGTGCCGAACCCCACAGAGAGAAAGGAAACAGACTGGGGGACCAGTGGTACCAAGGTAAACACGGTCAAGTTTACACTTTAGCCCTGGCAGGCTGGGTGGGTTCCTGGGTATGGAAGGAAGACAGCTTTGGCTCGCTTTCCCAGGGACAGCTTCTCTGGAGGGAATTCCAGCAGCTCGCTGCTGACACCCAGCGCATTCTCACCCCACCCCATCCCAGGTAAAGCAGGGGAGTAGACAGCTAAGACACTGCTTAGCAACCAGCCACTTATGTGCAGGGGCAGTTCATCTGAAAGTAGACTGTCCAGTATGATGCAACCCTGGTAACGGCATACACAGATCCTGTGAATTACATTTCTGGGCTGACAGCTAGTTATCTCTGGGTTAATGAGACACCCCATTTTGGCTCCAATCTTTGATGCTGAAAATCTTCCTAGAGTGTATTAATCTTTTTTTTTTTCTGTAGTAGATATCATAGTATTCAGATGTCTTTCTAGGATTGTGACTCTTGCAATGTCTCAGAAGTATCATAAGTTTGAACGGACCATGGAACATAAAAAGAAAGTTGCTGTTTCTTGTAATTTGTTGCTTGCAAACCAATCTCTTATTTCATGATGTCTTCTTATTCTTTTCCCCTAACAAGTATGGACCCAGCACAAAATGACAGAATAATAACCAAGGGTCTGACTCCAGGCTGAGGTTCCCACCCACAGGTGATTCTGGTACATGTGGCCCGGGGTCATCCTTGCAGCCACGCTGCACTAGGTAAAAGAAATCCATGAGGGATTTAAAGCCAAGTTCAGATGTGTAAGGTGGAGAGATCACTCTGGTGGCCGTGTGGTGGCTGAGCTAACCTGGGGCTGTGTCAGCAACATTGCCAAGGGATGAGCTCATGTATCCGGCAAAGCTCCCACGGAGCTGGAATAGCTAAACTACCATCACAACACCGGCATGACCGACATCCACACATGTTAAGTTAGCGGGCTACATTTTTATGTGGTTTGAGCACATGGAAGAACTGACTTCACACAGGGTACCTTTATGAAGGGAAACTCCCTAGTTATGTGGGTGTATCTTGTTCATGCTAATGGAGCCTTGGAAATGCTTTTTTCCCCCACATTTCATGGGCCTGTCCTATCTGGACTGTGACTCACCTTAATTCCAACACGTGAAAATTTAGGGTCACTTTTTCCTATTCTGCAAGCACAGAACTGGGTGGGGAAGTTTCCACAGGAGGGCACTTATGGCCACCTGATTCTGAGCTTCCTAGAAACCCAGAGTGCAAGTTCCCCCAGGACACTTCGTCTTTGAGTCCTTGCCTTCCCTACACACCCACAAGTGCCTGGCATCGTCAGGCATCAGAACTGTTTCCTGAGCCGAGCTGTGAGCTGTAAGGGGAACTCCTCCCGAACCTGGAGGCTCACCCACCCTCAAAGCTTAGTCTCTGTCCATAGGCCCCGAGCTGACTAACAAGGGATGTAGTCCAAAGAAAGAGATGCTCTTGAACCCTGCCCCTAGGGGGAAGGATATGAGGGACTGCCAAGTGGCCTTCAACTTCAGGAGCGTTGGACTTGCTAAGCCTAGTACCTAGAATATTTTGGAAAGCTGAAGAAGGCTGAGGCCTGAGCTCCCAGGAGGACCTGGGAGGATGCTACCGTGGGGCCACTTCTGCAGTTCCCTGTCCACTAGACAGCCCAGGCTCCAGGGAGCTTCCCACCTGGGGTCTTAAGTAGAAGACTAAAGTTCTTCAGCTCCCTGAGAACTAGATAAGTCCTCAATTCCACTTCATCCAAGGAAGAGATTTACATTGTAGGAGGCCCAGTAAATCCCTCAGGCCAGGCTGACCACTCTGGAAGCAGACTGTGGGGATGGGCAGTGCAGTACCGGGTCACTCTTTTAGATTAGGAATTATCAAAAAGAGGAGATTTGTTCAGTCTCTGGAAGATTATGCAGGTTGGAAGAGATCTTGCAGAGGGGCATCTGCAGGAATAACAGGCACCAGACACACAGCCAACAGGGCAAGCTCCAACCATCCGGGAACCAGCCTCTAAGAAGGATGCTGTCTTGCAGTGGCTGCCAATCCTGGCTGCACACTGGGCTCCTCTGGGAGCGGTTAACTAGTACGCAGGCCTGGGCTGCACTCCCAGAGTTTCGTGTTGGTCTGGGCGTTGGTCTGGGTGTGGGGTCTGGCACTGGAATTATTTTTTTTCAACTCCCCAGGTAGAACCACTCACTTAAAACGCGGCTTCAGAGCAGGAGACGCTCAGATGACAAAGACAACATCAACGTGGAAAGTAAGAGAGGAGAAGAGGAGGACAGATTTGGAGAAACACTGCTCCCAAGTCTTTTCAGGGAGAGGCCGAGGACACTGGGAGGTGCAAGCATTTAAGGAGAAGAGAGGAAAGTTCCAGGAGCTGGAGTGAAGGGTATCGATACCCGATAACCTTCTTATTGTTACTATTATCGCTCTAGCTCCATGGGGGGTACGGTGGGCCATGTCTGACCTCCCCGCGTTTGTCACAAGCTTTGAGTTGCCTGCTCTCAGAGTCTCAGTAGTTCTCCTTCTATGCTGTTTTCCATTTTCCTAAAATAAAGCACTTGGTTCACATCCCCAGCCCCGCCCCTGCCCCTCTCCTGCCCTCAGAATTCCTACCCTTCATGACAGTGCCAGAGATGGGGCTCTGCGTCCGTCTGGAGTCTGTGGGTCTCATTTAAGAGCCCACTAGATCCGGACCCTTTGCCTTTGCTCATTTAGAGTCATATCGCCTCCCTGCTAAGACGCGTTCAGCTCGGCTTTGCGAGGGCCTGGAGCCGCATTAAACACAAGGGATCTGTGTGAGGCACGGCCCCCTCCGTCCCCCCCCACCATGAACACGGTGCGGGGCATGCCGTGCTTGTGCCTGGCTGGCATTTTTACCCGGTGATGTCTTTGCCCGTCAGGCCCCAGTCTCTACAGCTCTCATGGTTACAGTTGCCTCCTTGGCCCAAAACCCCAGACATTAATCAGCTGCGCGTAACGGCTCCCCCTGTTCTCTCAGTGTTTTCCCCTCCTTCACTTGTGCCCTCTGGTTATTTTCTGTACTCCTCTGTGATCTCCACAGACTTGAAAGCTCTCAACTATTTACCCCAAGTCTCATCCTTTGTTTATCTCTGCTTTGCTGAGTGTTCTCAGATTTCCTCCCCACTTCCTAGTAGGATTTAGGTTCCTTCTCCCATGTTCTGCACTTTTCTAGCACTGCCCTCCAGGCTCAAACTGGAACAGAACATTCCTCTTACCCGTGGGCTAATTCTTTTCATGTGCGTCCTGAGTACTCACTACATTTGCCACTGTGTACTTGCTTTGTGGACATACTGTGTGTTCCCAGTATAACAAGACATTCTTTCTGAGTGCTGAGAGGAAACTCACATTACAGAACGTGCTAGATGTGGGTGCAGTGGACCACCTGAGCTTGGAAGAGCTGGATTGTTCAAAGACGCTCAGAAGTGCCAAGTAACACTGCTCTGAAAATCAGGGAAATGGGCAGGTCTCTGATCACAGGGGAGGAAGACCTCTCTAAGAGGGACTGGGGGACTTTGAATAAGGGTTTTGTATTTTTCATTAGTGAGGCAAGTCTTGCTTGCTCTTGTTGGGTGGAGGTTGACCTGGAGCCCACCCTGCTGGGTGTGAGCTATGAAAGTGGGAACCAGACTTCCCTGGTGATGCAGTCGTTAAGAATCCGCCTGCCAATGCAGGGGACACGGGTTCAATCCCTGGTCCGGGAAGATCCCACATGCCGCAGAGCAACTAAGCCCCTGCGCCACAACTACTGAGCCTGCGCTCTAGAGCCCGTGCGCCACAACTACTGAGCCTGCACGCTTAGAGCTCATGCGCCACAACAAGAGAAACCACCGCAATGAGAAGCCTGCACACCTCAACGAAGAGTAGCCCCTGCTCGCCGCAACCAGAGAAGGCCCGTGCGCAGCAACGAAGACCCATCGCAGCCAAAAATAAATAAATAAATAATAAATCAATTATAAACAAAAAAAAAAGAAAAGTGGGAACCAGGTAAAGGAAAGCTATGCTACCTCATGGGTGAGTAGTTACCCCAGAAGGAGGGTCTCTGGGGGCATAAAAATGCTCTTTGCTGCTCTTACTGGTATTTATAGGACCAGACAACTTTACTTTGGCATCTTGATTATTTTCAGACAGTGATTATTTTTCTATAATTAGTGGTTCTTTTTCTTTTCTTCTTTTTTTTGAGTTTTTTTTGTTTGTTTGTTTTGTTTTGTTTTTGCGGTACGCGGGCCTCTCACTGTCGTGGCCTCTCCCGTTGCGGAGCACAGGCTCCGGACGCGCAGGCTCAGCGGCCATGGCTCACGGGCCCAGCTGCTCCGCGGCATGTGGGATCCTCCCGAACCGGGGCACGAACCCATGTCCCCTGCATCGGCAGGCGGACTCTCAACCACTGCGCCACCAGGGAAGTCCCCGCCCCTGTTTTTTTTTGAGTTTTGTTTTCCTTGAGTTGTTAATTCCTTTTACAGTGCAGGAAAAAAAGGGGCTCTCATGGTTTCAATAGTAAACTGGGTTTGAAAGGTTAAGATACCGCATCTTTACAAGGACTTGGAGCAACTGCCTGTGAAGTGTGCTATGGGGCCCGTCATCGAAACATCCTTTCCCTCTGCAGGTGTTTCTTCTAGGGCAGCCACCAGCTCCAGCCTTGGAGATTCTATTCTTGTGTTTAAGTAAAGGAAAGTAATTTCCTTTCAGAGCAGTAGCTGGGATTTCAGACTGGGCACCTCTTTAGAGCAGCCATGCATAAAAGCAGGAAACTCGTTCTTTACAAACTTGGGGAAGAAAATGTCCACGATTTTCCCAAAATTGACATAGAACCTGCGCTTTATGCCTCCTTAGTCCTTGCCTTTTGGGTACATTCTCAGGGGATCTCTCTAGCAAACGTGTGACCCCTTTAGCAAGCTGGGGGCTTCAAGGGGATGATGCCTGCTCTGCCTATGAACAAGGGGTGGAAAGCAGCCCAGACTTATCTAGTCCATGGGAAAGGATTATGGTCTCTGAGCCTGTAAATCAGTTAAACTGACACTTGAAGAGAAGAAAGGAGACTCAAATAGGTAAACTGAGACAAGACCCCCGGGACAAGCATGACGCTGGTAATCACGAAACCTGCTTCCGCCCACACATCCACGGGAGCTTGGCCTCTGTGAAAACACAGTCATGATCTCTGCAGCTGAGAGAGCTTAACCTCACTCACAGACGGTTCTGAATAACGCTTTGGAAAATAAGCAAGCAGCATTTTAACCTACACAGCAATAATGAGGAATAACAGATCCACACATACTCCAGTGTCAGCACTAGATAGCTTTCCCAATGTCATAACATGCTCAGACAATTAAAGAACGGATATTTTGGGAACATATTGATCAACAGATGTAAAACTGGGTTGGCCAGGGACTTCCCTGGTGGTCCGGTGGTTAAGACTCTGCACTCACTCCCAATGCAGGGGCCCCGGGTTCCATCCCTGGTCAAGGAACTAGATCCCGCACGCCGCAACTAAGAGCCCACATGCCGCAACTAAGAGCCCACATGCCACAACTAAAGATCCGACATGCTGCAACTAAGACCCGGCACAGCCAAACAAACGAATAAATAAATAAATAATTAAAAGAAAAAAAAAAAGAAACTGGACTGGCCAGTGGTTTAATTCCTATTAGTTAGGGGTTATCAAAAGAAAAATGTCGTCAATTCATCATTAATATTCATTTCCTGTAATGAGAGCACTAACTTCTACTGTTGCCTAGATGAAGTTACTCCTTAAGGGAAAATCCCTATGGAAAAAGGTATAAAAGTTGAGAAAGACTCACGATGAAACTAAATCGAATTTCAGCATTGTATGGCACTAAGCAGGTAAAAACAAGGAGTGGATTAATTCATTCAGGTCCTCCACAGACTAAGTGCTGTGCTGGGTGACAGGAGGAATGGAAAGATGATGGGGTTGGACTCCTATCTGACATGGATTTAGAATCCACAAAGTGTAGACTAGAATACAAGTATAGAATCAATTATAATATGGAAGGAGTATGACTGGTCCTATGATATAAATATAAAAAGCATTCTGACTGAGTAGGTCAGAACTGAATTCATGGAACAGGAAAAGGGCTTTCAAAGTTAAAGGCAGTGGGTGGGGTTGGTAAGGAAATTCCAAGCGAGGGGGTCAGCCTGCTCGAAGAGGTGAGATGTCGCTGTATATTGGCATTGGGGTTTACAGCCCACGAAGAGTTTCTATAACTATTACTTCATTTTCACTTTCCCAACAATCAGCTAAGCGAGTCATTTTACAGATAAAGATATTGAGGTTCACTAACGTTGAGGGTCTTGTGCAAAGTCCCCAAGCCTGGGAGTGGTGTGTCCAGGACATGAATCTACGTTTTCTGAGTCCAAACCCAGAGCTTTCCCTAGGCTCCTGTGGTGCCTCTCTACACAACCCAGTATTGCTGAAGTGTCCCTTTCTTGCTTTGTTTTGTTGGAGGGTGAGGGGTTTGGAGAGAAGGAAAAGAAATCTTGAGAACTGGAGGCCAGACTAGATTGCAGCGGTTTTCAGTGTCAAGGCAAGGAGATTAGGTATGTCTACAAGTTACCATGAAGAAAAGAAAAACAAGATAATGAAAACATTAATGTCTTTTGGAGAAAAGATTACACAATCGTGAGAATCCTAAACAGAGGTCACGGCTCACCATTCACACTCCGGCCTGAAATGTTTCGGGGGTATTTTCTGAGCGGCTCTGGGTAAGCAGTTTGGACTTGTAACCCCAAACAGGTCAGAATTATCCTGCTCATGCTGAATGCTCAGCAGATGTTAACTCTACCGCGACCACGTAGAGTCCTACCACATCTTAGAATAAAACAGTCTGAGAACGCCAGGCCTTTTCATTAGATTTGAACGGTTTCAATGAATGTTTAATGGGAAAATCAGTATTTGAAAATAGGCTTCATGTTTTGCTTTGCAAATCATTAAGAAGATGCCATCTTCTTAGAAAGTACCTTATATAGGCAGGAATCCTATGAAAACTTTATTTTTTTATTTTTATAAATTTATTTATTTTTGGCTGTGTTGGGTCTTCGTTGCTGCACGCGGGCTTTCTCTAGTTGCGGCGAGCGGGGGCTACTCTTCATTGTGGTGTGTGGGCTTCTCATTGTGGTGGCTTCTCTTGTTGCAGAGCACGGGCTCTAGGCATGCGGGCTTCAGTAGTTGTGCTGTGTGGGCTCAGAAGTTGTGGCTCGTGGGCTCTAGAGTGCAGGCTCAGTAGTTGTGGTGCATGGGCTTATTTGTGCCACGGTGCATGGGATCTTCCCAGACCAGGGCTCGAACCTGTGTCCCCTGCATTGGCAGGCGGATTCTTAACCACTGCGCCACCACGGAAGCCCCTTTTTTTTTTTTTTTAAATAGAAAACTTTAAAAGTCAATGTTAACAGTTAGTAAACATTCCTGGGCAGAGCCAAGCAATCCTTCTATTAGTGAAAATGTCTCCTCTTTGGGCTTAGATATGTTTCAGATTTACATCTTCATCTTGAGAAAAAATTTAACTGCCAGTAAGGGGAGAAGGGTTTGAAATGACTACATTTATTTAAACTATAAAATCCAGAATAAATAAGATCTGGCCCTGAGTATGTTCCCAGCCTCCTTTCTTGCCTCGTCCCTCCTGAACTCTGAGCTCCAGCCATAATGAACTTCAGTGTTCCTCAAATGTGTCCTGCTCTCCCTGGCCCCTAGCCTTTGGGCATGCCATTCCTTTTCCTGGAACATTCTCCCCATTTCCCATTCCTTCCCATCTTTGCCTAGTTAACCCCTAGATATCCTTTAGATCTCAGTTATCTTTTTGTTTGACAAACCTCCCTTGACGTCTTTCCTCATCCCCCTTCCCCCTATTTAGAATGGGGGCTTCTCAAGAATATACAATGGGGAGGACAGTCTCTTCAGCAAGTGGTGTTGGGTAAGTTGGACAGCCACATGTAAATCAATGAAGTTATAAGAAACCCTCACACCATGCACAAAAATAAACTCAAAATGGCTTAAAGACTTAAACATAAGACATGATACCATAAAACTCCTAAAAGAGAACATAGGCAAAACATTCTCTGATCTAAATCGTACCAATGTTTTCTCAGGTCAGTATCCCAAGGCAATAGAAATAAAAGCAACAGTAAACAAATGGGACCTAATCAAACTTACAAGCTTTTGCACAGCAAAGGAAACCATAAACAAAACAAAAAGACAACCTATGAACTGGGAGAAAATATTTGCAAATGATGCAACTAACAAAGGCTTAATTTCCAAAATATATGAACAGCTCATACAACTCAATAACAAAAAAACAAATAACCCGGGCTCCTCCGGTGGTGCAGTGGTTGAGAATCTGCCTGCCAATGCAGGGGACATGGGTTCGAGTCCTGGTCTGGGAAGATCCCACATGCCGCAGAGCAGCTAGGCCCATGAGCCACAACTACTGAGCCTGCGCATCTGGAGCTTGTGCTCTGAAACAAGAGAGGCCGCAACAGTGAGAGGCCCACGCACCACGATGAAGAGTGGCCCCCGCTCGCCGCAACTAGAGAAAGCCCACGCACAGAAACGAAGACCCAACACAGCCATAAATAAATAAATAAAATTAAAAAAAAAATAACCCAATTGAAAAATGTGCAGAAGACCTAAATAGACATTTCTCCAAAGAAGACATACAAATGGCCAAAAGGCACGTGAAAAGATGTTCAATGTTGCTAATTATTAGAGAAATGCAAATCAAAACTACAATAAGGTACCACCTCACACTGGTCAGAAGGGCCATCATTAAAAAAAGTCTATAAATAACAAATGCTGGAGAGGGTGTGGAGAAAAGGGAACCCTCCCTACACTGCTGGTGCGAATGTAAATTGGTGCAGCCACTATGGAGAACAGTACGGAGGTTCCGCAAAAGACTAAAAATAGAGTTGCCATATGATCCAGCAATCCTACTGCTGGGCATATACCTGGACAAAACTATAATTCGAAAAGACAGATGCACCCCAATGTTCACTGCAGCACTATTTACAACAGCCAAGACATGGAAACAATCTAAATGTCCATCAACATATGAATACATAAAGAAGATGTGGTGTATAAATATATACATATACACACACACACAATGGAATATTACTCAGCCATAAAAGAGAATGAAATAATGCCATTTGCAGCTACATGAATGGACCCAGAGATTATCATGCTAAGCAAAGTCAGAAAGAGAAAGACAAATACTATATGATACCACCTACATGTGGAATCTAAAATATGACACAAATGAACCTATCTATGAAACAGACTCACAGACATAGAGAACAGACTTGTGGTTGCCAAGGTTAGGGGAGGGGAGGGATGGACCGGGAGTTTGGGGCTAGTTGATGCAAACTATTACATATAGGATGGATAAACAACAAGGTCCTACTCTATAGCACAGGGAACAATATTCAATATCCTGAGATAAACCATAATGGAAAAGAATATAAAAAAGAATGTATATATATGTATAACTGAGTCACTTTGCTGTACACAGCAGAAATTAACCAACACTGTAAATCAACTATATTTCAATAAATAGAATGAGGGCCTCCTTCCTCGTTCTTGTATGGCTCTATTTACCCTCATCACAGCAATTTCTCAGGGCTTTAACTGTGTCTTCGCACCCCATTAGACTGTGGGCTCAATGCTGGTAAGGACAGGACAACTTCTCTCAAGTTCTGTTCTGTATCCCAGTGCCTGGCACTGAGTAAATGATCAACAAACCTGAGTAGCTGAGTGTACTGATGCTGTTACCAAAATATACACCAGGTTTTGTGCTTTCATGTAAAGGTTTAAGTAGCAAGACTTTAGGAACCATTCCAAGAGACTGGCTTCCTTTGTTGTTATTAAAAAGATTTGGTGGGGCTAGCTAGTTATAACTACTTTTATTCCAGAGTTTGTACAAGGGCATGTTTTACCATTTGGGCAGAAATTTTGATTACTGTGGCTTTTTTTTTTTTTTTTCCGCGGTACGCGGGCCTCTCACTGTTGTGGCCTCTCCCGTTGCGGAGCACAGGCTCCGGACGCGCAGACTCAGCAGCCATGGCTCACGGGCCCAGCCGCTTCGCAGCACGTGGGATCTTCCCAGACACGGGACACGAACCCGTGTCCCCTGCATCGGCAGGCGGACTCTCAACCACTGCGCCACCAGGGAAGCCCCTACTGTGGCTTTTTAAACATTGGTCCTCAGCTGTTCATACGTACAAACAGGCCAATGTTTAGGGATGCTCTGTTTATGTTCCTGACCCAGCTACTCAACTAGAGCAATAAAGTGGCCAGAGTTGCTGATGCTGTATTCTTATGCTTACATTAACATAGAGCATATGTTAAAAATCTATACAAAAGTAGCAATTTCATTCAAAAATTTAGATAAAACCCAGGAGACAAAAGATAAAGGATGACTCTATAGCAAAATGCTGCCTTATTAGTCAGTTTATAAGATTTAAAAATTGGGGGTCACTGGTCAGACTTTTAGTGGGAGAAACCAGAGTGAAGTTTGGGGCAACTATTTAAAAGTGCAAAAGGGCAAGTCTATGTTGACAAGCAATAATGTTATATTAGAAAAGATGGATTTAAAAGCAACAATCAGCAAAGCATAAACCCCAGTTCCCTAAAACATGTTAAAAACATTTATGTGAGGTTTTAAGTGAAAAAGGTCCACTGTAAAGTCTGTTTCCAAACGTGAAAGAAGAATTGCTGATTCCACGTGCAGAGGAAAAGCACCGGCTGACAGACAGGCCCTTTCCGGTGGGATGGTTGACAGGAGACAGTACTGAGATTCTCCTCTTGTGGTAAATAAATCCTACCCTATTAATACTTCCATGATCTTAAATTATCACATAGCCAGTGACCTTTAGATGTAGAAGGACCCTAAGATCCATCTTGTCCAAATTCTCATTTTATAGATGAGGTTTGGGAGGGGCGCTGATTCAACATTTGCCTACACTCATTCCAGGATGCGGGCAGAAGCAGAACTAGAACGGTATGAATTCATTTCCTTGTACTTTATTAATAATCAGAAAAAACATTATCTGTTCTCAATCAGCCGGCTGCCATCTGAACAGTGTAAAGCTGAGAGATTAGAAAGGTGCGGAGCAAAAGCATTAAGCATGAACAGCTGCATTTCCCAGGCAGAAGGGCGGCACACAGTTTAGTTGTGGGAGTATTTCCAATTTGCATGAATGGAACATGGACAAGTAAGATAAAGCTGGCTCCAGAAAAGTAATTCCCCCAATTTCCATGAGCCTGGGATTTGGGAAACTGCGGTCTGCTCTGGAATTCGGGGACATGACGAACGATACTGGGAAGAACTCCCTAGGTGACCTCAACCTATGCACACACAGAGGCTTGTCAAGGTCCCAGGTGCTGGGCTCGCCCACGGGTTGTGGCTGAGACAGAAAAACAAAGGAAAACAAAAATGCTCCCCAAACACGCACGTAAGCAAAAACGATCTTCCTGAGTTCTCTGCCAAGAGAACTGGAGCCACAAAGGATGAGTTCAAGAATCTGATTCATCCATCAAGACAAATCAACTCAGTCTAAGGAGGCTAGAAGGGCAATTGAGGTAAACAGAAGTTCAGTTTCAGAAAGAGCCTTTGCAGAAAACACAGAGGCCATCCCTGGAATCGAACTCCATAGTGAAAACAGAAAAGGGCTCACTCTTAAGGCATGGAGTTCTGAACATGCCAACAGGTGGACATGTTCCAAGGGGCAGCTCCAGAGGCAAACAGCACCAAGATGTTAGCCCTCCTCCCATGTGGAGTCTGGGTTCTGAGCCAGCTCCTTGCTGAGCCGAAGAAGCATCTCTAGTGAAGAAGGCCTGATAGCACTGTTCAAGTTCAGCAACAGCTAAGGAAAGTCATATTGGCGAAAAGTACTTCCCCTCCAAGAGTGCCAAGCTCCTGGGCTGGCCTGGAGCATCGACCCTTGCTCATGGTCAAAGCCACTACTCTTACCTGTATCATTTCTCTGGTTTGGCTGGCCAGTTGTTTCCCCAGTTCCCTCCCCCACTGCTAGCCCCCATGCCAGCCACAGATTGGAGTTTGTGTCCACATTCTCTTTCTCTTTGTCTCCAGGTATCACTAGAGTATCTGGTCCAGATCCTGTTCATCCCTTCTGCTTCATGGGTCTCCCATCCCCTTATCAAATCCTCCCTTTTTAGGTGGAGCCGAATTCTGCTGCCCTTGAATGTGGGCTAGACTTAATGACTCCATTCTAATGAAAAGGATGTGGTGGAAGTGACAATATGTGAAATCTGAGACTAAGTCGTTAAAGGCATTGCAGCTTCCTTCTTGCTTTTTCTCAGATCACTTGGTCTGGAAGAAGCCAGTTGCCATGTTGTTAGGATGCTCAAGCAGTGCAATGGAGATGTCCACGTGATGAGGAACTAAGCCCTCAGGACAATAGGCATGTGAGTGAGCCAACTTGGAAACAGATTCTCCAACTTCAAACTTTCAGATGACTAGCCCCCACTGACATCTTGACTGCAACCTCATGAGAGACCCCCAAGCCAAAGACTATTTAGATAAGCCAGTCCCAAATTTCTGACCCACGGAAACTGTATGAGATAATAGATATTCATTGTTGTTTTATTTAGGCTGCAAATTTTGGACTAATTTATTGTGTAGCAGTAAATAACTAATACAACATCTTTGAGCTCTCTCTACCGTCAACTAGAGTTGTCCCTTAATTAATCATAATCTCTTTTTGGAGAAGGAGGGTTTTTTGTTTTTGTCATACAGTTCTTTCCTCAAGGGTTACGACAAAACCTCCCACATTTGTACAGTCCTCATGGATGGACATTTATTGATTTGGGGTCATTACGGCTAAGTCTCAAGGAGGTCACTGCAATAATGATAATATGCATTTTCAAGGACTGTTCTTTGTACATGCTCTCCTAGAATCTTTTATGTTACTTCATCGTTATATAAAAAATAATTGGACCTTGTATCCCCCCAGGATCCCCCAAATATAAGCCTTAACTGTGAGCATTTGTAACCTTAAACAGCCCATAGAAACTACAAAAGACTTTTTTTTTTTCCTTAAGGGTCTTATATTCACACTTTAGGAAACAGTGAGATTAATCTGCCATATACTACAACATGGATAAACCTTGAGGACACTAACCTAAGTGAAATAAGCCAGTCATAGAAAAACAAATGTTGCATGATTTCACTCACACGAAGGATCTAAAGTTGTCAAACTCATAAAAGCAGAAAGTAGAATGGTGGTTGCCAGGGGCTAGAGGTGGGGGAGATGCAGAGTTGCTGTTCAATGTTTCTGCAAGATGAGAAAGTTCTAGAAATTTGCTGTATACCAATGTGCCTATATTTAATAATACTGTATGTACACTTAATTTGTTAACAGGGTAGATTTTTTAAAATTGAGGTATGCATTTTCTACCTCAATTTAAAAAAAAAGGAAATAGTGAGTGAGATTAAAATGACCTTATTCCAAGATTCACAGCAGTGATTCCTTTTTTGCAACGCCTTTTCCAATACACCACTGAGTGTCATGTCATCCCCAAGCCCCCTCAAAACTAAAAAATTTTTTACTTGTTTTTACATTAAAAAACAAAAAATGTTGCTTTCTTCTTCCTGGAGGATTGATAGGGTGAAAAGGGAGGTAGGATCTCATACAAACCAAACGTAAGGATAGGTTGTTACAATTCCCAGAAGTTTGGGAATCATTGATCTGGAGATATGTTGAGGTTTCAGAAGAAGTATGCTTGAAAAAACATCTGACATGTGCCTAGAGCCGGTGCTCTGCAGCAAGAGAAGCCACCGCAATGAGAAGGCTGTGCACCTCAACGAAGAGTAGCCCCAGCTCGCCACAACTAGAGAAAGCTTGTGCGCAGCAATGAAGACCCAATGCAGCCAAAAATAAATAATTAAAAAACAAACTTTCAGGCAAAGAATTAGAAAAATGTTAGCCATAAAAAAGTACAAATAAGTAATAAAAAAAATCTGAGCATTTGAAAAAGCTAAGCTCCAATCAAAGGACTGCTGTCGCCAGTTTACTATCTAATTCTCCATAGAGACAAGACCTATAGACATCATGCCCAAGAGATCAAGGCAAAACAGAAGCCAGTGAAGACTCAGATAAGAAATGAGCTAATGCCCAGATAAGAGGAGCCTAGTAATGCATCAGCAATGACAGAGAAAAATAAGGAGACTGAAATACTTTCTATCCGTTAATACATGATTGGGGTCAAAAGTGAAGAACAGGGCTTCCCTGGTGGCGCAGTGGTTGAGAATCCGCCTGCCAATGCAGGGGACATAGGTTCGAGCCCTGGTCTGGGAAGATCTCACAGGCCACGCAGCAACTAAGCCCGTGTGCCACAACTACTGAGCCTGCGTGCCAAAATTACTGAGCCCACACGCCACAACTACTGAAGCCCGCGCACCTAGAGCCCGTGCTCCGCAACAAGAGAAGCCACCGCAATGAGAAGCCCGCGCTCCGGGGAGAAGCCGGAGGAGCGAGCGGGCCCGCGAGGCAGAGAGGCAGGCAGGAGGCCAGAGCTTATTTAATGAAAAGTGCCACAGACTGAAAAACCAAACATGAAGGTAGCAGGTGCTGCAAAGTTGGTGGTGTGGTAGCCGTGGCAGTATTTTTACTGACATTCTATGTTATTTCTCAAGCATTTGAAATAAAAATGGATGCGAGTTTAGGAAAACTATTTGCAAGGTCAGCAATGGACGCAGTTGCACGTTCCACAAAACCTCCCAGGTATAAATGTGGGATCTCAAAAGCTTGCCCTGAGAAGCATTTTGCTTTTAAAATGGCACGTGGAGCAGCCAGTGTGGTAGGACCCAAAATCTGCCTGGAGGAGAATGTTTTAATGAGTGGTGTTAAGAATAATGTTGGAAGAGGAATCAATGTTGCCTAGGTAAATGGAAAAACAGGAGATCTAATAGACACCAGATATTTTGACATATGGGGAGGAAATGTGGCCTCATTTATTGAGTTTCTGAAGGCCATACAAGATGGAACAATAGTCTTAATGGGAACATATGATGATGGAGCAACCAAACTCAATGATGAGGCCCGGCAGCTCATTGCTGAACTGGGGAGTACATCTACTACTCATCTTGGTTTTAGAGACAACTGGGTCTTCTGTGGTGGAAAAGGCATTAAGACAAAAAGGCCTTTTGAACAGCACATAAAGAGCAATAAGGACACAAACAAATATGAAGGATGGCCCGAAGTTGTAGAAATGGAAGGATGCATTCCCCAGAAGCAAGACTGATGTGGAGAAAATTGAAGAGAGCTCACTTTCACTTGCTAATGGGAAAGCCCTGATGGAAAAACTACATGTAAATATTTTAAGAGCATGCAGCCATCTCGTTGTGTGCATGACCATTATCTCTTTTGGTGTCAGGATTATTTATTGCTAAGGTAAATAGACATCTTTGTAAATAGTCATAATGAGCAAATCACTGAACCATTTCTAAGCACATCTCCCTAATGGTACAATGTTCAGACTGCGATGATAATGGCACCTTTTAATTCTAAAACCATTACCCAATGGATAACTGAACAGATTTGAAAACTATGTCGATATAGGGCTTCCCTGGTGGCGCAGTGGTTGAGAGTCCGCCTGCCGATGCAGGGGACACGGGTTCGTGCCCCAGTCCAGGAAGATCCCACCTGCCGCAGAGCGGCTGGGCCCGTGAGCCATGGCCGCTGAGCCTGCGTGTCCGGAGCCTGTGCTCCACAACGGGAGAGGCCACAACAATGAGAGGCCCGCGTACCGCAAAAAAAACAAACAAAAAAACCCTATATCGATATATATATACTAGTCACTGTGAAAATCTATCATGGGATAATATGAATTTTAGAGAGGAGACTTTTCTTTTATAAATATATATATATATAAATAAATATATAAATATATATATAAATATATATAACCTTTTGATGATAGTATCTTTTAAATTAAAAAGATATGGGGCCAGTTGTGTGTGTAATGTTACTTTACAGTCTGACTCCCCTGTTCTATTTCTTTTTTCTTAGTCTTTCTCTTCCCTTCCCAAGAAACCTAGAAATAAAATATGAAGGCTTATATCCAATATGTGAAAAGCACAACAGAATTCTTTGTTTAATGTACACAGTAAAAAGTAAATATATAAATGTAGGTGGCATCAGGGCTGTAGCTTGCTGGATTTTGTGGTAACAGTGTGCATAAGTTGATTTGGTATAAGCTGTTTAGAGTAAGACAGGAGGGGGCAACTTCACAGAGCTGAGGAACCAGGCCAGGTCCCTTCCCCAGCCTTGGTAGGTCATTCAGGACAGCGTGTCAGTATAGTTAGAGAAATACTGGCCTAAGTTTTCCTTATTTAAGTGTCATCAGCATTGACCAAATGGTTTGGAAAGAGGCATGCTTTAATGTCACAATAATAATTTTGGATTGTAAGCCAAGAAATTCTGTATTTACTTTCATCTAACTTCATAATAGTAATTTTTGCCTGAAAAGATGACGACATATTTTAAAAAGTCCTAATTACTGATTGGGACTGATAACATTTAAAAATAATTTGACACACAATGACTTTATACCCAACTCTACATAAAAATATAAGAGATCTAACTTCAGATGTTCACAAAATGACTCAAGTTTTTAAAATATTTTTAGGGCATTAAATATCTGTTGTGTGTGAAGTGTCAAACTGGAACATAAAAAATGTTAACAATCAAACTGCTATTCACAGTAAAAGGCAGCACTTCAATTTTGGATTTAATTTTAGATGACTTATATAAGAAAAATTAAAAGCGGTATTTTTTATTTTGTTATAAACCAAGGCGAAAGTTATTCAGCTAGTTCTTAAATATCAGGGCGTCTGGGGGCACCGTTTCTTCCCTCAAACTGAATATAATTCATGTATGCACCTTACACACCTAACAATTTTTGTAGACTTTTCAGATTTTTGGTGCTGATACACTAAATCACATTCAGCATGTGTGTTTTGACATGTAAAATACTTCCCTCAATTCTGTAAATTAAAAGAATGGCTATTTTACAGGTCCAGGGATTGTGAAATAAGTGTTGCTTTTTTCTTTTTAAATAATGAGAATAACTACTCTTGGTTTTACACTGTGAATTTTTTGGTATTATCTGGCAAAGTAATATGCCTATAGAACTTCACACAGATTTGTCAAGCGTGTACTGTACTGCTTAACATGCAAAATTAAAGTCATTCCTATGGGTAAACACACTAATATCCTCAGGCTATATCTTAACATGGATAGAATTTAAGTATCTAAATGGCAGGACATCCCTTTCAAGATAAGGACTATCACGTGATAGCTTTGTAGAGCTGTATAAAATGCCAAAAGAAGGGATAAAGATTGGTTATGTAACTGTTTTCATGCAGTATGCTATTGGTTCAATTCTGCCTTGTATAGATTATGTCAACATAACTTTGGGAAGCAATAATTTTACTATATTTTATTTTCAGATAGCTTTTAAAAATCAGCATTGTAAATGCAGCAATGCTCCTTTAATGTTCAGAATTTTCATTAAAATCAGAAATTTGGCATTGACACTTTGGTTTCTTTTAATGGTGTTGAAGGACTTATGGATACGTATTTTTTTATTTGTAATCATAGAGGCTGTCCCAGACTGTTAAAATTCAGCAAAGACAGTAGGAAAATAAGTGATATGTGGGAAATTAAAGAAAAATTGAGGTAGAATCTTTATATTCCTGACTTTAATTTGATTAAAGTTTATCACTGTTCTTTCAAAACAAGAAGCCTGCGCAACGCAACTAAGAGTAGCCCCCGCTCACCACAACTAGAGAAAGCCCGTGTGCAGCAACGAAGACCGAACGCAGCCAAAAATAAATAAATATTTTTTTTTTTTTTTTTTTTGCGGTACGCGGGCCTCTCGCTGTTGTGGCCCCTCCGGCTGCTGAGCACAGGCTCCGGACGCGCAGGCTCAGCGGCCATGGCTCACGGGCCCAGCCGCTCCGTGGCATGTGGGATCCTCCCGTACCGGGTCACGAACCTGTGTCCCCTGCATCGGCAGGCGGACTCTCAACCACTGTGCCACCAGGGGAGCCCAATAAATTTATTTTTTTTTTTAAAAAGTGAAGAACATGCAGATAGCAAGTTTCTGTTATATCATTTTCCACAAAAAAGGAAAAAATATCGAAGGAGAGGAAATGGCACATGAAGGGTTAAATTTTCAGGATGCATATACATAATTATCAACGCCATGTAGTAAACCAGGAATGGGGTTAGTGGAAGGCAGGGAGGGAAGTGAAAAGAAACTTCGGGTGTTATATGGATAAGGAGAAAGGGCCAAATTATGTTTAAATTTAGAACATCCACTAATGCTCTCCAAGTTGTCTGACAGCTGGAATGTGCTTTCGCTTCAATCATTCCTCAACTTGCTTTTTTTCTTTTGTTTCTAACATTAAAAGCTAATTCTGTGAAGCTTTTCAATTTGCCATTCTGGTGTGCAGAATCCATCTGAAGGACATGAGAGAAAAGCCAAAGCTCTAAGGAAGCCTTTCTAGCCAAGACTAGAGAATGTTCTGAGCCTCTTGCCCAGACATACAGTAGGGTCCAGGGCGGGGGTCTTCCTCCAGGCCACCACTCTCAGGCTTTCCTCCAGGAGTGACAGAGACTGTTATATCCTCTCCTTGTATGGTTTCAGGACAGAATATTACCATGAGACACACTGACTTGCCCAGGAAGGAAACTCAAATTGGTGTAGAAGCCTGAAGGCCCCTCTGAGTCTCGGACCATCTGTGGGGCTGGACGGAGCAGAAGAGAAGAATAAAGATGGCAAATGAGCGGAAGCTGGGCAGGAAGCAGAGGCGGGGCCACGGGGGAACTTCCAGTTACTGGGATCTCTCTCTCTCTCTCTGGGTTGTTTATGGTCCCTCACCACAAAACACAGATGGGAGGTCCGCCACCAGGAGTTCTCTTTAGATTTCCTGCAGGAATCTTAGGTGAGTCTTTCCTTCTTCTAGAAGTCCTTCCACAGTAAGATGTTTTCTCTTCAAAATGCCGATCATACTCACTGTACAATGTTGTCTTATTAAGAAATAAATTTTATAAAGAGGAGGCTGGTTTAAATAAAAATGAAAATCACGTAGATACTCATTTCATGTTTGTTTTTTAACATCTTTATTGGAGGTTAATTGCTTTACAATGTTGTGTTAGTTTCTGCCTTATAACAGACTGAATCAGCTATACATATACGTATGCCCCCACATCTCTTCCCTCTTGCATCTCCCTCCCACCCTCCCTAACCCACCCCTCTAGGTGGTCACAAAGCACTGAGCTGATCTCCCTGTGCTATGTGGCTGCTTCCCACTAGCTATCTATTTTACATTTGGTAGTGTATATATGTCCATGCCACTCTCTCACTTCGTCCCAGCTCACCCTTCCCCCTCCCCGTGTCTTCAAGTCCATTCTCTACGTCTGCGTCTTTATTCCTGTCCTGCCCCTCATTTCATGTTTGACAGAGCTTTTTCTATCTTTGTTTCCCCTATCCTGTCTCCCACTCCCAAATCTGACTATATTCACACAGATTCTGTTTATCTATGCATTTCCATTATGGCTAACAGATAAAAAAAGCGCATTTCCCGCTGAAAATCACATTTAACAAATCCCTTTGGGGGACAGAAAGAAGTGCACACCACTGAAAAAGATTAGTTTGTAGGAGGCAGAAGTCAGGCCCCAATCACTCCTTTGCATTAAGCTCTAGTTAAAATGAGGTGGGCGCCACAGGCCACATTTATAATGATGGAAGTTTCTCAATCTCTGACTGTGGGCCTGAACCTCTGTGAGACCATAATCGGCCTCAAAAACATGCAAAATGAACCACCAAAAGTTTAAATAAGAATGCTTCTCTTCTGAATGCCTCAGACCCCTTGAGCCGGCTCACAGATTTGGGGGAGGAGTAATGAGCAACGAACACAGGGGGGCCTCAGTGCATTTTTCTATTTGGTTAAGATTGATTCCTCCTGAAAAACAAATGTGATCGATCTGGAAGATCCATGCTGAACAGTACAACACAATGTATTCAAGAATGTACTGAAACAAAACTGCTCATTAAAAAGGCCAATTTTTCTGCAGATGGGCTCTCCCTGCACGTGTTCGTTTTTCACTACATGCTATTTCTTCTGCTCTAAACACACCAGGCTCACCTAGTTAAGGAAGCCCCTCGGTCCCTGTGCATGTGGCAGTGGTGAAACCTAGCTGGAGGAAGTGTGTGAACCAGTACAAGCTGCAGCAGGAGTATATTTGGGCCAAAACTGATGCTGATCAAGGCACAACTCTAGGTCCTACTGAAGGCACCGTTTCTTATATCTCCGGGGTACGAAACACTAGCTTGGAACTTACAAAGAACGTTCCTCTTTCTTGCTCTAGCCTTTGGAAAGCCTCTTCTAGTCAAACACTACGTTCCATGCTGCTATTGAGTACATATATGTCTCATCAAATCAGGCGAGTTCTGCGTGGGTAAGAGAAGGACCAGGGCTTCCCTGGTGGCGCAGTGGTTGAGAATCTGCCTGCCGATGCAGGGGACACGGGTTCGAGCCCTGGTCTGGGAGGATCCCACATGCCGCGGAGCAACTGGGCCCGTGAGCCACAACTACTGAGCCTGCGCGTCTGGAGCTTGTGCTCCGCACCAAGAGAGGCCGCGACAGTGAGAGGCCCGCGCACCACGATGAAGAGTGGCCCCCGCTTGCCACAACTAGAGAAAGCCCTCGCACAGAAACAAAGACCCAACACAGCCAAAAATAAATAAATAAATTAATTAATTAATTAAATAAAATTAAAAAAATTAAAAAAAAAAAGAGAAGGACCAGTCAGTAGGAGGCCTACTGGGGCTGTTACACTTAGCAGGCCTATTTCTTTCCTCTATCTGTGCTGACAAATGTTCGCTTTCAGTCTGGCACTGTCCCCGGTTCCTGATCATTCAGGCTTAGACTAAGCGACTCCAGATTCCAACGCTGGCGGGTTCCAACACACACGAGGTAAGACAGCTTCCCTTGGTTTTTCCTGGGTGGTCCCTCAGTGGGCAGGATCCTCTAACAGCACAGGCTGGGCCATCACCCCCCGCCCACAGTCCTGGCTCCCAGCCCAGCAGAGGGGGCTGGGCTGGGTCAATATGATGACAGGTGTAAGGGAGCCACACTGGTGCTGTGCATACTGTCTTCCCTCAATACCTGCAGGGGTTTGGATCCAGGAGTACTCACGGATACCAAAATCCACAGATGCTCAAGTTCCTTATGTAGAATGGCGCCGTGCGATGAATACAGTTGGCTGTGGGTATACGGAGGATGAAAAGCCCATGGATTTGGAGGGCCGACTGTACTTGGCGTGGGGGAATATCTGGGGACTCAGGAAGGCAGGTCCACAGTGGCTTTCAAAACTTTGAGCCTGCTTAAGAGGTCTTGTCTTGAACAGCTTTTCTCTGCGGATTGTGAACCCTTGCTGCGGAAAGGGAGGTGGTTATAAAGAAAGCCAGAACTGCCTGAGAACTAGGGTCTCTGGATCAGAAGGGGCAATAAGATGGGCCTTCTGAGTAGCCCCATGAGCTTGCACGGCTGCGAAGGAACTGGCCAGGCTTGGAGTCAGTCAGGATAAGACATCAGAGTCATCATCACCACCTCCAGCTTGCCCCACCATCACTGCCCATTTGTGGAGAACTTTCTAAACTGTGTTATCTTACCTGACCCACAGCACAGAGCTGTGGAGTTGGTTGAGAGCCTCTGTGACCCCTAATGCACAGAGATGAGGAGACACAGTGTGTGTGTGTGTATGGGTACTCAGAGTAACCTGCCTGAGGCCAGCGACTCACACAGCGGGTCCTGGTCTGAGCACACAGATCTCCAAACTGCATTTTCTTTGGAAAATGCACCTCTAACACATAACTAAACCATTTATTGTTTCTGCCCGTCCCTCCCTCTCTCCTACCTGCCTTGGAAGGTATGAAAAGGTGAAAGTGAGCCATCATTGGCAACTGGGTTCTGCTTGTCAATCAGGCAAGCCGAAAAGCACTACGTGATTCTTTCATTTATGTCTGTCACTATGCAGGATGCTCCAGTTTCCTCTCCAACCTTACTTCAGCGGCTTAATGTCACTCTTGCCAAAATGCTCCACTCCTTTTCCTTTATCTCTCGATAAAGGAGGAGGCCCTCCTTTCATACGACCATTTGCTTGCTGCCCTATTTATACCATTCTAATAACTGAGCCCTCTTTTTTGTTTTTGTTTTTTTTAAAAACACCTTTTCAGGGTTTCCCTGGTGGCGCAGTGGTTGAGAGTCCGCCTGCCGATGCAGGGGACACGGGTTCGTGCCCCGGTCCGGGAAGATCCCACATGCCGCGGAGTGGCTGGGCCCGTGAGCCATGGCTGCTGAGCCTGCGCGTCCAGAGCCTGTGCTCCGCAATGGGAGAGGCCACAACAGTGAGAGGCCCGCGTATCGTGCAGAAAAAAAAAACAAAAACAAAAAAACACCTTTTCAGACAGCTTGCTTCAAGTCTTTCAATTAAAAGAAAAAAGATACATCTCCTTAAAAAAAAAAAAAGTCACCAGCACCCAAGTATTGCCCTGCTTCAGGAACTTGTACTTCATTTGGTATACTCTGTGTTGAAACAATATAGCATTATCTACTTTGAATACACTAGAAGCCCTCCCGGTAGCTTTTTTGTATAAGAGACATTAAATCTGGTTGGAACTCAACAAGAAACAGTGTCATGTGGGAAATCCTTGCCTGTTGGACCCTTGACTGATCACATTTCAAAGCCCAGTGCTGTGCTAAAGGGCATCTTTCTTTAAAAATAAAGCAATCCTATTAGTCAGATCCTTCTCTGCACACCATAGCTTTGAAGGAATTTGAGAGTTTGCAAATTCAAAGTTGAAAATTAAAAACCCACGAATAAGACTTGAATCCATTTATTCATGGTAAAATGAATATAGCTTTGAAAAGTCTACCCTCATTAGGATCATTTCAATGTGATCTGTGATCTGGAGTGAGTCTGTTTAACTAGGCTCTTGCCACAGAAAGAGACCCATTTTCTAAAGCAAGTCCTGTCTTCAAAGGACTCAGGAGACACCACAGAATAATATTAAATAAAGTGCAATTCTTTTTCGAGAATGTTTCATTGTTTTCTTAATCAGTGTTATTTTTATTTTGCCAGATATAGAGTACCTCTTCCCCTTCCCCCTCAAATGCATTAAAATAAACCCTGGCCCCTGCTGGAGTGATCAAAGCTTCCCAATTCACAGAGGAATGTCCGTTCCTCCAAGCCTGGGGAGGTTTCCTAACTAATGAACTAGAACACTGTCAGATGTCTGGTTGCCAAGTAATATATTAAAGTGCTTTTCTAATGAGATTTCTGCAAGGTAACTATAAAACCATGAAAAGCACATTAACCTTCAGTAAAGCAAAAACATTTAAAAAAAATAACCAAATGCCTTTAAGGAAGAGAAGAGTTCAACACAGCAGCTAAAAAGCTGAAGAGAATTTGACAAGTGGAAAAATAAAGCCCAACAATTTCACATCTGAGAAAAAAGGGTGGACACAAAGCAGAGCAATGTAGGAGTTAGATCAAAGGGAGCCACCTGATGATCTCAATATGTGACTTTAAACGTCTCCCTCTCCATGCACCCCTGTCTATTTGTAACATGGATCTGTGATAAACATAGCTACAAATGCCCCCTCTTATGAAAAGAAGGAACAGCTTTTCACTTTTAGAACTTGTGCCTGAGAATTGAGCAACAGTCCACACAAATCTTGAATGTCAAGGATCCTTTTGTTAGAACCCACATGAGGAACTCTCACGTGAAATACAAACGATAGCAATGACTCGAAGTCTCTATCACGGACCACTCAGAAACAGTTTGGGGAAATCCTTCTAGTTGGCTTCTGCTTATCACCCTTTCTTTATTATTTAACCATGGAGTCTACCATGACATCAGTGAGGCTAGGAGGCTGGAGGCCATCTGTCTGGGTCTGCATTTGTGTGACCCTGTGGCTGCAGTGTGTTCTGTATTGATCCGGTCAGTCCTGCAGCCCTGGATCTTGTTCAAACTCTTAACCACCCGTCAAAGACTGGTGTGGGGTCTGAAAACCAACACAGAAGGTGATGTGGGTGTTTAGCTTAAAGAAGAGATGCCTGGGGTGGGGGACTACCTGTTAAATATCTTCTACCATCTGAAGGGATGCCATGTCAGGGAATGAGGAGTCTTGATGTTACTTACTCCCAAAGGAAGCACTAAGATCAAAGACGCATCGCATATTTAAAGTCAGGGTAACACAGCGTTTGTCAGCAGTTAAGGATCTCTAACAATTTCAAATGCATCCATGCGTGGATGAGCAAAGGCTGAGAGTTGTCAGGGATGGATTCTTCATTTTATTCACAATTTCAATCAGATCCAATCAAACGATGGATTGATTCCAAAGGAAAATTTTTTATTACTTAATATTATCGTTTCTTTTAAATAGCTAACCAAGAACTGGGAAATGATTTACTCCAGATTAATAGAATTAAAGTATTTTTCAAAATATGGTGCCTGGATTTATACAGAGCAAAACAAAATAAGGCATGTATTCATGGGTATGAAATATTTGCTTCAATGGGACCATAGAACACAATAAATCAGTCCTCTCTTTGCAGAGGTTCTCCAAGGAAAGCACACTTTAAAAAGTCAAATAGGGACATCCCTGGTGGTGCAGTGGTTAAGAATCCGCCTGCCAATGCAGGGGATACGGGTTCGAGCCCTGGTCCAGGAAGATCCCACATGCTGCGGAGCAACTAAGCCCGTGCGCCACAACTACTGAGCCTGTGCTCTAGAGCCCGCAAGCCACAACTACTGAGCCTGTGCTCTAGAGCCCGCAAGCCACAACTACTGAGCCTATGTGCCACAACTACTGGAAAGCCCGCGTGCCTAGAGCCTGCGCTCCGCAACAAGAGTAGCCACTGCAATGAGAAGCCCGCACACTGCAACCAAGAGTAGCCTCCGCTCGCCGCAACTAGAGAAAGCCAGCGTGCAGCAACGAAGACCCAATACAACCAAAAATAAAGTAATAAATAAATTTATTTAAAAAAAAAGTCAAATAATTGACAGAACAATGACCCTGGCACTCCAGGTCCAATGCACGTGCTGGGATGCAGCCTTCAGTTGAAATCTGTCCTGACAGTTGAAATCTGTCCTGAAGCTTTAGTCTTCAGGAATGTGATAGAAAATGGAAAGCAAAGGGAACAGAACTGCTGTGTTGTGAACATAATCTCTGGATTCAGACAGATCTAGGTGATGTTGGGTAAGTTACCTAACATTTTGAGCCTCAGTTTTCTCATTGATAAAAATGGTGTAATAATAAGTACCAGGGCCCACGGGATTGTTAGGATGTGTGCACAGGGCTTTCCATGCTGTCTGGCACACAGTGAGTACTCCATAAACGGTCACTGTTATTTATGATTTCAAATTAATTATTTTAAAGTGGACTAGGATTTGTTTCCCTGGTTAAGGAGGAAGCTGGACCCAGTGACTTTCCTAGTTTCTAACCACCATATACTCTGTTATCCTATTTCATGCTAATTGTTTCCCCTCAACTCAGTCCTGCCCCCCACCTCCCCACCAATGGCCACTCACACCAACAGCTACGCCTATTCATTGACTGCTCACCGTGGGCATTCAGGTGTGTAACTAATCTAACCCTGTCAACCACTCTGTGAGGTTGGGGCTGCCTCCCATGTCACAAGAGGAGACACCGGAGGCACAGGAAAGCTGAGTGATTTGCCTAGAGTCGCGAGGCTTATAAATGGTAGAGGTGGGATTCCAAACCAGGCAATTTGGTTCTAGAGCCCAGGCTCCTAACCACTGTCCCATATGACCTTCCAGGCAACCTAAAATTCTGCCTCGACATATCAGCTAACCCATGTGCAGTCAACTACTTGCTGCAGCTGATGAAAACGTGGTACAAGATCCAGTGTTTGCCTTCAGTCTCCTCTCCTCCGTCTTCGCCACAGATCTTCTAGCTTTACATTCCAGAGTTCATTCCTAATCACCAATTTCTCTCCCTCCCCACAAAACACCCTGACCTTTGACGGCCCAGTGATATAAATATGCATTTCCATTCACTTGTGGGTTTAGGGTTGTTTTTTTCCTTCAAAAAATGGCTCTACCAAGTTCCTCTGATCTTTGCTAGTGATGCAGACCAGGTCCCTGGAGGGCTGGCTAATCCTGAGCTTACAGAGCCCTGAGCACAGTCAGGCATTTCAGAAATGCACTTAGATGATGCGGAGGTGGTTTCTCTAACAACAGAAAGTTCCCACCATCGCCTGCTGGCCCGGGAGCTGCCACATGGGTGCAGCTGGCTCCCGCCCACAGGGTCCCCAACCCTCCTGGGCTCAACTCAGGCCTCCTGCTGCAGTTGCTCGTTCCTTCCTGTTCCACGTTTCCTCTAGCACCAATGGTTAACGCCCTCTCTTTAGGGTAAGAAAAATGACCTTGCTCTCCATGCAAGTAGGGACCACTCATTCCATCTACAACAGATGCACACAGCTACTCGGTTCAACTCAAGAGTATCCTCTCTGCTGTCTTGTCACTTTTTCAAGCAAGGTATTACATTGCCTTGTAATTTCCTTTTTTCTCTTAAAATCAAAACAAATTGCAGGTGATTCCTTGCAATTCGTGTTGCAAAAATTCACATTCTGCTGTACTTCATGAGTAAAAGCTCTTTCATCCCCACCTTTCAACACTGCCCTATGAGATGCAAATAGAACCATTTCAGTTTTCCAGTTGAACAGCCAGGAAAAAAGAAAAAAGAAATAAAATGTAGCAGCACCCTGCTTATCTCCATGTTACACATTAACATGGTCCTCCTTTGCAGAGGTTCTTCAAGGTAAGCACACTTTAAAAAGTCAAATAATTGACAGAATAATTACCTTAAGCACTCTAAGGTCAATGCAAATGCTGGGATGTAGCCTCCAGCTGAATGCTGTACCAAAGCTTCGGTTTTCAGGAATGTAATAGAAAATGGAAGGCAAAGGGAAAGGAATTTCCAAATTTCTCCACTAAGATGTCATTGAAAAAACTAATAGAGCTCAAGGGAAAGAAAGCCCACAAGTCCTCTCCTGTCCAGCAATCTCTCGCCTGCTGAAACCTATCACTTTTGCTTTGCTCTCTCACTCTTGTGCTCTTGGTCTCATTAATAGTAGTAATCGCTAATAACAGAAATTACTACTATCCTTACCATAACCTCTAATACTGCCTCTACCACCACGTACTGAGCTTATTATATTCCAGGAACGGCGCAGGTTCTATCATGTTATTTCAGGTAACTCTCACAGGAATCCAATGAGGTGTTTATGCTTATTAGTCCCATTTTCAGGTGAGAAATCAGAGGCTCTGAGAGGTTAAATACCTTGCACAGAGCGTATCCGTAGCAGGGCCAGGATTCTATGGTACGTTTAACTCTAGAACTTTCATCCTGAGTAATGGCCCATTGACATGGCCCATTCCATTCCCCCAGAGCCCACCATAGGGCTTGGAGGGCACTTGAATGTATGAATTAATGAATGACTACATGAAGAAACAAATCAACAAACAAGTGGATGTGCTTTCTGAAGACTAGCTTTTTAAAGTAAAGTTCTCTCTCATGTCTAAAATGGAGTATGGGAATACTCCATGAGTCCACAGTCATGACTTCAAAATGAGATCTCCACCTGCTTAAAACTCAACAGTAAGTGGGCTTCCCCGGTGGCGCAGTGGTTGAGAGTCCACCTGCCGATGCAGGGGACGCGGGTTCGTGCTCCGATCCGGGAAGATCCCACATGCCGCGGAGCGGCTGGGCCCGTGAGCCATGGCTGCTGAGCCTGCGCGTCCGGAGCCTGTGCTCCGCAACGGGAGAGGCCACAACAGCGAGAGGCCCGAGTACCGCAAAAACAAACAAACAAACTCAACAGTGAGTAACTGACACAATTGCATTCTACCTACATTGGTCCTCAGTGCTCCCGGCCACAGAGGTAATGGCTGAAATAACTGAAGCTGACAAATTCAAAAGAACTTTGATTTCAGATACATGAAGGGTTTCACTAAAGTTGACATCAACGTCTCTTCTTCCAATACTGAATCTCCCTCCTCCCATTGAGAGGGAGCTTGCTGACTGACATTTATTCTTCTTGCTTTTTATTTAGTACAGGGGAGACAGAATGCCAGTCTTTACCTACATCTCCTTCCCTCAACACACACGCATCCAGGAAATGTAAGGAGACAAACCAAACAGCCCATGGGCAGGGAAGTGCTCAAGACACTGTATCTGCACTACCAGTGAAAGCCCTTTGGGTCACAGAAACTATGCTGCTTTCTTTTCCCCTGTGAAGGGGACATCTATGCTGGCTCTCTGCTCTTCAATCTCTGCTCCCTGTCCTGGGCCAACGCCCCAGAATTCCTCGGGTGGGCTGAGGATGCTGAGAAGTCCCATCTGGACCAACTCACCTTTCCTCCCCCAGAAGTCAACGCCCATTTCCTCTACAGAGCTTCCCCCTTTTGTCAGCAAAGGAAGGGAGCATCCCAACCGGGTACTTAAATTGTGCCTTGAGGGCATACGTTTCAGGGAACTCGTGGTCTGAGGGTGGGAAACAGGGAAACCGGCCCTAATTGCCCTGCTTAGCTCCAAACTTGCTTGGTAATCACTTTGGAATTGCTGGATCTTCACCTTTTCCATCTCTCTCCTCTTCTGGCAAGCACCCATCTATGGGTCCTAAGTAGGAAAGCCTGTCAGAGTATTAAAAATGGTTGCTGCTAAAATGCTTAAGAATTATGGAAGGAGGAAGCTGATGTTTAGATTTATTCCCCTCTACTCCCTCCCACTCACACCATAGACTGCATAGTTTCCCCTCAGAAAGGAAAACATTCTTGACCTCTGTTTAAATGTTTATCAGAAGTTGTCTGGACGTGCAGAGTCTGAAGTCACATTCAGTATTAGTCACATCCTTCTGTGTGTGTGGTGTAACCCTCCTATCAGGCCAGGAGGAATGCCTGGACTTTGTACAGAAACCATTTGGTGCTAGAAGCATCCACTACCACCCAGGGATTTTCACTTAGCCCAGACACAGGCAGAAGCTGAGCAAAGAACTTGAGCTTCCTGATGGCTGTAGGGCTTTAGTTTTGAATAGGTACGGAAAAAAAAAAAAAATCCTCTTAGCTCTGTGGGTCCTGTGGGGTCTTGATTTTAAAACAAAGCTCTAGCATGGAGCCTGGAACCAGTGGAGGTTCTAGGTCCTCAGCACAAAATGAGGGTCATTCAGAGTTTTATCTTTGCTCCGAAACACTCCTACTTTGGAGTAGGAAAAATCGCTTTGCCTTCTTGGGCCTTTGATATTGATAAATTAGTTTATGCTTCAGAAGTTCTGTAAGTAGTACGTATCTAACAGACCTTGTATCAATGCGTGAAAGGCACTGTATGTAGACTCAACTAGGTGATGCAGGTGTGTGTCTGAGAGGAAGGTATGACTAAGGCAATAGAAAGTGTGTGGTCTGGCAGGTAGGATAAGTGGGTTTTGGTACCACTCTCACCACAGGCAGGTTACACATTCCACTCGTCCTCAGCTTTTTCATCTTTAAAATGGGAAGTTTGAAGCAATCATCTAGGAGGTCCTTTGGGTGCCAACAATAATTTCTGATATTTTTGTCTCTAATATCTGAAGCTGAGGCAATAGGCATAAGCTTCAGCCCAAAGGACATGAGTCACAGTAAGAAAGACTTTCCTGAGAGTAACCCTGAGTTTGCAAAGGACACTCTGGAACTTTCCGTTCTAGACCAGTGTGGGTCTTAAACTGTGGTCCAAGAAAACTCTTCCAGGACTGGTGTTTTGGAGCTGTCAAATTTGAAATCTCATAGACTGGGATGATACAGGATGTGGGCATTGGATGGTTATGGTGAACTAAAATATCACTTGAGAATCATTCTAGATCTATGAGTCTACACTCAAAATCTAATTAAGTTTTTTGGTAATTAAAAGAAGGGAAAGAAAATTTCCCTTCACAAATTTAGCAGCTTTTATCATGTTACACAGGGATCACCAATGCTGTAATGGTACAGTATTTTTTTTTTAAATTTTGTTGGTATTTTAAAAAAATACAAAAGTGCATGCTCATCAACATCATTTATGATAAAAACCCTCAACAAAGTGGGTATAGAGGGAACATACCTCAACATAATAAAGGCCATATATGATAAGCCCACAGCTAACATACTCAACAGTGAAAAGCTGAAAGCTTTTCCTCTAAGATGATAAACCAGATGAAAATGCCCACTCTTGCCACTTTTACTCAACATAGTATTCGTAGTCCTAGCCAGAGCAATTAGGCAAGCATCCAAATCAGAAAGGAGGAAGGAAAGCTGTCATTATTTGCAGGTGACATAATGTTATATATAGAAAACCTAAAGACTCCACCGAAAAACTGTTAGAACTAATAGACAAATTCAGTAAAGTTGCAGGATACAAAATAAATATACCCAAATCAGTTGCATTTCTATATACCAACAGTGAACTATCAGAAAGAGAAACTAAGAAAAGCAGTCCCATTTACAACAGCATCGAAAAGAACAAAATTCTTGGGAATATATTTAACCAAGGAGGTGAAAGATCTGTACACTAAAAACTATAAGACACTGGGCTTCCCTGGTGGCGTAGTGGTTGAGAATCTGCCTGCTAATGCAGGGGACACGGGTTCGAGTCCTGGTCTGGGAGGATCCCACATGCTGCAGAGCAACTAGGCCCGTGAGCCACAACTACTGAGCCTGCGTGTCTGGAGCCTGTGCTCCGCAACAAGAGAGGCCGCGATAGTGAGGCCCGCGCACCGCGATGAAGAGTGGCCCCCGCTTGCCACAACGAGAGAAAGCCCTCGCACAGAAACGAAGACCCAACACAGCAAAAATAAATAAGTAAATTAATAAACTCCTACCCCCAACATCTTCTTTTAAAAAAACAAACAAAAAAAACTATAAGACACTGATGAAAGGAACTGAAGAAAATACAAATAAATAGAAAGATATCCCTTGCTCATGGATTGGAAGAATATTGTTAAAATGTCCATACTACCTGAAACAATGTACAGATTCAATGTAATCCCTATCAAAATAGTGTTTCTCATAGAAATAGAGAAAACAATCCTAAAAGTTGTATGGAACCAAAAAAGAGCCTGGATAGCCAAAGCAATCTTGACAAAGAAGAAGAAAGCTGGAGGCATGATATGTCCTGATTTCAAACTATATTACAAAGCTGTAGTAATCCAAATGGGATGGTTTTGGCATAAAAACAGACACATAGATCAATGGAACAGAATAGAGAGTCCAGAAATAAACTCACACATTTATGACCAATTAATTTACAACAAAGGAGCCAAGAACATACAATGGGAGGAGAATAGTCACTTCAACAGCTGTGTTTGTAAAACTGGACAGCCACATGCAAAAGAATGAATGAATCTGGACCACCATCTTACACCATAAACAAAAATTAACTCAAAATGAATTAAAGACTTGAATGTAAGACCTGAAACCATAAAACTCCTAGAACAAAACATAGGGGGTAAGCTCCTTGACATTGGTCTTGGCAATACTTTTTCAAATCTGACACCAAAATGAAAAATAAACAAGTGGAACCACCTCAAATCAAAAAGCTTCTGCACAGCAAAGGAAACCATCAACAAAATGAAAAGGTAACCAACCAGTGGGAGAAAATATTTGCAAATCATATTATCTGATAAGGGGTTAATATCCAAAACATATAAAGAATTCATACAATTCAACAGCCAAAAACCAAACAATCTGATTGAAAAATAGGCAGAGGATCTGGATGGACACTTTTTCCAGAGAAGACATACTGATGGCCAACAGGTACATGAAAAGGTGCTCAATGTCACTAATCATCAGGGAAGTGCAAATCAAAATCGCAATAACACTTCACATCTGTTAGAATGACTACTATCAAAAGAGAAGGAATAACAAGTGATGGGGAGGATGTGGAGAAAAGGGAAACCCTTGTGCACTGCTGGTGGGAATGTAAATTGGTGCAGCCACTATGGAAAAAAGTATGAAGGCTCCTCAAAAAATTAAAAATAGAACTACCATTATGATTCAGCAATTCCACTTTTGGGTATTTATCTGAAGGAAACAAAAACACTAACCCGAAAATATATGCACCCCTGTGTTCACTGCAGCATTATTTTTATTAACCAAGACATGCAAGTAACCTAAGTGTCCATTGATGGATGAATAGATAAAGATGTGCTGTATATATATACAATGGAATAATATTCAGCCATAAAAAAGGAAATCTTGTCATTTGCAACAACATGGATGGACCTTGAAGGCATTATGAAAAGTGAAATAAGTCAGACAAAGAAAGACAAATACCATTATGATCTCGTATGTAGAATCTAAAACAAACCAACAATGGAACTCATAGATACAGAGAACTATACTTATAGATACCGTGGTTGCCAGAGGTAGGGGATTGGCGAAGGGGGCAAAAGGTACAAATTTCTAGTTATAAAATAAGTCATAGGGATGTAATGTACAGCATGGTGACTACAGTTAATAATACTATATTTGAAAGTTGCTAAGAGAGTATACCTTAAAAGTTCTCATCACAAGAAAAAAATTATAACTATGTGTGATGATGAATGTTAACTAGACTTATTGCGGTAGCCATTTCACAATAAAGTATACAAATATTGAATCATTATGTTGCACACCTGAAACGAATATAATGTTGTATGTCCATTATATCTCAATGAAAAAACCTTTAATAAAAAATAATCACAAGTCTCACTGTATAACATTAAGCTATTATAAAACTATTGGGGTTGGAAAGAACCTTAAGAGTCATCTAGTCCAACCCTCAAACTGGACACAAAAGTCTGCTCTCCAACAGCTTATGGTTCTCTGTCTGAATACTTCCAGAAACCCTCAACCAAGGTTCCCAAATCCATTGCTGAATCACTGTTGTTGTCATAAGGTTCTTCCTTAGGTGAACTAAAATCAGCCTTCCTGCAACTTCCACCTTTGATTATAGTTCCACCCTCCAAAACATCATTGAATAAGTTAAATTGTTTTTCAAGATGATTAAAAAAAAAGTACATGCTCATTGTAACAATTAAAACAATATACAAGTATATAGACAGTAAATTGTCTACTTTTAATCTCATGATAATCCTAACCTCCCAATAACCTGTTAACAGTTTATACATCCATATACTTTTTCATTTTATTTTTTAAATTAGAAAGTTTATACCTATCACCCTACAAATTGCCTGTTATCAGTGATCAATATATCATATATTGATTTATTAAGTCAATACACATAAATCAACTTCATTCTTTTCAATAACAGCAAAATGTTCCATAACACGGGTGTACCTCTTTAATAATATTCAGGGTGTTTCAACTTTTTTCTATATGCAAACTATGATACAACAAATATTCTTACACATATTCTTAGTGCTTTTGTTTCTGTGGGATAGGTTCCAAGAAATGTGCTTTCTGGGTCAAGGGTATGAGAATGTGTAATTTTAATAGACATTCTTAGATCACTTTCAAAAAGTTAGGAATTCTTGCACCTAGTGATAGTGTATGAGGGTGCTCATTTCCTCACACATTTCCCAGCAATGGGAGTTAGGAATTTTAAAAAATTAGCCCCAGTTGAAGGGGGAAACGCTGTATGTCATTGCTGTTCTAATTGCATTTTCAGGACTGCTTGTGTGGTTGAGCAACTTTTCAGAGCAACTCTTCACATGTTTATTGGCCATTTGCATTTGTTCTCACTTTAATTCACTATAATTTCTGTTTATTTGCCTTTGGGTCATTTATCAATTTATATGAGCTCTTGTTTATTACAGATATTTACTCTTTATATTTTGCGAATAATTTCTCCATGCTATGACTGTCTTTCAAGTTCGTTTGTTTTTGTTTTTTTTACAGACATTTATTTGTGGTACTGGTTGCCATATAGCATGTAAGCTCCTTGAGAGCAGCGATGCTGGCTCTTTAGCACACTGCTGTATCTTCAGCATCAAGAACAGTGCCTGGGGCTTCCCTGGTGGCGCAGTGGTTGAGAGTCCACCTGCCGATGCAGGAGACGCGGGTTCGTGCCCCGGTCCGGGAAGAGTTCACATGCCGCGCAGCGGCTGGGCCCGTGAGCCATGGCCACTGAGCCTGTGCTCCACAACGGGAGAGGCCACAACAGTGAGAGGCCCGCGTACCGCAAAAAAAAGAACAGTGCCTGGCACATACTTCGCTCCCAATAAAAATAATGCCTGACTAACTGAATACAAGCTTAAAACTTGTATGTAGCTGTTAACCTTTTCCTTTATGATTTCTGGGTTATCAGAATAGCTCTATTTTATTACTTTTACTTTTCTGCATTTAATCCTTTAATCCATCTTGAATTTTTTGTTAAAAATTTTTTTTTTTCCTATTTGGAGTGCTAATCCATCTTGAATTTGTTTTGCATGCAGTAGGAAGCGGGGTAAACTGTTTGACCCTGCTTTGGCCACTACTTTGTATAAAAGGCATTATATTAAAGTAAGTTCTAAAAAGAACTTGCATTTTATGTGTTCTATACATTAAAATAGAAGTACACCCTACCAACCATTTTATGTGCTATTAAAATATCTAAAATTAATTATTCAAAAATAAAGATGGTAACTTGCTCTTTGAGATTTCCTTGTTCTGTTTCCCTCCCCAGTTTTTTGTTTTTTTTACCTCCCCACTGGAAAATTTTTAAAATTTTTATGTAATTGGTGCTGAGCTGCTCCCTAGGAGAATTACTTGATAAGAGACCCAGGTGCTGCTTGAGACTTATTCTGCTTAGACAATAAAATTATGTCACAGGCTTGAATGTGGTTGATTATACCTTATATTATAGTCTAGGAACCTTAAAGATAGAAATCATACCTTATTCATTCTACATCCTGCCATAATTCAAAGATTATTTTGATATATTAGGTAGTCAATAATACTTATTTAAATTAATACTGTGGTAGTAGAGCATGTATTTAACTTACCCAAGAGAATTGAGGATATTTTGAAAAAGGCTCAAACAATTGCATATGTCACCCTTGAAGACTCATTTTGCATGTGTGATAACATATCTACCAACTGCAATTAACAGAAGAATTCCCATAGACTTGGTGTGACTGCACTATTGGAAGATCAGAGGCATAATTGGGCATGATGGCAAGATAGAAGATAGCACATTGTTGCAAATACTGTTGATTATATACCCAGTAGGCAGGCCCCTTCTTCCTTGATGGCAAACCAGGCTTTTGTTTGGGTCTTCAGTCTCTCATGCGACAGAAGCAGCTTAATTCTTAAGTGGTGAATTACGACTGGTGTCAGCCCATCATGGTGTCTCATTCCCCTTGGCAGTGATTGGTGCAGGCATGGGTGTGTGCTCCAGTTCTGGCTGATGAGACTCACGAATAAATCTACAGGAGCATTTCTTGGAAAGGTTTTCTCTGATAGCAATGTGGAATGCATGAGAAGATAGGATCCTCTTTTCTCCGGTTGTTGTTGAGCTGTCTCGCAATCACAAGGACCTAAATCCCTCCCCAACTGCTTTTGTCTTTCCTTCATCTCTGTTGTCTCTCTCCTGCTCAATTTTGATTCTACTTCTAGAAGTTTCTCCTTGGTGAAGGACCCTGTCCTGGAAGGGAGTCCTAGTCAGCTGTGAGAATTCACAGGGCTCAGGATGCTCCAGCTCCATAGACCCTCCCATGGGTGCTTGCACTCACCCACTAATGGACTGGGTGCATGACACTTTCCAGTGAGTGAACACCTGTTGGCTATGTTGGAATTTTCCTATTATCAGATCTGTCTTCACCTCATTACTTCCCTCTGCTTCCTTCCACAGAGCTGCTGACATCATGCAGGCCTCCCAGCACAGGGGGCTTGTTTAAAGCCACTTATATTTTGGGATTCACAGGGCTAGCTTGTCACTTTTGTGTGGTAAATGCTGTCCATGGGGTTTTGATTTTGGTATCTAGTGGCTTTATTTTTTACTTTTTAAAAAACTGTAGTAAAATATGCAACATAAAATTTACCACCTTAGCAATTTTTAAGTGTATAGTTCAGTAGTGTTAAGCATATTCACATTGTTGAGCAACAGAGCTCCAGAATTCTTTTCATCTTGCAAAACTGAAACTCTATAGCCACTCAAAAACTCCCTACTCTTCCTTTCCCCCAGGTCCTGGCAACCATCCTTCCAGTGGCTCTGTTTTTATGAGGGGATTGAATTCAGGGAGATCAACAAACTCTGCTGTTGCCACGGTCCCATTATTAAACTGTAACTCCTGGAGACTGGAGCCTGTTCCATGGCCACAGTGCCAGTGTAGCACCTGACACATAGAAAACATGCACATAGTTAACTGACGAAGGAGTCATTCTTAATTCCTGTTGCTTATGGCAGGGTGATAAGGATGCTTTCTTGTACTCATTAAAGTGATTGATGGTTAACATAAAAGTGGCCATCGTTACCTGGACTGATACCTTTCCGGGTCAATATGCAACACGAGCTTCTAGATGGGAGAGCACTGCCAACTCTTGATTACTCAACAAATGGAGGGCAGGAGAAGAAAAGACTAACTCAAATGGATGCTGATTTTAAACTACTTTATATTTTTGCTGTGTATGAATTTGTTGGGGCAGATTTCCTTGCTAATTATGTTTGGTTCAGGCTAACATTATAACATAAGCAGTTCCTGGGCACTCTTTGCTGGTAGTGATTTGAAGGGAAGGCGTACATGGGGTGGCCTATTAAAAAGTAAACATTTGACACAGGTGTACACAAGGTGGATAACTAATTGGGCATATTTGAGAGTTGTTGCTATAACAACGGGTGAAATGAAAGGGAATCAAATCTTGCATTCATACAGGGCTTTACAGTTACAAAGAGCCTTCAAATCCATTACCTCATTTCTTTCCCATAACCTTAACCCTTTAATACAGGTCTTGGTAGCTCCATTTTACAAGTGAGGAAATAGACAGGACTGGGAGATTAAGTAATGTGCTCACAATCACACATTTGGTCAATGTATAATCAGGACTCTGACTCTTCTAAGATTAGTGGTTTTAAAATTTTTTTATAATTTTATAAAATTTTATTGTATTTATAGGTTATACCCACCCTTTTCATTCCTAATACCATATGTTCATACCCTTTATTTTAATTTTTATTTTATTATTATTTTTAACTGCAGTCTAATTGACCTACACCACCATGTTAATTCCAGGTATATAACATAGTGATTGGATACAAGATTAGTATTTTTAGAACACTATTGTTATACCTGAAGAGTGTGATGATATAGACTACCTCATATTCCATTTTGGAAGAAGGCAGGGTACCAATTATAAATATATAAAGACAAAGAGGTTCTGGACTAGTTTGGGCGAGAATAGCCTTCATTTTCTCCATACAATCCCCCCAAATTACTCCTACCATTCAGTTGCCGCCTCCATCCTTGATTACCACATCTCTAGGCATCCTTGCAGAAAAAGACAGAAAAAGAGGGAAGAAGGGTAAAAGTACCAGGATGACATTTGGGGGCTGTTCCAGAAGCATTGGCACTACAACTAATATGAGGGTAATGACCAGACTGTGAGCCCCTACTGTGTGTGCTGAGTACCACGCTTGAAGACAACCATGAAAAGTAGGCAATATCGTCCCCACTTTACAGATGACAAAACTGAGGCTCAGAGAAGTAACTTGCCCAAGATCATGCATTTAGTAAGTGGGGGAGTGGGAACTTGAACCTCATGCTCTCAAGCATTTATCTCTGCAATACATATGATTTAAATAAGCATAAAAACATTACAGCAATTAGAAATTCACCATACTTAGACCGGAGGATGAACTGAAGTTCATCTTTATACAATTTATGAAAAATCAAAGTATGCTTGTTTTCTAAGCATTTTTACAGTTCTTACCCACAAACAATTAAAAACCCCACTTTCCTTGTTTGAGTTAATTTCAAATGATCCCTTTCCACATATTTAAAGCAAATAAGGCATGAACCCTCAAATCTGTTAGCCATCATTTCTGTTAAGGAAACTGTTAAGGAGTGAAATATCGTTTCTTTCAAAGTGGTCTCTATGAAGATCTTTGGCACCTTTTACATAGGACTTCTTCCCTCTTCCCACTGAATTTTGGGAATGACATATTTTTCTAGAAAGCTCTTTTTTTTTTCCCCAGCCATGATCTATGTCATCACCTGCTTCTCAAAAGTAACTGATTACTGTTCAGTGAAATCTGAGGGGGTCTGTGGACTCTCAAACACTGAGCTTCCAGTCATCCTTTAAATTTGCCTCCAGCAACTGTTTCTGAAGTGTAAAACTAATAACTGCTGCCCAGCTATAGCAGACATTGTAGGTAGGCAGACTCTGCCCTAATCTCCACCCTCCTTCTCAGTCTTTCTTGCAGCTAGAGGTAGCCAAGTGACCCATTTTTGGCCAATGAGATAGACGTTTGCTGAGAGTGTACGGGAAACTTTTGCTCACCTGATAAAATGGGACATGCGACAGGCACTGCCCTTTTCCTTGTTCCTTCTAACTGCCTTGAAATTAGGACTCAATGATCTGAAGTACTGCAGCCTCCTTGTGACCATTAGGCATGAAGTCAAAAGCCAACACACAAAGGACAGCAGAGCACAAAGAACAAACCTGGGTCCTCCAAGCTGTTACTGTTGAACTGTTAAACCCACACCAATAGCTGTCTACACCTGGACTCTGTTCTGCAAGCAACCAACCCCCTTCTAAGGGAGCCACTGTAGCCAGGTTTTCTATTACTTGCAGCTGAACATGTTCCTTACTGAGAGACCAGCTGTTGTGCTTTTGGGTGATCATTCTTCGTTTCCCCTTCCCCAAATCTAAACATCCCCTTATATGTTGAAGGAACTGGTATAAGAATGGCACTTTCACATCAGGTACAAGCTCACATAACCTAAAAGGTATTTGCAAACTAAAATATAATGCACACTAAATTACACGACTGATTCAGAAAATTGCTGAGAAATGTTCCTTTACCTCTGACTAAGAATTTCTTCAGTCTGAGATAAATGTCACAATTTCATGAGAAACCTACTATTTCCTGCTTTCTTTGGCAGTATCTGAGGTCAAGGCCTTCTAGTTCTTATGATACACTGTTAGATTTAAGGACCTCTCAGTGGGTCACATTCTCATTCCACAAAGATGAAGCACACGCACATGAATTCATGTGACACAAGGGAAAAAAAATCCCGAAATCTCCCTGAGACTCAATTTTATTCAAATTGATTAAAAATTTAATTTGTTCTTCACAAAGTTCTCCTTAGGCTCTTCAATGATATAGGTTTTATTTGTTAGAAAACATGTGAAAGCAGCGATTTATCTCATTACCTTTTCTAACTTATTTTGCACTTCCCTCAGAACACTGAATGGCACACTGGTTATTTCACCGAGCAAAGCTTACAGATCCTGGCAGTGTGCTTGCTTTGGGAGTTGGACTACCTTAATTAACCAAGTTAATCACAAGCACTTGGGGAATTATTATTTCATGCTATATTAGACAACTGCCACTGCCAAAACCTTGAATTTAGGTTATTTGCTGAAACAACAGCTTCGGATTCTCTTTCTTTGAAGAAGGATTTTCCATCTTTCTTCAAAAACACATACATGGTTTAACAAAACAAGCACAAGTATATGCATTTCCATACTTTAGTAATAATCAGAGTAACTTAACAATACAGGCGGGACTTCCCTGGTGGTGCAGTGGTTAAGAATCCGCCTGCCAATGCAGGGGACACAGGTTCGAGCCCTGGTCCAGGAAGATCCCACATGCCACGGTGCAACTAAGCCCATGTGCCACAACTACTCAGCTTGTGCTCCAGAGCCCGTGAGCCACAACTGCTGAAGCCCACGTGCCACAACTACTGAAGCCCGCATGCCTAGAGCCGGTGCTCCGCAAGAGAAGCCACCACACTGCAACAAAGAGTAGCCTCCGCTCGCCACAACTAGAGAGACTGCGCGCAGCAACCAAGACCCAACGCAGCCCCCCCCCCCAAAACAAAACAAAACAAAACACAATACAGGCAATTTAATGGAGACACAAGTTTAGGAATGGCAACTGAAATGCACAGATCAAGAACTGGAATGAAGCATTTATGTTTAACTGGCTCTGCAACTCAGTTTTAGCTTCCTGTGGCTTTAAATGTGGGCACACGGGTATGTGTGTGTGCGCCCATCTACACAACAGCTCACCCAAAATCCCTGCTCCAGCTTCACTGGATTCCCCCTTAATTAGGGCTCTGTTTGGGCATTCAAACTGAATCATGGTTGCCTAATTTATAACGTAGGGATAACACACCACAGGGTTCTGGTGGGGATTAAAAAGGTGATATATGTGTGCATATAGGTGAAAATGCTTATAAACTGTACTGTGCTATGTTGATTTAAGGTCTTGTTAGTATTCCTCTCTCGCAGTCAAATATGGGAAAAATTCCACCCGAACAATCACATACAGAGTCTCCATTTTATAAATATATTCTCAGCACTGTTTAGTTACTGTCTTAGCTGGAATAACTGCCTTACAAAAGACTTTTGTCGCTGAATGTGCTGGAGATTAAAGGACTTAAGGAAAAAAGAAACAAGGCTTTGCCAGTCTCTTTAAGGACCCAAGGAAAGCCCCAAGGACACGTGCAGTAAAATGTTGTAAGTAGATTCTTTTCCAGTTTTATGAAGTGGAGCAGGCCACAGGCTCTCACTGAAAAGTGGAGAGTAACAGTGCATCTCACAAACTGAGATGAAACAGGGGTCAAACCATGGTCTTGGTATTACACACACAACTCATATTTAAAGAGATGCTGAGAATCAATTGTACGTATATTTGGCTGTAGTCAAATAAAGCTGTGAAGGCTATTTATTTTCTTCTGTGAAAAAAATACCAAAGACAAACCTTCCAAATTTCACAAAGTTTTTACTGTTTACGTCTCATATAGGTGGCCGCCACTGCAACAGACATTTTCAAGCTACTCTAGCAGGGATGCACGTGCTTTGTATAAACCCCAATTCAATGATGTAAGCAGAGTTCTAGCTGATCTGAACTATTCCCGATGCCTGGCAGTCTTGGACGCAAACTAGATGAGTGGCAGGGCCCTCGGTTTTTTGGCCAGTTGTTACAAATTTCATAAATGGGAACTGGGCTGAAGGAACAACTCTCAATGGTCTCTATGCCATCAGAGTGGGGCAGTCACGAGAATAACCCAAGTCTGAAGATAATTAAAAAGTAATTCCAATGGCATATTGAAATGCTTTGCTTTTGGCCTTTTGTTTAAATTATTTTGGAGAGGCTAATTTTTAACCTGGAATCTACCAATGTCAACATGTATCAAAAAATGTTTAAATGTTCACACCTTTGAATCAGTAATTCTAATTTGCAATCTATTCTAAAGAAATAATGCAGAAGAAAGAAGATCTATATGTCCAAAGATGTGAATTTAAAGCTTGTTTTTGACAGAGGAAAACTGGGGTAAACTATGGCTCATTCAAATGCCTATGCAACATTGTAAATATTTATAAAATATTTTAAACACATGGAAAATAGTTACAAATGAAAAACAAGATGTAAAAAATATATGGATAGCACTATCAAAAATGGCTGTATAATACATGCCTAGAAAAACACTAGAATAAAATATAATAAAATATGAACTGGGTAGAATAAAAATATTAATGATTGATTTCAATGTATTCTACAGATTTCTTTAACATTTTTCTTCAATAACAAAGATCTTTATTGAAAATGAAATTAATTCTGGGAATTAACATTCCCAGAACACACAGCTGAAATTAAATGAACAAGGATATGTAAGTCCAGAATTTAAAACCCACTGTGGTTTGTCCGACAAGCTAAACATCTGATGGCTGTTTAGCAGCTGCAAAATATATCCTCCTGGTCTCAGTAGGTCACTGCCTCTGTTTAAAATTTTGCTTTTACACATTGCCAGGGAATTAGGTAGAGCAAAGTGAATTTACTGAGTTTTTTTCTTAGTGTTACCAAAGTATTTAAACACAATCTTAAAGATTCTTTTGGATCAATATTCTATACTTAGTTCAATTCTGAGCAAACAAAAATAAAATTCACTCGTCTCCTCTCCGGAATGGCACTTTGGGCAAAGTAATAGCTAATTCATTTATCTACTACATACCTAGCCATAGTTACATTCTTTATAAGCTCTTAAGTCTATAATTAAATTATGATGTATTCATAGGCCACAAACATGAATGTACTTTTGTTCGTCTTTTCCCTTCCAGTATAAACTGCACAGAAAATAAATGCTTCCAACGATAAAGAGTTGAGTACACATGTGTGTGTATTCTTTGCTCCTATGCATTCTCATTAACCTGACTTAAAAGGGCTCTTTTATTTTAGTGTAAATGCCACTTCTGCCTTCCCACACATTACCAACCACCAGATGGACCACAGGTTTGTAGGCTTCTTAGAGAAGGGGCATTATCGTCCTCACCACTGCAAATTTCCTTATTATGGCACCTTGCACAGCATTTACAGAAAGCAGGCACTTGACTGACAGGGAAGTCATTATCATTTTCCACTTCTAATGACAGCGAGGACCAGGTAACCGTTGTTTCCCGAGTTACGTGATGCGTGAACTCATAGGAGCCAGGAGAGAGCCCGACTGCTAAGCGTAAACCTGGAGAGGGATGAGAGGCCCGGCTGCGGGCAAGGTGAGGGATGGCACCATGAGCCTGGCTCTGCGTGAGGGAAGGAAGGGCACCCAGGAGACCAGCTGGTGGTAAGGCTGGAGAGAGAAACGGGAGGACCTTCCTGCCACCCTACAAAGACTTAGTAAAATCTACACTTCTCATGAACGCCTTTGGGATGGGAGTCCTGCTTGCAGGTGGGTGCAGGGCAAAAATAAAGACTGATCACGGGGACAGTCAACACAGGGATAGCATATCTGTTTGTTAAACTGGGTCACGGGTCCAAGAATAATCTTCTAAGCACCTGCTTAGCGCGCACCTCCAAGCACCAGAACTATGCAAAGGAGGCATAACCCATACGTGGGCTCTGCTTTCAGAAACCCTGGTAGTTCCCTATTGCTTGTCACTGATCTGACCCTTTCTAACAGTGTTGATCATCATTATTTGTGGGTTCCGTATTTGCGAATCCACCTACTTGCTAAAATTGATTGGTAACCCCCAAATCAAATCATCCTTGGACATACACAGAGTGGCAAAAAACGTGAGGCCCAGCTGAGGTCGAACAAGGCGACACCCCCCTTCTCGTTCCTGGTCTCACACTGTAACCTTGCGGTCTATTTAGTGCCACTGAGAATTCAACAGTGAACAAAAAGGATAAAAAGCACTGGGCTCACGGGACTTATGTTCTAGTGACGCGACTGAAAGGTTGGATTGTGCGCGTTTAGGTGAATACTTAAAGTACTGCGGTACTCAAACTTTTATTAATACCAACAAGACCGATGGATGTAGAAATACTTTCATTGCGTCCGATTCAGATTACAGCACTGAAACAGTCAAGGAAGCAGTTAAGCCACCACGCTGCTTGTGTTGTATCGAGTGATCGTGTTTTCTAGGGCTTCCGCTTCCTGTGGTGTACTAGATAGCCTGAAAAGTCATCCTGCTGTAAAACACGAGAAGCTGGATGAACGGAGCAAAAATTGGCCCATCATTACTATAATTATCCCGAGGAAACGATGCACCCCCTAGGTCACATGAAGTCTTTTAAGAACAATGGTTCCGAACCTCGCCTGGACATTAAATCATCTGGGGAGCTTTTAAAAGTCCTGCTGCCCAGATCACAAGCAAACTAATTAAACTAGCATCCTGGAGCGGCACTCAGGCATCAGCAATTTTATAAAACTCCCTAGGTGATCTGGTGTCCAGCCAAGGTCAAGAACTACTGCTTTAGAAGGTGATAGGGTATATAGTGCATGGAGAGGCAGCAGTCCCAATGTTCTGTCAACTTCACTCAAAATTACCGACGCTGGGGAATCTGCAAAGTTATCCAGCTTCTTAAATCTCTTCTCCACAACCTCATTTCTTCTGCTTTCCTTATACTGGGAAGTGGATGCTATCACTTTTCAGATGGATGCAAAGAACCAACCTAAGTGGGTACCTTCCTGAGTCTAAATATGCCCGTTTATAGTTAAACATTTGAGTTTTTAAAATGAGTTCCTGCTAAGCTAAGGCTACATATGAAAGCCAAAGAAGAGACACGTGAATTGCAAACAAAAGACTTTATTATTTCCATCAATAAGTCTCTAAAAGTCAAGGATAATACCCAATATGGACTTAATGGATACTAATCATACTCTTCCTCTGCCAATCTCTGTGTTTTTGGTTCACATTCCTCTTTGGAGACAATAACTCCATTTTTTTTTTTTTAAATGAACCAACCAGCAAAACCCCACAACATTTCCTATACATGTAGGGAAGAAATAGACCAGTAATTACTGAATTTGAGTGTCCTGAAAATCCAAAATGTCCTCTATACCTAAAAGGTGTTATTAGAAAATACTGTGTGTGACCTGCGCTCGAAGATGGAAATATTCCATGCTGTAAAAGCAAAGTGAATCCTCCGGCAGGTATCCTGCGGGGTTCCCATGTGACTGTGCATTTGGACTCTGGGATCTCTCCCCGATGGAGTAGGACTCCCTGTCCCGGAATCCTTGAAGCGCAAGAACAAGAGCTAGGTGGAAGTTTCCAGGGATTTGTTTATAAGAACATTACACTGCTATTTTGTTTGCATAGATCTAAACACAGGTTTCAGATCTAACCTGGAGATAGTTTGGATTGGTCAAAGTTAAGACATCAAGACGTCAGAGTCAAGGCACTTATAAACTAACTCATACCAGGGTTTATGATGCTAATAACAATAAAAACTGAAATGAAAACAGCATTTAATGAGACTTTACTATATGCCAGGTACCAGTGCTTTTCACGTATCTCACTTAAGCTCCCAACAACCCTAAGTGGCAGACATTATTATTATACTTGATTTGCAAGTAAGAAAACTATGAATCAAGGAGGTTAGAGTCACACAAACAGTTAAGTGGCGGAGAGGAATTTGACTCAGGTGGTCCGAGTCCAAAGTTCACACACTCACCCCTCTGCTGTATTTCCCCACGCATACCAGGCACATTTTGGTTTCTGGTGACCAGCATAGTCACAAGAGTTGAAGACAAGAGTCAGGCCTGGGGTCAGCCTTGGGGACCTGTTAAGCCCATGGTCACCATGGGATGTGGCCATCTCCCCAACCCTCTGGACTGGATCTGAGAGGGGTCACAGGGTTTGGGGCTGATTACACGGAATGGATTAGGCTCCTAAGACATCTGAAAAACTGCATCCCAAAGGAGTATCAAGAAGAGAAGGGACAGCCAACTCCTGGCTGATGTGGACCGAGCTGGCTGCGTTATAGGGTGGCACACCAAGTGTCTGCGTCTTCATTGTCTTGTGGGGGAAGCCAGGAGACGGCTCACGAGTCTGGGGATGGAGTTGAGGAAGCAGATTGAGCAGAGCTCACCATTTATAAAGTTGCCAGCCAGGCTCTGTAGCTAAGAAAGGGGTGGGAGGTGGAGAAAGAACACCACATTTCTTTGCACTCAGTCAGACAGGAAAAAGGGGCAGCGTGTAATGACAGGCCAGGCAGAGCGGGTGAAAAGAAAGAGGCTTCAGATGAGGCGGGGCTGACAACCTGCCCACATCACGACTGGGTCCTGAACAGGCCTGCCCTGGCCCTGACAGTTATCTTCTAGTGCATCAAAGGCTCGGCGGTGTAGAAAGAGCCAAGCTGGATCAGCTTCTGTCTTCTGCTCTGCAGCTCTGATCTGAGACACACCTGAGCAGAGAGCAGCCTCTGGCTCCACAGTCCTGACCTGTCAAAACTCAGGCAGCATCTTCATCTCTGCCCCAGCCTGACCTCTCCAGCTGGGCTGAGCATCTCTAATAAGCGGCCTCGCTGCACAGATCCCTGGCCTCATCTCCTCTAACTCAGAGCTGCGCCGCCGCCTGGGCACTTCATTCTGGATCACGCGCTCTACGGCTTCCTGAGGGGTGTCCCCCGGAAGCCAGGGCTGCGGTGTAATTGCTGCAGCTGCTATTGAAATTCACTTTTGGATTTCCGTTCCCTGAGCAGAAAGTTCTGAAAGCTCCCAGGGAGAAGGGAGCAGGCTTTGCATCCTGCAGGCTTGGGCTATCCTGAAAATTCCTAAAGCCTCATTTCTGTGTGGTCTCTTTCAAAACCTTCTGAAGGTTCCAGGAGATCTATTTCTTGATAACTTTTTCTCCCTTGCTTGAGGTCGGGCCAGAAGAGAGCTGAACAGATGTCAGATCTGAAGCTTTCCCAATTCAACCACTTGACCACCGGCCTGCTAATCTGCCCTAATGTAAATGAAATGTCTTTGAGCTTTTCTCAGAGAAAAAGACAAGATTCCAAAAAAGCGGGAGACATCCCGTCTTCAAGAAAAACAACATGAAAGAACAGGGTGACTGGAGTCAGCTGCATTTCTGCCTGTTAGAATATTAAAGTGTGCTTGTTTTCCTCTTTCTCAGAAAGTCACAATGGATTATCTTGAGTTCTCAAACTCCTACATGGGTTTTTCCTTCTTCTGCAAGTTGTCACTTGACTGACAAAAGATATGCTTCAGTCCCTAAAAATGCAAACTCCCTGAAGAGAGTACTGACCTACAATGAACTACAGCTGAGATGTGGAGTAAATGTTATTATCCCAACTAGGAATATTGATGGCTCCATGCTGGGGGCAGGCCTCAGTCAGCACTCAGGGCTAAAACCTCAGGTGAAAGCACACACTTGAGCGTGTTGACAGTTATCTTAGTGATTTTCCCCTATATCCTGCTTGGAGTTACCAGAAAGGCCTGGCCAGTGATCAAACACCACACACAAACGTTATACCCCAAGAGGTCCTGCTTGGGAAAATATCCAGGCCAGCTGCCCCCAGCATACTGGATCTTTAAGAGCCTCTTGGTTGCAATTAAAGACACTGGCTCTCCGACTTCCAATCTGGCCCTGGAATGGCTGACTCTAGACTGGGCTCAGGGATCTGTACAAAGGTGCCCCAGAGACACTCATTCATTGAAGACATACCATCTTTTGCTGAATATATTATGACATTTATTACAAGGTGTACCACATTACCACAAAAAGCCAATTAAACTATGATATCAACTCTGTTATCATATAGAATTTCTCTTTTATGCTATTGAAAGAGCTCTTTTAGAGCAGTTTAGACGGGAATGTATCACATATCCCCCTTGTCGATTCATCAAAAGGCAAACAGAAGCAAGATAAATTCATTAAGCTCTTCCTAATGCTTTTTCATACCCAAGAGTTTGACTTTGTGAATCACGTTTGTTTTAAGCTGTTAATTTTGAAATAATTTTTGGTTTACAGAAGAGAAAGACAGTATGTACACAGAGCCGATGCCACTGGGTCTACATGCCACACTGTGAACAGCAAGGCTGTAGCAGAATTCCTAGATTTATGTACCAGAACTGCTAGTTACTGGCTGTGTGATGGCTGACCTTCAGTTCCTTATTTGGAAACTGGGATAATCATTCCCCTTATCTTCCCAAGGCTGTTGTGAGGTTTTGGAGGAAACATCCACAGAAACCCTAAGTGCTGCACAAACATCAGTTATCATTAACACACCCTACAAGGCACTATGTAGGGTTCTGGTCCCAAAGGAGTTTACAGTCCAGTCAATAACGGTTCTTTACATTTATTTGGTGCAGCTCAGTTTTACAGTGACTTCATATCCATTCTATAATCTGACCTTCGCAATGATCCTGTGAAGTAGGTAGACTATACTGTGCCTTCATTTATAATATATGTTATCCTGAGGTTTGGAGGGGGTTCCTTTCTCATAGTGGTAAACTCTACTTTGAGCACGTTGGCTTGTCCTTGGCCTTGCCAACACTCTGTAAGTAACTTCAGACCATGTGAACGGGGCTTTGTCAACAGTGGGTTACTAGGTCTGTCTAACCTGGTCTGAACCTTTCTTACTTTTCAGACACCAAACTTTGCCACCTGGACCTGCTTTGGGGCCCAGGCAATTTCATGGATGCCTCCTCTCTCTGGGAACCCACTGCTTGGTGGAGGCCCTGAGCGGGTGGGGCTCTTGCTAGCTCCAGCTCTTTCTAATTAACCTCACCCTGCTTTCCTCCTAGGATGGTTAAGTCAATTCAACAGATAAGCATTTTCAAAGGCACCGGATCACTTGCCATTAAACCAGCTTGGGATAAAACAGAATTCAACCATTTTACACATTAATTTTCAGTCAAGAATAAAACACCCCTCCCTCCATTATCAACCTGTTTGTTTTTTTTTTTTTTCTCCTGACCTCCTCACTTTCTCTTGGAGACTTCATGGGGGTAGTGGGATACTGGTGGGGTGATGGTCTATGATCAACCTGAAAAATCCACACAAGTCAGGCTTGGCAAAGCTTTCCTTAGAGATTTCTATAGTCCCTCCCACTCTCCTACCCACCTCATAAAGAGTAAAGGACTCACTGGGAAATCTTTAAAATTTCCTAAAGTAACTAGACTCATTCATTTACATATTCCTAAGTCTGCTTCCATCTCAAAGCTTTTTAATGGTGCCACTCCCGGATCTAAACTACAAAAAACGTTAGTCATATGTTCCCTGGCTTAAAAATTCTTTTGACAATAATTCACCTTTTTTTTGTTTTTTTTTCAAACAGTTGCTAAAAACAAGATGTTATTTATCTTACAATTAAAAACACAGATGAGGTGAGATCATTTGTGGGGTAGCTTGAGGTAAAGGAAGCACCATAATCTTATCCACTGTGGGGAGGAATTTAGAATGAGGGAAGGCTGGCTGGCCTTGGACCCTATCCAAGGGAGTTCTGTCACTAAACTACCCAAAAGAGAGCCTTATAAGGCAGTTTCTTCTAGAAGGCAAGTCTGTAATAAACCCTGAGGGCAGGCTCTAGAGAAAGATGGAAATCGTATCTAAGGGCATCAAATAAATGCCTTCTCAGCTCAATCACTCCGGTAGCGTAGGTCTAGAGTGCAAAAGATCTTAAAAGTTATAACATCCTCTCCCAGACACTTCCCCTCCTCCCTTACGAAGCTGAGAGATAACCTAAAAGGGAATCTTGGAAACAGAATTCTCCTGACTCCCACATAGCACTTACAGTATCCAACAGCTTTTATTGCAAGTTCTTCCTGGCGTGCAATTTAAATGTGCCTTGTGGCTATTTAATTCCAGCCTGTTAATTCCTCTCCCGAAGAGCTGTAGAACAGTAGGTCAGGCACCTTCCATTTAATTCCCAAACCACAAAGAAACATTAACTTGTTCTTTCGATTACATTCCTTTAAAAGAATCTTGTGTGCGTGTGCGTGTGTGTGTGTTTGAAACTCTTGTATTTTATTTTTTTAACATCTTTATTGGAGTATAATTGCTTCACAATGGTGTGTTAGTTTCTGCTGTATAACAAAGTGAATCAGCTATACATATACATATATCCCCGTATCTCTTCCTTCTTGCATCTCCCTCCCTCCTACCCTCCCCATCCCACCGCTCTAGGTGGTCACAAAGCACCCAAGCTGATCTCCCTGTGCTATGCGGCTGCTTCCCACTAGCTATCTATTTTACGTTTGGTAGTGTGTATATGTCCATGCCACTGTCTCACTTTGTCCCAGCTTACCCTTCCCCCTCCCCGTATCCTCAAGTCCATTCTCTAGACTTTTAAAAGAATCTTAAGGCAACCTATGGAATAGGAGAAAATATTTGCAAATGATGCAACCAACAAGGGCTTAATTTCCAAAATATACAAACACCTTACACAACTCAAACACAAAAACCCAAACAACTCAGTCGAAAAATGGGCAGAAGACCTAAATAGACATTTCTCCAAAGAAGCCATACAGATGGCCAAGAGGCACATGAAAAGATGCTCAACATCACTAATTATTAGAGAAATGCAAATCAAAACTACAATGAGGTATCACCTCACACCAGTCAGAATGGCCATCGTTAAAAAGTCTATAAATAAAAAATGCTGGAGAGGGTGTGGAGAAAAGGAAACCCTCTTGCACTGTTGGTGGGAATGTAAATTGATACAGCCACTATGGAGAACAGTACAGAGGTTCCTCAGAAAACTAAAAATAGAATTACCGTATGACCCAGCAATCCCACTCCTGGCCATTCATCCAGACAAAACTCTAATCCAAAAAGATACAAGCACCACTATGTTCATAGCAGCACCATTCACGATAGCCAAGACATGGAAACAACCTAAATGTCCATCAACAAATGAATGGATGAAGAAGATGTGGTACATATATACAATGGAATACTACTTGGCCATAAAAAAGAACAAAATAATGCCATTTGCAGCAACATGGATGCAACTAGAGATTATCATACTAAGTGAAGTCAGAAACAGAAAGACAAATACCCTATGATATCCACTTATATGTGGTATCTAAAATATGACACAAATGAACCTATCTACAAAACAGACTCACAGACATAGAGAACAGACTTGTGGTTGCCAAGGTGGGGGGAGGGGAGGGATGGACCGGGAGTTTGGGGTTAGTTGATGCAAACTATTACGTATAGAATGGATAAACAACAAGGTCCTACTGCATAGCACAGGGAACTATATTCAACATCATGACATAAACCATAATGGAAAAGAATACAAAAAAGAATGTATATATATGTGTAACTGAGTCACTTTGCCATACAGCAGAAATTCACACATTGTAGATCAACTGTACTTCAATAAAAAAATAATTAAAAAAAAAGAATCTTAAGTCCTTTAAGACCTTCTTCAAGGCTGCCTATTTTATTTTCTAAAGCTTCTTCAGGTTTTCAATTCTTTCCTAAGATGCAGTGATTAAAACTGGGTAAAGGGATAAGAACGAACCAACAACTCACTCAACTTTCTGGAACTTTCTGTCTGAAAAAGGGCAACTGAAGCCAGAAGAATATTTTAAAGCATTTCTATTGGGCTGGGGTAGACTCTTTGAGATGTGACTTTTTCTGATTCTGATCTAAAAGCGAGGTGAGTCAATGTCAGATGTATTCCCTGGTCTACACATCAGACAGGCAGAAGATGCAAGGCGAAAAGAGGGCAGACATGCAGCAGAGCCAATTGCCTGCATTTCCAATGAGAAGGCATTTTGAGAGGAGTCCTGTGTTTAATCAACAAATATTTAGGAAGTGTCCAACCATTAGCCAGCCACTGTGTTTATGAAGAATAATCAAGATGGAGTCCCTCTTCTAGGATGCTCCCAGTCTAGTGGGGAAGACAGACATTCAAAGAGCTCTTTGGAGTCAGTGGAAGATGCTGTACTAACTAGAAGAGTTCTTTCTCTCCTCAGGAGCTCTGTTCCCTTTGCTGAAATCCTCACGAGGGTCCTCGGCATGGCTTGGCCCACCTCACTTAATACTGCTCAACCATCCCTAAGTCTCTATCCTTTGCTCTGGTGTACATTCTTTACAGCACATACTACTACATGAAAATATCTGTTTACTTGTTTCTGCCTAAGCTTATGGTAAACGCCACAAGAGAGGGATCTTGTCTATCTTATTCAAGTCTGCTTACCCCGACAACAGAAGAGTACCTGGCAAATTCATATATTCATTCATTCATTCAACATATATTCAAAGCATCTACTAGTGCCAGGCACTGATCTCGGCCCTTGAGGATAGAACAGGGAGCAAGAATTCCCTTCCCTCCTGGAGCTTACTTTCAAGTTGAATAATGACAACAGTAAACATTCATTGAGTGCTTTCTATGGATTATCTTATTGAATCCTCACAACAATTCTATGAGATAGGTATGATTATAATCGTTATATTATAGGTGAGTAACCAAGGCCCAGAGAGGTCAAGGAACATGCTCAAAGCTCAGTAAGTGGCCGGGTTAAGATTTACACTCAGGGAGTCTGGTTCTAGAGTTCTGCATCTTAACTATTCTGCTAGAATGTCTCTTGTTCACATATACATAGTACATGTGCAATGAATATTGTTTAAAAAATTGCTAGAGGGCAGAGGAGCTGAATAGGTATTTTTCCAAAGAAGACATACAGATGGCCAATAGGCACATGAAAAGATGTTCAACATCACTAATTATTAGGGAAATGCAAATCAAAACCACAATGAGCTATCACCTCAAACCTGTGTCAGAATGGCTATTATCAGAAGAGGATGTGGAGAAAAGGCAACCTTTGTATACTGTTGGTGGGAATGTATATTGGTGCAACCACTATGGAAAACAGTATGGATATTCCTCAAAAAATTAAGAATAGAACTACCATACAATTCTACTATCCCACTTCTGGCTATTTACCTAAAGAATAAGAAAACACTAATTTGAAAAGAAATACACACCTTATGTTCATCACAGCATTATTTACAACAGCCAAGATATGGAAACAATGTTAAGTGCCCATCCATGCATGAATGGATAAAGATGTGGTACATATACACAATGGAATACCACTCAGCCATAAAAAAGGTGAAATCTTGTCATTGGCAACAACATGGATGGACCTGGAGGGTATTGTGCTAAGTAAAGTAAGTCAGACGGAGAAGGATAAATATTGTATGATTTCACTCATATGTGGAAATCTAAAAAAAATAAAACCCTAAAATAAATAAACAAAGCAAACAAAAATAAACATGTAGATATAGAGAACATAGCAGTGGTTACCAGAGGGGGTAGGGTGGGGGAGATGGCAAAATGGGTAACGGGGGTCAACTGTATGGTGACAGATGGAAACGAAATTTTTGGTGGTGAGCACCCTGTTGGGTATACAGAAGTAGAAACATAATATTGTATACGTGAAACTTATCTAATGTTATAAATTAACGTTACGCCAATAAAAAATTTTAAAAAGTAACACCCTCCACCCCCCCCCCCACAAAATGTATAAACAGAATCAGAACATAAAAAAAAAGTCTGGGGTCTTCCCTGGTGGCGCAGTGGTTGAGAGTCCGCCTGCCGATGCAGGGGACACGGGTTCGTGCCCCGGTGCGGGAAGATCCCACATGCCGCGGAGTGGCTGGGCCCGTGAGCCATGGCCGCTGAGCCTGCGCGTCCGGAGCCTGTGCTCCGCAATGGGAGAGGCCACAACAGTGAGAGGCCCGCGTACCGCAAAAAAAAAAAAAAAAAAAAGTCTGGAAGCCTACACAGAGCTGCAAAAGGACAAAGACATCATTATGGGGGGTGGGGAGGGGAAAGACAAGGGGTTTCACAAAGAAAGTGACACCAGCTGATCCTTGAAGGCTAAGAGTTCAAAGGGTGGAAAGATAAGTGAGGGTGTGATTATAAACAACAACAAAGAGCAAACAATTACGGCGGCCGGACCACAAAGGGGGTTGGACAGAAGAGGCCAAAATAAGAGTTATTGCTAGGTAGTTTTTTAACTTGCTACTAAAGGTACTAGCAAGCAAGACCCTTAAGAATGAATTCTGATTCCACAAATAAAAATTAATTCTAAGGAAGAAGAGGGGATGGGACCCAAAGGAAACAAGGGATTGCCAAGGAGCTCAGCTATAACGGCCCATGAACAAAAGGAGTAACCAAGAACCGGAATAAGGGAGCACCATGTTCTCTTCTAACTGTGAGATTTTATTACACATCTTGGTGTCTCTATTAACTTTTTATTAAACTGAATTTTCAAATCTCCTCTTCCAGTTTCGCATGACTTCAGGGACCTGAATAAGATCTAATGGCACTAAATTAATGATAACAGTTTTAGATTTGAGATTATTACGTCACTACCTTTTAGATAGATTTATTTTTAGAAAGATGGCTTTGCCTCTTATCACAGAGGCACAGAAAACAAGCAGACCAAGGTCTCTCCACAGAAGGTGGGTAAGTGTTGACCTCAGAAAAGAAGGGACTGGGAAAAGATTCAGAGTGGCTCCAGGGCAAGCACTCTGGGAGGTAGGTTTGTAACTTGCATGGATACTTTGTTAATCAAAGTATCCTGTTTTGTGCATCCTCAGCTGTAAAGCATCTTAGCACAGTGCTGACACCTGACAGATGCTCAATAAATGCGGGTTAAATGAGACCAATCACCAGAAGGAATGATGCCCCCTCCCTCTCAATACTTGAGGAAGCATAAAGTTTCTTCCGCGGGTAGAAGAAGAACCCTTTCTAGGCTGGAAGAACCTAGAAAATGCATTTCCTATTCTTTGCAAAGCCCCAATACTAAATGGCACAGAAGTTAATGGCACTCTGATGGGTTTGCTTCTATAATTGTTAAAACACTTCCAGGAGTCAGGAGAAATATATTAGGAGATCTGGCTTTAGCCCCATTTATCTCTGCTGTGGAAAAGTACTCTGGTGGACCTCACATTCTTTTCTGCTCTCCCTGGCATTCTTCTATAAATGGCCCGAGGCACTAGACCCCTTATCTCTAAATTTAGGTTGGGAAGAAAGGTTAATATATGACAAGGTTTCCAGTTTTAGATGCTATTTCTCTTAACATTTTCCCCAAACATAAAGAAAAACTAGGTCTGTACCCTCCTGAGGTTTGCACTCTAGAGATGCTGAGGATCTGGTTTTCATGATAATGAGGTTATATGACTAGTTCTATATGACTATCAGTCTCAATATTTTATAATTGCACTGTGTGAGGGTTTAGAGATGTAAATAGCACGAGAGAAGATGGATAAAACTAGCTACAGGCTAGAATTGACAATAATACTTAAATAATCACCAAGCTATCCTTCTGCTCTGATAAGGCAAGTTCCAGTGATTTGGAAAGACTGGGGAAAAATTCCCCTTGGAACGTGTAAGAAAAATGTCAATATTTGGAATGAATTCTTAAGCTATGCTCATTTCTCTTTTCATGGTGTGACTGATAAATTAGACCCAAAGGGCTGTTTCTGTGGGGAAAGTGTGTGATTATTTTGGATTGTGATTTAAGTTTAAGGTGATGATAATATAGTTAACAGTAAGCTGGTTACACTATTTAAGGCTTTCAATAGTGAACTCTGAAATCAGTGGCAGATGACCTATTAGCCATGTGGACTTCTGGGAAAAACTAAAAAAAAAAAAGAATTACTTGGAAAGCTTGGAGAAAGTCTGAACTGTGTTAAAGAAGCAACTGCTTCTGTCATTTCAGGAGAACTGCCTCTTCTCTCCCTTTTTCCTACCTTGGCTGGGACCAGGAGAGAAACTGCCAAGGTTGCATTTCTAACCTTCCCTTGAAACTACTGCCTAAGCAGACATTAGAATTAAAAGCTCTTTTTTTTTTCTTTTTTGCAAGTCCAGACTCTATGTTCCCCTTTCATTTATGGCAAGCTTGGACTTGTTTGGAATAAAATAAACGATCAAACATAACCTCAAAGGCATTCCTGCTGAACAGTGCATCCTGGGGACAAATTACACAAGAAAGGAAAAAGAAAAACAAAATGGTCATAAGGTTCACAACACAAACGACATCATAAAAACATCCTTCAAAGAGTTTGTATTTTTTTGCCCACAAATAATTAGCTAGTTAGATTACTGTTTGAGAATCTGTAACTTCCAGTAAGTGAATTATTTTCCTTAATATTAAGAAACCATGAAATCCAATTTTTAAAATTCTTACAATCTAACCAATCAAACATGGGACAAACAACTTCTCTCTGAAAGTCCTTATACTGTATTTCATCGTCAAACGCCTTTCTCCTATCTCTTGACTTCATCTCTATACACTCAAGCCAAGAAAGAATGGAGAGAAAATGACATTTTTGGGTTCCTAGAAGAGTGGGGGCAGCTTTTGCGAATCAACTTGCCAGCTGTTAGCATGAGCTGGGTGAGCTTTGGGGACGGGAGAATCTGTAGTATCTGGAAATCTTTTCTATACATACACTCGCCCTGCAAGTCCTCACTTTCTTGGCGCACGCATCAATCTCTCAAAACCACCAAAAAAAGAGAAGGGGAGGCGTCGCCCATCCCTCCCGGCATCACGCGGCTGCCAACTCCCCCCTCCCCGAGTCTGCCCGGATGCCCACGGGAGAAGCCGCGGGAACCAGCCAGGTGCGCCGGCCGCGGACGCCCTGTCGGCTCTTCCCCGCAAGGAGGCGCCTGGTTCTCCCCGCCCGGCGGGGCGGGGTCGGGGTCGGAGGGGAAAGCGCACATGCCCACCTTGCTCGCAGGTGCCCTTGCTGACCTGGGTGATAGCCTTCTCCCCGCGGCTCTCGGCCTTCAGGCTGGCGGCGCGCAGCTGGCAGCCGCTGGGGTAGGTGATGCCGTTGCTGCCGCACACCGGGTAGCGGCTCTTGCACACGCACACGCCGCTCACCTCCGGGCCGCCGGCTGCTGCCCCGGCTTTACCCTTCCGCCTCTTGCGGCTCTTCACGCACTCCATCCCCGGCGCGCAGTGCCCCCTGCCGGCGCCGCTGCCCCCGCACGGCTCGCCCTCGCCGCGGGCGCACACCGGGCAGCAGCCGCACGCGTCGCGGGTCTCGCCCAGCTGGCAGCCCCGCGGGGGCAGGGGCGGGCAGGCGGCCGGCTCGCAGGGGCCGCAGGCGTCCGAAGAGGAGGAAGAGGAGAGGGGCAGAAGCAGGAGCAGCAGCCCGGCTGCACCGAGGAGCAAGGCGGACAGCGGCGGCCGCTCCATGGCGGAGAGCGTTGGCGGCGGCGGGAGCGCGAGTGAGGCGCGTCCTGCCGGCCAGCGCTTTAAATCCGGCGCCCCGCCCGGCCGGGCCGCGGGAACCACACCCCCCGGGCGGCTAGAGCTTGGCCGCCTCGTCCGCACCGCCCCTCCCGGGACCGCGGGGCTCGAGCGCGCCCCTGCTGGCGGGGCATCCGCTGGGCCCGGGGACGCTCCGTCTCACGCCTCTTCGCTTTTGGTTTTGGCTCTGAGCGCACCCCGCCGGCTGCTGCTCAGCCCCCTGCTCCCGAGGGCTGCACCCCGTCCTTTGGGGCTCTCCCGCAGTGAAGACAGGTCCCTCCCCTCTGGTCCCTCTACTCTCGCAGTCCGGGCATTCATACTTATTAACAACAGCTTTGAGATGACCCCATGTGTAATCCATTATATTCTCCGTGAGTCTGGGAGACCTGAGTGTTGATTGCTCTGCGGTTTGGGAAGCTCTTTTAAGAACAATTAGTTTTTCAAACCCCGCTTGGGGATTTTGTGTCCCCGTTGGCCACAGGCCCGGTGTGGTCTTGGGTGCCAAGCTAAAAGGACAAACCGTTGCCAACCACGCCTGTTCTCAGCACCTCATAACTGCTTCCTTATGCCAAGTTTTAAGTCTGAGTACTGGAACCCATGCGAGAACAAGTCATGTCTTCAGTTTATAATATGTGGTGCTGGACCTCCATCAAACCTCTCCGGAGAACTGAGCACAGCTGGGGGTGCCACTGAGGCCCCTAAAGCACCCCAGTTTTCACCAGTCATTCCGTGAGGTTTTTGATATAAACGACTGACAATTCCTCCTCAGTCTTTCTCAAAAGTGCTCTGCAAGCTCAACTTCAAAGCTTTTTTTTCCCCAAGAAAAAGGGCTCTTCAAATCCCTCTTACCCAGACTTTTGTTTCCATGTTTATTAGATACACAACACTGCAGTGTGCATCATTCTGCACGTCACATCTGAGTTCTTTTTTCTTAGCACAAATCCAAGGATGTATAGGATTGCTAACTCAAAGTGTGCGGTTCACTATGCCACCAGCAAGTATAGATGTCACTCTCACCAGTCTTCCTGGGATAATCATTGTAAACTTTTCTGAAAATTAGATAGTCACAAAACTCAGAGAATAAAAAACCAAGCACCCTCCTAACCAGAAAACCTAGCACCTATTCTTTGGCCTCTCCTTAGCATATTCTAGAAAAGTGGCACTTTTTTTTTAAAGGTCATGTGTTGTCATGACAATTGTTTATAAAACAATGAAAAGTCTTTGGAGCAGACTTTTTCTAAGTATTCTTGCCTTTGTCCCTCAGTAATAGAGTTTACATGACCCAGTCTACAGTCCCAAACTAAAACAAATGCAGAGAGGGCACTCTGATATTGCCTGTTCTATCTCAATTTTATTAATTCACTGGTCAAGGTCCACTAAGTTGGTTTCATGACCTGTTATAACTGTTGTAGTTTTAGGATCTCCAGAACCTGAGACAAGGATTCCAGTGCAAGTAGTTTACCTGAGAGGCCATGTCAGGACATACCAACTCTGGGGGGCGGGGGGGGGCAGAGGCGGTAGGGAGTGAGCCGGAGGGGAAGACAGCCAATAAAGATGCTTATCAAGTCAGCTCTGGGCAGGGTGGGCTCTGTAGCCAGATGAAGCCCCCTCAGGCTCTGCAAAGTTTTGTGTATGGGGGGGTTGGGGGAGTAGGGGGCAGGCACTGCACCACTCAGGGCTGTATACCACCGTGTTTTTCAAACCCTGCGTTGGAGCCAGCAGTAAGAAGGCAAATACGAGGCACAGTAGAATCCCTTTGGCGGCGTGGGGAGACCCTTATTGCCCAGCAAGCAGAAGAGCAAGTAGGGTTTTTAATCACTGGAGGGGGTGCCTGGGCTTTGTGTGATGACACCAATCTGGAGGACTTGAAAATAAGAAGAGATGTGCTTATTCAGAAGAAGGAGAAAAGGCAGGAAAATGGGGCCTTTACAAAGAAACTTGACAACCCCTGCCTTCCAAGAAAGAAGATATTGTCACCCATTCAGCTTCAGTTCTGGTGAGACGAAGAGCCTAGATCTGGAGACAGGATATGTTATCTGCAAATAGAGAGCATTTTACTTCTTCCTGTTTAAGCTAGATGACCTATATTTCTTTTTCTTGCCTAATTGCCCTGGTTAGAACCTCTAGTATAACGTGGAATAGATTGGTGAGAGTGAGCTTCCTTGCCTTATTACTGACCTTAGAGGGAAAGCTTTCAGTCTTTCACCATTAAGATGTTAGCTGTGGGTTTTCCATAGATGGTCTTATTACACTGAGGAAATTGCTTTCTATTTCCAGTTTGTTGAGTGCTTTCATCATGAAGAGGTATTGCATTTTGTCAAATGTCTTTTTTTGCATCTACTGAGATGATCAATAAAGTTGTATTTTATTTTATTGATTTTTGAATGTTAAACCAAGCTAGCATTCCTGGATTAAATCCCACTTGTTATATAGTGATGTATAATCCTTTTAAATATGTTTCTGTATGTGATTTGCTAATATTTTGCTGAGGATTTTTGCATCTATATTCATAAGAGATATTGGATTGTAATTTTCTTGTGATGTCTTTGATTTTGATATCAGGGTAATAGTGGGTTCATAGGATGAGTTAGAAGTGTTTTCTTATCTCCTGCTTTTTTGGAAGAGTTTGTGAAGAATTGGTATAATTCTTCTTTAAATGTTTAGTAAATTCAGTGAAGCCATCTGGACCTGGGTTTTTCTTCATGGGAAGTGTTTGGCTATTAACTCAATCTCTTTACTTATTATAGGTCTGTATTAGTTTGCTAGGGCTACCATAACAAAATACCACAGACTGTGTGGTTTAAACAACAGAAATTTATTTTCTCACAGTTCTGGAGGCTGGAAGTCCAAGATCAAGGTGCCAGCAGGGTTGTTTTCCTCTGAGAGTCATAAGGGCAAGATCCTCCCCACAAGGTGCCACCCACAAAATACCAAGAACCCTCCTCCCTTCACTAAATAAGACCTGCTGCTTTACCAGTTGTAGCTTTACATTGCTCAAGTCTGCCTTTCTTATAGATAAGATTTATTGAGATACTCAGTCACAGAATTCTCCCCATCTGGAGCAAGCTCCTGCTTCCTTAGACCTTTGCCAAAATTACTCAACCAAAGCCCAAATCCCATGATAATTTCATAACTTCCTCTTACTGAGACCCCCAACAGTTCCATATGGAGTCCATTCTCTCTTGCTAAGATGGGTAATAAACCCAACTTATTTGACTACGGGTATGTTCCTGGAGGTCTTTACATGAAGGGCAATGACACATGAGAGATTTCCTTTCAGCTCCTTCTCTTCTATCCTACTTCAGCTCAAAATTCTCCTGCCCGAACCCATAGTACACTCCAATAACCTTCGCTGATGGGTCCTTGTACCTGGCAAGCATCTTTCTTTGTGGGGCATCTTTAAGACTTCTCTGGCAAGCAAACTTCAGTGGCATTTGTAGGAAACCCATGGTGCCGTGCAGTCTACACTGCTGTGTCCCTCTGTGCCCATCCTTCCCAGCAGTTAGATGGCTACCTGGAAAATGGAATGTTTGTCTCCCTTTATTGCAATCGTCACAAATATGTTGGCTTCTCCCCCTTTACTTGGCTTCTTTGGGTAGGGGGGACAGGCATGGAAGGGGAGGAGAAACCCCATGCATCCTCCACTAGGCTCTTATCCCCAACCTCCTTATATAGAGAGGGGGTTAGTGTGCCTGGTGGGGTTGATTGAGGTAGGGCCATTTAGGAAAATTTGAGGAACATTCTGCTCCAGTTCTTGGTGGCTCTTTTTCAGAATGTGGGGACACATAGCACCTGTACTTTTGGGTTATGGATGCTAGTGCCGTTTTCAGGCAAGGGAAAAGTTGTTCTATTCAATAGTCCGTTACAGTAATTATCTATCATCTTTATCATCATCTCATGTTTTCCCCTCTCCCTCCTCCTTCATCATCACCAGTAGGTAGATTGTCAGGTGGTGGGATGGGATGTGGATGACCCTCCCAGCCTAGATAAACAGCATGTAAAAAGGAATGAAGCCAGTGGAAATCATTTGGGCACATTCCAGCAACCAGAAAAAGTCCAGCACAGCTGAAGCAAGGTGTGTATGGGGGGAAATGGGGGGAAATGAGTCTGGAGAGAGGGCAGATGTCAGATAACCAAGGGCTTTGCAGATCATGCCCAGGACTTTGGACTGGAACATATAGGTGACAGTGAGCTGTTGAAGGATGCTGGGGAAAAGGAAGATCAGGTTTTCAATGTAGGAAGGTCAATACAGAGGAGAGAAATGCATTCAGATGGAAATGGACTTAAGAAGTAATGTAATTTTCACAGTGCAGAGGCGACCTGAAGCCTATGCAGCGCCTTCATATGAGAAACTATCAAACTCTTAGAGGAAAACATAGGCAGAACACTCTATGACATAAATCACAGCAAGATCCTTTTTGACCCACCTCCTAGAGAAATGGAAATAAAAACAAAAATAAACAAATGGGACCTAATGAAACTTAAAAAGCTTTTGCACAGCAAAGGAAACCATAAATAAGACCAAAAGACAACCCTCAGAATGGGAGAAAATATTTGCAAATGAAACAACAGACAAAGGATTAATCTCCAAAATTTACAAACAGCTCATGCAGCTCAATAACAAACAAACAAACAAACAAACCCAATCCAAAAATCGGCAGAGGACCTAAATAGACATTTCTCCAAAGAAGATATACAGATTGCCAACAAACACATGAAAGGACGCTCAACATCACTAATCATTAGAGAAATGCAAATCAAAACTACAATGAGATATCATCTCACACCAGTCAGAATGGCCATCATCAAAAAATCTAGAAACAATAAATGCTGGAGAGGGTGTGGAGAAAAGGAACAGTCTTGCACTGCCGATGGGAATGTAAATTGATACAGTCACTATGGAGAACAGTATGGAGGTTCCTTAAAAAACTACAAATAGAACTACCATACGACCCAGCAATCCCACTACTGGGCATATACCCTGAGAAAACCATAATTCAAAAAGAGTCATGCACCACAATGTTCATTGCAGCTCTATTTACAATAGCCAGGAGATGGAAACAACCTAAGTGTCCATCATTGGATGAATGGATAAAGAAGATGTGGCACATATATACAATGGAATTTTACTCAGCCATAAAAAGAAACAAAATTGAGTTATTTGTAGTGAGGTGGGTGGACCTAGAGTCTGTCATACAGAGTGAAGTAAGTCAGAAAGAGAAAAACAAATACTGTATGCTAACACATATATATGGAATCTAAGGAAAAAAAAAAAAAGGTCATGAAGAACCTAGGGGTAAGATGGGAATAAAGACACAGACCTACTAGAGAATGGACTTGAGGATATGGGGAGGGGGAAGGGTAAGTTGTGACAAAGTGAGAGAGTGGCATGGACATATATACCCTACCAAACGTGAAATAGATAGCTAGGGGGAAGCAGCCGCATAGCACAAGGAGATCAGCTCGGTGCTTTGTGACCACCTAGAGGGGTGGGATAGGGATGGGGGGAGGGAGGGAGACGCAAGAGGGAAGTGATGTGGGAACATATGTATATGTATAACTGATTCACTTTGTTATAAAGCAGAAACTAACACACCATTGTAAAGCAATTATACGCCAATAAAGATGTTAAAAAAAAAAGTGACAACTTAAATGATATATGGAATATTTTGCTGACTTACAAGAGCATGCAGAATATGACAGAGTTGAAAAAAAAAAGAAAAAGAAAAAAAGCACTGTAGGCAGATGCGGCACTGAGGGTACAAGACTTGGCAAGAAGCTGGCGCCTTTGTGCCAAGAAAAAGGAACCTCCTTCTCCTGAGAAGAGGACCTGCACCCCACCGAGGTGCATGGCTTGGCAGGTGGGGGAAGGGCTGAACTTTGGCCTCACTTGCTCCCTGGGCTGGGCACCCTTGCACAGTGTGCAAACTGCACAGACTTACAGGGAAACCCAATCTGGTGCCAACACTGTGTGTGGTTCAGAATTAGCACTCAATTAAAAAGTTTGAAAGGTAGATGGATGAAAGGGAAGATCAGTTGGGCAGCTACTACCATCCACTACTGTCAACTACTACTACCATCCAGGCAGGAATCAATGAGAGCTTGGAGTAATTCGTGGCCATGTGGCTGGAGGGAATGGACTGTATCATTTCTGGTCCTTCCTGGATAAGTTTGTGAGCAAAAGGGGGCACTGTTCACAATTACACTGGACAATAGGCATAAATCAAGATTGCCTTGGACAACAGGGATATATGGTCACCCTAAATAGAGGGGAAGGGATGGTTGAGAGATCTTTAAGAGGTAGAATATATCAGGCCTCAGGAAGCAACTGACTTGTGAGAGGAAGTCAAGAAAAGCCTTGACATTTCTTGCATGGGAGACGGGGTGAAAATTGCTGCAGGTTTGTGTTGGGGGAAGGAAACCAGCTTGATTTTGGACATGCTGATTCTTTACAAAACAAGATCTATCCTTTTTGGACAGTTCTAGAAAGGGAAACAGGGGAAACTATCTAGTAATCATATGACATTGCTGTAGAGACACTGCAGGGCTCTGACTTAGAGTAAGCCCTTGATGTTTGTTCTCTCTATATGTGAAGTCCCTCAGTGATTAAATCTTATTGTTTAATAAAGGACAGAAACTGATTTCTTATCAGCATTCTGTATCTGATCTCTTAAAAGAGCTACGGCTATGCAGGGAAATAGCTAATGATATAATTGAAAAGGCATTAATAGCCTATAAAATTCAATATTACAGACAGAACTTGAAGGACTCTCTAGAGGTCATTTAAAGCTAGCTGACACTGGAGTGTGCCATCAGCCCTGATTGTAAGTCATCAGGGGCACAGAGATAACTGAGAACTCTTAGAGATCATCGAGGAAGATGGTCTTGTTTGTATTCTGCTCTATTATTTGACAGTCTTGCAAGATTTCAGAAAGTCACTGAATAATTAGCCAACTTCCAAATATATACAGCTGCAAAGAAAATGTAGGTTTAAGCTCTAATCCTTACTATAGCAGATATGTCATGTGAAGCTTTTAAACCTCTAGGAGCTTCACTTCCTGACTTAAAATTCATTATTTTATACCTTAACTTTGAATTAACATAGACTTTTACATTTACATTCCTCTATAAAATAAATTAGAGAGCATTGCTTCTTATGACAAAAAGTAGGAAGAAATCTCTTTGGGTTATTCCATAATTAGGCTTCATCCTTTTTTGTTATGGGGGAAATGATATGATCATTTGGTGGTAAATGATGCAGTGCCCCTATATTAATCTTCCAGTTGCCTGATTCCATAATTCACCTTGGCAAAGTAAAAAATAAAAAATGGCTCCTCATCGGAAGAAGCCTGGGAGAACATCAAACCAGGAGGGAAAAGAATATTTTCAGGGAATAAGCGGTTCAGTCACAAACTTAACTGTGAGTGAAACTTTGTGCTCATGAAGAGGTTACATGGGTGTCTTTGATCAGCGGTCCCCAACCTTTTTGGCACCAGGGACCAGTTTCGTGGAAGACAATTTTTCCTCTGATGGGGGTGTGGGGGTGCGGGTTGGGGAATAGTCCGGGCGGTAATGCGAGCGATGGGGAGCAATGGGGAGCGGCAGATGACGCTTCGCTCACTCGCCCGCCTCTCACCTCCTAATGGGCAGCCCGGTTCCTAACAGACCACGGACCACTAAGGGGGTTGAGGACCTGTCTTTGATAGTTTGTGAGGATGTTTATCCCGAGAGCCTCGATTCCTTCCCTTCTGAACGGATGATCAGCTACAATGTTAAGAAGTTGAGGAACAAATTTTCTTTCACTGATGCTGTTTTATTCATTCATTTTAAGCTTGTTAAGGGATTAGAATAACACTAATAATAATGTTATTAGAATAACATTCCTTTCAATGCTGCTAAAAATTCACTTTTTAAAAACCTGATACCTGAAGGACATGATTGTTCCTTTATTCCTGCAATGGAGCTACCTAGCTGGGATGTCAGCCTCTTAGGGGAATAACAAGCTAATTCCAGTATTGTCAAAATCCATATCTTATCAAGCTGCAAATTCAAATCCCTTCATGCCAAGCCACTTCCCTCATTAGTGCCTCCTCATATCATTCATGTTTAATAAAATATGCTTGCTTTTTTTTTTTTTTTAATGCTTGCTTTTTAAGATAAATGGTGATGTGCCAGAACTGAGGGAATACCGGAAAAGTGTTAAGTCCCTCTTCTTTTTATTTTATTATTATTATTTTTTAATTGTTTTTTGTGGTACGCGGGCCTCTCACTGTTGTGGCCTCTCCCGTTGCGGAGCACAGGCTCCGGACGCGCAGGCTCAGCGGCCATGGCTCACGGGCCCAGCTGCTCCGCGGCATGTGGGATCTTCCCGGACCGGGGCACGAACCCGTGTCCCCTGCATCGGCAGGCGGACTCTCAACCACTGCGCCACCAGGGAAGCCCCCCTATTCTTTTTAATTCTTGCTGAGTGGAATTCTCTCAGGTCATTTGAGTATATTCCTATGCCTTCTTGAGAAGTAACATTTTTAGGTTTTCCTCAAGGTTCAAAGGTGAAAATTTTGTCCTCAAAAATGTCCTGAAAGCCCATGAGATGCACTGGTTGTTGGCTTGAAAGTCAAGGCCTTCAGGGGCAGGGGAGGTTCCCCAGTGACTTTCTTACTGCAGAAAAACTGATTTGGGAATGAGGTAGTCAAGAAAGGGGAGAGAGGATACAACTTTAGGAGAAAGGAACTAACGCCTCCTTGGTCCTGTGCAGTCCCAGGTCTCAGGAATCCACAGGGCAGGCTAACACACAGCAGGGGACCCTAGCGGGGGCTTGAACAGCCTTCAGGGTGGGAAGCAGACCCACTGAGTTGTCCTGGTAGGTGCACAGTGAGTGGCAGGAGGGCCTTTGTGGTGGCAATGACGCAGGTGTGGAAAAACCTTCCACCTCTTTAACCATGGCAGTCAGGTGATGCACATTCCAGAGTCCAGGAAATTCACTTACTGTGGGAAAGTGACACATTACAGCTTCACGTGCCTCTCAGAAACCATCTTGCTAAATCTTTTTGGGTCACATTCTTAGTGTAATTGTCTACCACTAGCATTCACAAGAAGAGCTCACTGGGGACCGAATTAGAGCTATTCTCAGGTATAACTGCATCAAACCATTCAGAACATATAAAATTCTTCATCTGGGCCTCTCAAGGCAGGTCTGGTCAGTCAAGGGTTTGTGTTCAAATAAATACTATTGATTTATCACCCCCAGTTAATAAGAAGAATGCCATACTTCTTACAATTTTCTTTTTCTTTCTCTTTTCTTTTCCCAGGCAGGGATTGCACCTGCACCCTTTGCAGTGGAAGCATGGAGTCCTAACCACTGGACTGCCAGGGAAGTCCCTTATAGTTTTCTTTATAAGGCACTTTAAAACCTGTCCTCCAGCTGCATCGCTGCACCCTTTTCCTTTGACCTCTCTGATCCACCAAACTGAAAGGCTTCCAGTTTCCTGGATGTGTTAACTTTTCTAGACTTCTCATGAGCTGTTTCTGCTTTCTGGAATTCCCTGGAGAAATTGAGCATTCATCTTCTTCCCAAGACCCAGTTTTGTCTGTGATGGAACCCTGCCTCCTTTGCCTGTTTCCCTTCTGGGAGCTGTGCTTCTGAACCCCACCCACGTCTGGACTCCCGCAGTTTGTTGCCAGGTCTGTCTGATGCCCATCTGCCCATGTAGACCTCTGTGTCATCTGCTCCAGAAGTTCAGCTCCTTCTTGCTGGGCTGTCCTGGGCGGGCGCTTACCTGGACTACCTTCGCCCTGCATATGTCGTATCGTCCACGTACACATCCACACACCAGGCTGCGTTCCCCCACAGCGTCTGTAGCTTGGCTTGCCCCCCAGGGGTTCCTTCCTTTCAGTAAGCACATCATGTCCCAGCTTCCAGCCATTCCCAACACATCCATCCTGCCTTTACCAAGCCCTGTCTCTTTCCCTAGGGTAGGAGGAAACATAAACTCTGACGGAAGTCGTTTGGGATTTGGCTGTCAGAATCTTCTCTTCTTTGGGGGTCTATTTTTAAAACATTCAGGGCTCAGGAGGAATGCAAACTTTTCCCCAAGACTAAGGCATTCTGCTCTGACCCCCAGAGCATCCTGGCTCCTCCTTCAAGTCTCGGCTCAGACATTGATCTCCATGGGAAGATCATTCTCTAACCCTCAGGTCTGGCGGAGGGGCCCCTCCTGGGCACGTTCTCCCTCTTAGCTTCATTGCACTCTATACAACCAACAGAATGTGCAATCTCAAGGATGATGAATGGCTTTAGAAACTGATTAACTACTAATGTTGTATCTCTAGCACTCAGCCCAGTAGGAGTATGCATGCATGAATGAATGCATGAATGAATGTCTTCTCTCTATATCTTCCACTAGTTAGCTCTCTGTTGTCTAAGACATCTCAGTTACCATACATTCTTCAGACTCTTTTTTTGCAGTTATTCCAGTTTCTTATTCCAGAAACTTATTCCAGTTTCCAGCAGTTTCTAGCTGTGTGACCCTGAGTAAGTAACTTAACCTCTCTGTGCCTCAGTTTTCTCATCTATAATGTGAGGAAAAGAGTAGTACCTACCTCACAATGTTGTAGGAGCATCAAATGAGCTAATACACATTGAGCACTTAGAATAGTGCTTGGGACCTAATTAACCCTCAATAAATGTTATTCTTCTATCATTTCCTGTGCATCCTTTGGTGTTTTCACAGGATTACTAAACCAACAATTTTGTCAAAATTGATAGAATAAAATATTGTTGGACATTTTCCTCTCACTAGGTTGGCGGGAGTTATGTAACATAGCTTTATTTTCCCTTCACTTTGCTTCTGCATTTGACTCCTCCTGTCTTTTTTGGAGAGACTCAGGGTACTGAAGGGGGGGGTGGGTAGCTCTGTTGGTGGCCCTTGGGACTAAATGACTTTGCAGGCCACACTTAGGATATTAGTGATACCTAAGGTTTGAGACTTAAGTTTGAAGATGTTTCAACAGTTTTACAAGGACATCCGTATTTAAAAAAAAAAGAAAAGCCCTATGTGAACACTGATAAAGTTAAAATGGCGCCTGGGACAAAATGAAAACTTGTTTGTGTAGGGCTAGTCTTTCTAGCCTAACTTGCAAGACTTACAAGCTGGGTCTCTGAGCCATGTGCTGATGGGAAGGTCTCTAGGAGAATAGTCCATACTTCTTGAAAAGCACCGCCTCCTCTGCACCCGTGGAGTTCTTCAGTCTCATGGCTGTTGCCTTAGGACCTACAGAAGTGTGTGGATTCTCCTTCCTCATTCTTTTCAAATAAGCAATAAGGCAGAGGTTCCAAGGCATCAAAGGGTTTTCCTATTGCTCTTTAATTCAATATCTCAAAGAATTGGAAATGACATTTAAATATTCCCCACACTGGTTTCAGCTCCCTGCTGGTCAGATACACTTTTTTCCGAAGGCTAAATATTTCTAGTCCTTCACTTTTTTTTTTTTTTTTGCGGTACGCAGGCCTCTCACTGTTGTGGCCTCTCCCGTCGCGGAGCATAGGCTCCGGACGCGCAGGCTCAGCGGCCATGGCTCACGGGCCCAGCTGCTCCGCGGCATGTGGGATCTTCCTGGACTGGGGCACGAACCCGTGTCCCCTGCATCGGCAGGCAGACTCTCAACCACTGCAACACCAGGGACGCCCCTCTAGTCCTTCACTTTTAAGGGCAAAGTGAACACAGAGGGTTCAGCTCACAAACAGGGGCTGATTCAGAGGGGTTGGGGTAGGGCTGTTTTTATCTCTTTTTATTATCTCCCATGTAGCAGAAATGATGATCAGTGTCAATATCCAATCTGAATTTAATCACCCCATTTGAAGCAGGTTCATAGTTAAGTCCGCCTCTGCTCCGTAGCAGCAGCATTGAACAGTGAACTGGCACAACTTTTAGGGACAGGTGTCTCCCAGGAATTGCACAAGCATTACATGTTCCACCTGTTGCAGTATTTGTCTTTTTGGAAAACGTGCTTGCAGATCTCAGTGTAACTTGTTTAATATTCATAGATTCTCAATTCCATCCTCTTTTCCAGAGAGAGGAAATATTATTAATTTTATGGTGAGTGTTAGAGGGTGGTGTCTTACATATTTGATGAAGCAGAGCCTCCATAAGAAAAGCCAGTAGATGCTTTGGAAATGTCCTGTCATTCTGGCCTGAATAATGGAGGGGATGGTGGCTGTATTAGTTTTCTATTGCTGCTTAACAAATTAACACAAGTTTAGCAGCTTGTAGGACTGACTGGGTCCTCTGTCTAGGCTGAAATGAAAGTGTGCGTTGGTTTGGGTTCGTATGGAATCCATAAGAGGGTCTGGGGGAAGAATCCACTTCCAAGATCATTCAGGTTGTTGGCAAAACCCAGTTCCTGTGGTTGTAGGACTGAAGTCCCCACTTCCTTGCTGGTTGTTGGCTGGTCAGCTCTCTGGTCCTTGCCTGTGGCCCCCTCCATCTTCAAAGCCAGTAATAGCATAGTCAGATCCTTATAGTGATTCAAGTCTCTCTGACTTCCTCTTCTGCCACAGAACACTCTCTGCCTTTAAAGGGCTCATGTGATTGGACTAGGCTCATCTGGACAATCTCCCTTTTGATTAACTCAAAGTCAATTGATCAGTAATAATTTAATTATATTTTCAAAATCTCTTTTGCCAGGTAATATAACGTAATCAGGGGCATGATATCTCATCATATTTACAGTCCTGGAGATTAGGGTGGGAAATCTTGGATGGTCAGTTTGGAATTCTGTCTATCGCAGTTGTCAAGTGTTGTTTTCTGAAATTAGCTCTTCACTGAAGCCAAGCTTCTGTGACTTTCCTTTCTTTCTTTTATGTGTCTGTGAACCTTGCCATTGGTTGCCTGTTCCCTGTCTTATCGATGTGGTTCAAAGAGGGTGCCAACCTTCCAGGGCACTGATTCCTGGGGCTCTCTGTTGGTTTTGGACTTTGAGGTTTGGTGTTCCAAGCACCCATCTTTGCTTGGACCACCCAAGGAGAGCTATGAGAAGCAGACAGCAGTCAACAGAACCAGGGCCAGCCTCCAAACCTGGGTGTTTTTAGTTTTACAAGGAAATAAGAAATTTCTGCTGTATTCACAGACCAACAATTATCTCATTAAATAACTTCTCAGACCTTGATTTAGCCATTATGAAAGATGTTTTCGTAAAGAACATCTGGTGTTGTTTTCAATTAAATATTGTACCACTAAACTTTGATTAAAAACTGATTTAAAATTTTAATTGCCCCTTCTTTAGAAGATGGCTAAATGCAAAAAAGAAAAATGTCACTTATTTAAATTGTTCCCTCCCCCGCCCTTTGTTGTCTATTTTATCCGGATTCCTATTAACGACTGTTTAAAACCCACGCAATTTTGGATGCAGTAAATCTAGATGCATAAATAAGATTACCATACCAATACTGCTGTTCTCACTCTTTTACTATTGGTACCTCATTTTATTTTTATGCTTTAATTAAATTGAGTATATTTTATGTTTCCGTTTGCTTTGAAACAACTGCAGTGCCTATAATTGACACTATTTCATCCTTGTTAGAAAGTGCTGAGTTGAATTAAACACATCAGTTCCATTTCCTTTTACATTTACTCTGTGGAAAAGCCAAGACAGAAATAATATGAACTGTATTTCTTTTCCAAGTTGCACTGATAGGTGAAAATAACTAACTGCTTAGTAGTTACTAATAAAGACTGAAATGAAATCTTTACTGTTAGCATACTCTTACCTATGTAAAAATATTTAGTGGTATAAGGTAATTTTACTTAATAATTTTTCCCAGATGATATGTAACAAACAACAAATACATTATTGCTCTTCCATGTACTCCATATAAAGCATAAATCTTCAAGCACATATTTTAATATAGTTTTACTTAAGATATCATGTCTAGCTTAAGTATTTTTAGTGGGGAAATAACATTACGCCATGTTTCAGAAGAGCAGCCTTGGCAAGATTTTTTTGGTTAAGGGCCACATAGGAAATATTTTCAACTTTACAGGCAATATGATCTCGAAACTATATAACTCTGCTGTTGTAGCATGAAAGCAGCCAGAGATGATAGTTAAACAAATGAATGTGGCTGTGTTCCAATAAAACTTTATTGACAAAAACAGGTGGTGGGCCCTGGGTTTGACCCATGGGCTATTGTTTGCTGACCCTGACTATCGAGGATAATGACCAAGCATTGGCTAATGTAAACAGCTGAGAATAATCAATAGGTCAATTCATGGATTAGGGTCCTGATTAGGGTCCAAATTTTTGTTATCATAGATTTTTTTTGCTTGTCTTGCAATAGTTTGTCTTAATTTAATCTGTTGATTCCCACGTTGGAATTCCCCCCCACCCACATCTTGTATTTAAAGTGGGAACCTAGGCTCATCGACATTTCCACAAGTCTAAATTAAGTCAATGAATAATTATCCTGATTAAAAATTTCTCTTCTCTGTTGGTTCAGACTATAATGACAGCATATTTATTTTACACACAAACTTGGCTTAAGTCAGGCCAGACTTTGCAAGTCTCAGTTCATATGATTGTAGACTGTAGATTTTAGATTTAGTGCCAGTTTTGGGTGGGAAGAGGGTCAAGCAGAGAGAAGAAGTCAGGAAGCATTTCTTGAATGGAATTTGGGAACTGGATACTGTTATTTTGCTAATAACAAACAGGAAAGATATTTCTCCTTGCCTCTTGTTCGTGATGATGGATTTCCCCTCACATACAAATGTGCCTGTAAAACGTGATAGGTGCCTGGCCCATGCTCATGTGATGTTCCCATAGTGCTTTTGCTGGGCTTCCCTGGTGGTGCAGTGGTTGAGAGTCCACCTGCCGATATAGGCGACACCGGTTCGTGCCCCAGCCTGGGAAGATCCCACATGCCGCGGAGCGGCGGGGCCTGTGAGCCATGGCCGCTGAGCTTGCGCGTCCGGAGCCTGTGCTCTGCAACCGGAGAGGCCATAACAGTGAGAGGCCCGCATACCGCAAAAAAACCAAAACAAAATAGTGCTTTTGCTGCCCGTTGCTTTCTGTGGGCACAGCATTCTTATTCAAGAGCAGCTACTGACTTCTATGTCAATTGCTTTGTGGCAGAATAGCTGCCTCCTGGTCTGTAGTTGCTGACACAAATGTTATTTAATAAGGGCATATTGCCTCAATGAAAAGTCAGATTCTGGACGATGTTAATTTTCAGAGAAGCATGCATCTGGCCTGACAAACAACTTTCCTGTATGACTGGACTTAGGTAGCCTACACAGAAACAAAGCAACCCGTAAAGCACTAATATTTTTTCATGCAGGTAACATTGTTTTACATGTTTAAACCATACAGTGTTAAATATCAATCTGCAACAGGTTGGGGGAAGGCATTAATAATACTTATACCCACCATTTCATTGAGGGTCCACTATGCTCTAGGAATTGTGAACATGTTTTCTCTAATACTTACAATCATCATACGAGGTAGGAATTATTAGCACCATCTCACCTGCATGGAGGCTCAGAGATTTTAAGTGACTCGTGGAAGATGGCAAAGCTGGTAAATGGTGGAGCTGGAATTCATGCACAGCCTGCTTTGGAACCAAAGCCCTTGTCTTTCTCTTATGATAGGTGTTTTGATACAGCTTCAGGCCAGTAGTTTTCCATGACCACACCCTAGCTCAGAGCAGTTAAGCCACAATCACTAGATTGGGGTCTGGACTTCGGTAGTTTTCAAAAGTACTCCAGGTGATGTTAATCATTGGTCCAGGGGTGCAATCTAGAGACACCTGTATTTGGGTAAAGGCTGGGCTTATCCTGGTTGTTAAATGGGCACAATGTTATCCCTGGCTGCCTCTTTCCATGTCAGTTTGTGCTGCCACAGCATTCTCCAGTGGCCTCCTACAGGAAGGAGGCCACCTGGCATGGATGTCATGCTTTATCTCCAACTTACTGTGAATAAGTCTTTGGGTTACCACTGCTTGGGTTCTTTGTGTGGCATTTTATTACCTGATTCTTGCCTTTCTCTTAGAAAGAAGCCTGGAATAAGTTCCTAATAGAAGTGAAAACAAGGTGGCCCCAGGGCTTCCCTGGTGGCATAGTGGTTGAGAGTCCGCCCGCTGATACAGGGGACACGGGTTCGTGCCCCGGTCCGGGAGAATCCCACATGCCACGGAGCGGCTAGGCCCGTGAGCCATGGCCACTGGGCCTGCGCGTCCGGAGCCTGTGCTCCTCAACGGGAGAGGCCACAACGGTGAGAAGCCTGTGTACCGCAAAAACAAAAAAACAAAAAAACCCAAGGTGGCCCCTTGGGAGACAGGAGTGACTAATTTAGAATTACAGAATCTGGAAAAGGAGTAAAATCTGAGTTGAATTCTGAAGTGAGGCTATAACATCTATAGACTGGTAGTGGGGCTGGGCTAGTTGGGGCAGGCTTTTCTGGCAGAGAAGGAAGAGCTTGAGGCAAGATCTGGAAGCAGGGGATACAGGGTGACCTAACAAAAATTTTGGAGTGTCTAATTTGAGCCAGGTGTCTGCATGGTGAGTGGCCCACGGGAATGGCATAGAGAATGGGTTGCACACACACTTGTTCACACATGTGTGTAATGAGAGGTAACTCTGCAAAGTGGCCAGCTCTCTCTGAGACAGGTTTCAGTATCTTCTTCATCCATAGAGCCCTCTAGAGACCCAGCACCTCCCATTCTCTTGGAAAGGGCTGTCTATGACTCCTCCCCTGTGACCTGGCTGATTGGACCAAGGACAGATGCCATAACTAAAGGCACAAGTCCATTCGTTGGCCAGAGCACCAACCGGATGATCTCTCTTGGGAATTTGAACCAATGCTCACAGAGATTTTCACAGCAGAGGGCACTGGGTGTGAATGACCATGCATTTACAGAGTGTTACCCACCTCCTGCTGTTTTAGGGCCCAAGACAACATTGATGCACATGAGAAAGTCCTATTCTCATCGAGCTCATGTCAAAGTGGGGAAACGGCCAAAGGAAATTTTAGTGTTCCTTGTCCTAGTCAGTTTGGGCTGCTATAAAAAAGTACCATAGATTGAGTGGCTTATAAACAACAGAAATTTATTTTTCTCAGTTCTAGAGGCTGGAAGTCTGAGATTAGAGTGCCAGAGTGGTCACATCCTGGTGAGGACCTGCTTCTTGGTTTGCAGACAGCCGTCTTTTAGTCGTATTCTCACATGGTGGAAAGAGGGCTAGGTAGCTCTTTGGCCTCCTCTTATAAGGGCACTAATCCCACTCATGAGGGCTCCACCCTCATGGCCTAATTACCTACCAAAGGCCCCACTTCTAAATAACATCACATGGGGGGGTTCAGTTTCAACAAACGAATTGTGAGTGCGACACAAACATTTGATACATTGCAGTGATAAAGGCAATGAAATGATAAAACAGGGTCATCTGATAGAGTATAACTGGGTGAGACAGATAGCACCATATAGAGGGGGTCAAGGAAGGCCTTTCCAAGAAGGTGACGACGTTGTTGGGCCGGGAGGCCATGGCCACAAACAGGAAAATAGTTGACAGGTGGAGAAGTCCATGAAGGAACCAGAGATGGGAGGGATGATGAGGTCCCTGAGGGATTTAGGGAGGTCACAGGTGATTCCTGGTGGACCCCTGGTTGTTTTGAGCCTCTCTGCATTCCTTCAATAATATCTATACACACACACACACACACACACACACACACCCTCTTTTGAGCTAGCTTGAATGGGTCTCCCATCTTGCAAGCCAAAGTGCTTCAACTAAGAACAGGGATAAATGGAGGAAGATTCTGAGTGGCCGTCTGCAGTTTTGGACTTTGTCTCTGAAAGGGCTTTTGAGCAGTGAAGAGCGTTGTCTTCATGCTTTGGTGTCAGGGAAAACATTCCTTTTTCAAAAGTGGAAAGCTTCTGATTATACTGAAGCATGCATTCCTCTGCCAACTGCTGGAACAAGAAAAACCACCACCACCGTCCTGACTGCCAGCAGTCTGCCCAGCTAACACATGTTCTCAATGTCTGTGTGTTGTGTTTAGCTTAGCTAGGCAGCTCCAACAGCACCTGGGCTGCAAAAACATCCTGAATTTCTCCAAACACCACAGCGGGGCTGCTTAAACAGCACGATATTCAGGAAATAGTCATTGTCTCCACACCTCCTGATTCCAGTGGGTGGATTATTGGATGAGCTTCAGAGGGCAGCTCCAACGAGTGCCAAGTCCTACCCACCTATATCTCCCATCCACGTGGATATGCTGCCAGTGGGGAGGTGGGAGCAATGGAACCAGGCTGCTCCTCAGGATGTTGGAGAAGAATTTGGGCTGGATTCTTTCCTCCTGTGTGGGGTCCTCTCTGCACATCAAATGAACTGTCTGCCTCAGCACAAAAAATGGGTGCAGTTTTGCGAGGGAAGGGGAAGTGACTGTTGTTTTTGCACATCTTTTCCACAGGGGCTACTTTGGCCAATTACAAGTGGGGAAAGGTGGAGGTAGGCGGAAGAGTCTCGTTTCTCTTCACTTCCTTGGAAAAGAAAGAGGATACACTGTCAGCCATCACCTGGTGTCGTCTTCCCTTCATTTCCTCTTTCCTTTCCATAACTGGCAGCTATCAAAGCTGACCTCAGAGGGAAAGCAATTGTTATGAGTTTGGGCTGGATGAGGTTCTCATCAGGGAAACATAGGTGGGTAGTCAATAACTATGTGAGACTTTAAAAATACTCTTCATTTTACCACTGTGTATTGTCACCCTCTGGTGTACCTGATGTGCACGCCTATGCTTTTGTGGTTTTTAAACTTTACTTAAAAGCCAAACCCTTTATTCATGTGAATTTTATAAAGCTGGATTAGGAAGCAGGTCAGCTGAGCTACTTCCTAGGGAGGCCACTATAAGGGATTCTGGAATAAATCAGAAATATGGTATTTTTAAACTCAGGTTTCCACCTGCTATTATTATCTTCAAAAGCGTCAAAATGTATATTGTTCCTCATCCTAGTGAAGCAGAAGCCTTCGTGTGGAAACAAAAGCAAAAACACGAAACGCTCTTTGAAGGTGGCGGCCAATTTTGTCTGAATGTTTTGGTGACTCCGTGAAGTTCAGTCGGCCCCAATCAAGCCCAGCCAGCCAGCCAGCAACCAGCCAAAATTCTGAAACTCAACAGCACTCGCTTCGTCCCACTTACTGAGAACAAATGATTTATTTTATCACATAAATTTTAAGCCCTTTAATGTCCCCTAAAATATATCTGGTTTGGCTACACCCAGGTTTACAGCCTAAATAAGATCAAACATTTCAGGAAACAGAACGTTCTGTTAACAAGAACAACAAAACAAAACAGGATAAAAGCACATGGAAAAAAGCCACGTAGGCTCCTTCTATCCCAGTGAGTCTGAAGAGCCAGGTATGAGTGCACAGTGCTTAGCGGTTAAGAATAATGGGAAAATCAGTGAAATGAAAGACAACTGCAAATAAGTTCAAGTATTATGTTAATGATAAGTATATGGAATCGCCTGTTGTTCTGAACACAGAAACGTATATAATTTTTATCAACAAAAGTCAGTTCATTTCTTTCTCTTCTCACCATATAGGATCACTCGATATTTAAAGAATTGGCACGAACCATTAGCCAGGCCAGAGAACCCATATGTTCCCGACTAGCCTGATTAGGTGGAATCCTAATATATGTTGAATGAGGGTAAGGCCTCTCTGGTTGAAGTGGGAGCCAGGAGACCCACAGCCGACCTTCTCCTCCTTCCCTGCAGCTACTCTGTTCAATCATTGTCTGATGGTTCCTAATCTTCATCTCTTTCTCTACATTCACTAGTCCATACTGACTCCATTCTTGTATTTTCCGCCACCTCTCAGCTGGTAGTCCCCAGATGCCAGTGCTCAGAGCAGCCCTGGCCTCTGACAAAGTTCATACTATACACGGCGAGTGGTGAAAGAAAACATAAGCACCCTGTAGGGAGTTTTTGCAAAGCCAAGTTAATCAATATAAAACGTTTTCTTTCATCATGGGATAATGTCTGCCATACCTGTATGTCTGTTAAAAAGTTCTTTCTTTGGGCTTCCCTGGTGGCGCAGTGGTTGAGAGTCCGCCTGCCGATGCAGGGGACACGGGTTCGTGCCCCGGTCCAAGAAGATCCCCCATGCCGCGGAGCGGCTGGGCCCGTGAGCCGTGAGCCGTGAGCCGTGAGCCATGAGCCATGAACCATGAGCCGCTGAGCCTGCGCGTCCGGAGCCTGTGCTCCGCAACGGGAAAGGCCGCAACAGTGAGAGGCCTGCGTACCGAAAAAAAAAAAAGTTTTTTCTTTTATGAAATAATGAGGATAGCAGATTAAATAAATAATCATTTGGGAGGCTAAATATAAAATTATTAGCCCTGTGTTAGTTCTCAGAATTTTTATTAAAGTTGTACTTGTCTGTGAAATTCTAAAATCTGGGCACCACTGTCTTAAGGTGCATTTTAAAGATGCTCTATATTTTATTGGAAAAAAAGGAAATAGGTCTTTCTTTCTGATTACAGTGTTACACATGTTTATTAGAAAATTTAGAAAATAAAGATATGATAGAACTGGTGACACAAAAAGTATTAACATGTAAGTAATCTCAGCTTTCCCCACTCCCTCCTTTTCTGAGAAGGCTCGGCTCTAACATCTTGCTGTGCTAACTGAGGAAACGTGAGGCTGCAGAACTGGAAAGAAGAGAGAGACTAGACTGGTTTTTAGTGGGAAGAGCCCAGAGCTACTGGGAGAGCAGAAAGGGTCTCAGAGCAAGTGGCTGGGGTGGGAGGAAGAGGAAGAAGGATGAAGTTTTGCGTGGAGCTGCCAAGGAGAAATATTAAAAAAAAAGACAAAGACATTTTCCCAAGTATCATGCCATCTAATACCCCTTTCCCACACTCTTCAAAAGAATTTCATAAAAATTTTAATTGCTTTTCATTGTGCTTTTTTTTTTCTTTTGGATTTTGGATTCTTTTGCATGCAACACTGTGTTGAAGCTAACCACGGAATACCCAGTTTTATTTGGGTTACAAAGGGAAAAACAAGTAAGAACATTTTTAAAATGCATAATTCCACTTTTAGCATCTATTAGATTTTTTGAAAACATGGTAAAGATAGCATTTCACATTTATTACCTTTCATTCCTCTGAGGAGAGCAAACACATCAGAAAATAAGTCATGCTGTTTTCGAGTAGGTAGAAACGGACTAGCCACTGTCTTCTTTTGATAACGGGACGCTAGTGTCATCATTAACTTGGTCTCTGCTGTAATGTTTCTTTTTTTTTTTTTTTGCGGTATGCAGGCCTCTCACTGTTGTGGCCTCTCCCGTTGCAGAGCACAGGCCCCAGACGCGCAGGCTCAGCGGCCATGGCTCACGGGCCCAGCCGCTCCGCGGCATGGGGGATCTTCCCGGACCGGGGCACGAACCCGCGTCCCCTGCATCGGCAGGCAGACTCTCAACCACTGCGCCACCAGGGAAGCCCTATAATGTTTCTTTTTGATAAAGGCTGCTGGAACTTGTGACCGATGATTTAGGGGCTATCCAGGGATTTCTTGGCACTTCTGAAAACCTTGGGTTCCCTCTCCCCTCCCCCCCACCATTTCTCTATGGTGTCTGATATTTAATACATTTAATACCATCTTCAGTTATCTCTGTTGCATGTTAGTTCAACAAACATCCAGTAAACAGCTTCTATCTGCCAGGTGTGCCTCTTGGGACTGGAGATAAAGACAAAGATCACTGAGATCGTGGTCCTTGCCCTTGATGGTGGGAGAGGGAAAACCTCCACATTGATCTCTATGCACAATCCCCACCCTTACATAGATGTGATGGCAAGTGGGAGAGCTGGGAAGGACACCTATATCTGCCTGACCCTAAAGATCTGTCTGATAGAAAACAAACTTATGATTACCAAAGGGGAAGGGGTGGGGAAAGGGATTTTCAGTTTGGAATTAGCAGATACAACATAATATAAATAATATAGATAAACAACAAGGTCCTAGTGTATAGCACAGGGAACTATATTCAATATCCTGTAATAAAGTATAATGGAAAAGAATATGGAAAAGAATATATATATTGTATATATCTGAATCGCTTTGCTGTACAGCAGAAATTAACACAGCATTGTAACTCATCAACTATATGTCAATAAAAATAAAGATCTGTCTGTGCTCTTTCCAATATGCTGCATCACCCTGGGCTTGCCTGGAAGGCTGAGGAGCAAATCCCCAGTCGGGGGAAAGAGAACCACATTTGAGCATGCACGATGTGACTGGCACTCTAGAAATATAGTTTGAAGGACAAAAAGTTTAGTCATTGAACATAAAGTCTAGTCTTTGCACTTTCTCCATGGAGAGAGGATTGAGATCTCTTTGAATTGGAGGAGATAGGTGCATATTTAGAGGCTGGGAGTGAGAAGGTGGAGAGATGGGAGCATTTGTGATGAGGTGCTGGATGGGGTAGAAATGAATATTTCAAGATACAGCAGGAGGCAAAAATGGGCAAAACTAAGAGAAAGTTGAGGTGTTTTTTTGGGAATGGAAGTGCATTTATCCTGGGATGAGTTTGAAGGAGGGACAATGGATTATAAGTACATTCAAAGGGTGAGAGGAGAGAGTTTGGAGGATTTATCCCCAGGCGGGTTTTCTCAGAGGTCAGTGGGTCCTATGATGAAGGTTGCATTGGATAATCTCAGACTGGTCTAGTTGTCCTAAAACACAAGAGGTAAACTGCTTCAATTAGTAATAGAAACTGGAGAAGTAAAATAGATACACATGAAGTAGGTGGGATGGGAGTGCCTGTGTAGGAACCACCTCTATCTATTTATAATGGTCACACAAAACAAGCCAGAAAAGAAATTTAGTGAATTTTGGAGCTTGGGGCAATTTTAGGATCCAGTTTTGTTTTGTTTTGTTTTGTTTTTAAATTTTTTGGGATCCATTTAGAGTAGAAGAGTTTCAGTCAGTAGAGACCTTGCTGAAAAGAGATGGTAAAGAGGCCTTGAATATGCACACAGTCTAAGTCTCAACTGAGTGGGGGGAACCGACTCCGTTCTTACTTGGGGGAAAGAGAAAGATGATTAAGTCAGGGGGAGAAACATGATTAAGTCATTAGTTAGACAAATCAAGAGCTGACAACGATAATAAAGCATTGATTTAGCTAAAGAGAATTTTTTGTGAAGCTCTAACAAATATTTTACACTTTTAAAAAAGCGGGTGGGGATTTCCCTGGTGGCGTAGGGGTTAAGAATCCGCCTGCCAATGCAGGGGACACGGTTCGAGCCCTGGTCTGGGAGGATCCCACGTGCCGCGGAGCAACTAAGCCTGTGCGCCACAACTGCTGGGCCTGAGCTCTGGAGCCGGTGGGCCACAACTGCTGAGCCTGTGTGCCACAACTACTGAAGCCCACATGCCTGGATCCCGTGCTCTGCAATGGAAGAGGCCACCGCAATGAGAGGCCCGCATACTGCAGCAAAGAGTGGCCCCTGCTCGCCACAACCAGAGAAAAGCCCGTGCAGCAATGAAGACCCAACGCAGCCAAAAATAAATAAATAAATTTAAAAAAAGGTGAAGTCAACTAATTTGTCTTGCTATATAAAGCATTAAAAACTTTTTTACTGACACCCGATGATATTGAATAGTATGTTTCTCCTCTTCACATCCTCCATGCCTCAAGTCTGTCTGCCCCCCGGTCCTGTTTCCCTCATTAGGCACCTGGAAACAGCCAATGAAATGAGTTACAGAGCTGGAAAGGCATGAAAAACCTCTTCTGGGACTTAACTGGGTTTCCAGGAACGTCCTGTGGAATTTTCCTTCTGTCCATAGAGCAACTCACTGGGACTGATTTCTCTTATAAATTGGATTGGTGTTTTACTTGAGCTGATCCTGGGCTAAATTGGAAAGTAGGTATCTGTGGTGTCTTTTTGCATTTCCTTTCTGTGACTCTCTTCCTGTTCCTCCTGTCTCTCCCCCATCAGGATGCTTCAAATTGTCATAAAACCTTGTGCTCAGTGCCTGCCAATTTAGAGGACATCTCTGCTAAGGTGGAGATAATATTTAGCCCTCTCAGTGGTACTAGAATTTCACAGGGACCACTGAGAGACCCTCAGTTTGACTGAACTCTACTGAAACACATTTTTAATGATGAAATTTTAGTTATAATAGGCTCCTGGGGAAGGGCTTGGGGTTAGGGATAACCTTAGGAGCCCTTGAATTCTATCCTGTGGGAAACTTCATACTTAAAATTCCTGAGCTCACTGGACTCTGATGTCCTGGGGTTGTGAATAGCATGAGGTTGATGCTCAGAGAAACTGTTGTCTTCCTCTGTCGGCCAACAATGACCAACCAACTACCTTCCACAGGTTTTAATAGTATTCTGGTAGCCAAATTAGCCTTTTTTTTTTTTTTTTCCGGTACATGGGTCTCTCACTGTTGTGGCCTCTCCCCTGGCGGAGCACAGGCTCCGGACACGCAGGCCCAGCGGCCATGGCTCACGGGCCCAGCCGCTCTGCGACATGTGGGATCTTCCCAGACCGGGGCACGAACCCGTGTCCCCTGCATCAGCAGGCGGACTCTCAACCACTGCGCCACCAGGGAAGCCCGCCAGTAATTCTTAATTCATCAGAAAGTGATAAAAACAACGATTGGTGCATTTGAGCAGCAGGAATGAAGTTTGGTCTGGCCTGGGGGGAGGTGATGACACCCGGTATATGTGCTGGTTTGCATTTGGTCCCATTCTCAGTCAAGCAGAAAGTGTTTACAAACTAGAGTAGGTCAGGCCATCAGAGATTTAAGTTGTTAAATGGTGGCCAGGCCTGGGAATATGGAGTGACTTCTGAGGAATTCAGTTCTGCAAAAGTTTAAAGAATATGAGGGTGCCTTCATCTTAGTCGAATGCAGGCCATCAATCTGTCCTTTGCATGCAATAAACCGGGACCTTAGAAGGGAAGATCAAACAATTCAGGGTGGAAAATTGGCTGGAGAGCGTCCAGCCTGACCTGGATGTAGACATGTCTCCTGCCCTGTCTTGTCTCTTGCTGCAGATCATCCTGCAAGGAATAGGCAACAGCAACTTCAATCCACACACATTTGAAGGCTGGTGACTTCCGCATTATCCATGGTGAAATACACAGCCAACAATCATTATGTATTTTCAGGCAAAGAACCATCATTTATTTCTGTTATCAGACAATCTCAGGCAGAAATCATATCTTTTGTGACTTGAATGCACAGCATTTTCAACAGCTTTTATTACTGTGACTGAGAATAGAGCTTTGCTCTGACTGGCATTTAGTTGCCGCAGTTTTCTGAACTGCCATTTGTATTAGGTTGTCCAGGATAACTGTGAGTTTTTGGGGAAGAGAAGGGGAAGAAAGAGAAAGAAAAAGTTGTTCTTAGGGAAAAAGCTATTTTTGTTAGCTTGAAGCAGCTTAATTTGTTATCACTGACACTGAGTGTAATGGTGATTTAACTTTTGCATTTGGGGGTATTGATTTTATGGTGAAAAGCCAGACACCTGCCGTTGTCTAACAATGAGCATCACTACTAGAACTTCAGACCCAGCATGACATAGAGGATGAATGGCGGCCCGAAGATAAAGGGTCTTGTCCTGGCTCTTTGAAGAATTAGCTTGAATGACACTAGCCAAGTCACTTTACCTCTGTGGGCTTCAGATTTTGCATCTATCAGGAGACAGATGTAGAATGCTTGACTTAAGATGCCTTCTAGCTCTGAGAGTCCTTGACCCTGTAATTGGGGTTATGTTTTACTCTTCATTAACATCATAAATGCCTAAAATGAGGCAGGTTTCTAGTGAACAGTAGGTTGTTTCCAACTCTTTGCTGTGACGAACAATGCTTCAATGAACTTCATGATTGTACATATATATATTTCCATACTTGTGAGAGCATGTCTGAAGATTATTTTTCTGGAAGTAGAATTGCTAGGACAAGAGTTATTGCACATGAAAAAAATTTTTTTATAGATATTGACAAGTTGCCTAACAAAAGCTGAAATGATTTATACTCTGTACCCATTAAAATGGTTTTTGTGTCAGGTGATAGAAAAGTCAACCCAAAGTGGAGAAGGAACATTTAATGGACCTTCTACCAAACCACTCTGAGGCATGGTTCAATACAGGCTCGGAAATGATGTCATCTGGCTCCAGTTTCTCTCTCCTGGCCTCTCAGCTCCTCTTCCTCTTTGGTGGCTCCATCTCAGACAAGTTTCCCTTCAAGCAATTAAAACAGCTATGGAGTTCTAGGCTTCATCTTTTCAGATTCCACTCTAGTGAGAAATTTCACATGTTTATATCCCAGAAGCTTTCATCAATGTCTCTTTGGCCTTGAAGGGTCATGTGCCCATCTCTGAATCAGTTAGAGTACCCAGGGTCATGAAGGCTTTTATTGGCCAAACCTGGAGCTGGGTGTGGACTCAGCTGCACTAGAACTTCCTGCTCTGAGAGTGGGGCAGGGTGGCTCAACAGTTAGAGTAGGCAGCTATTTCTGGAAGTAGGGTCAATGGATAGAGTGTGAAATCGATAAAGGTGGATGGAGTCCTACTGTGGAGACAGACACTTTCATCTGGATTTAGGAGCTTAGATTGTGTTCCATCCTGTGAGTTGGCTTTTTTTTTTTTTTGCGGTACTTGGGCCTCTCACTGCTGTGGCCTCTCCCGTTGGGGAGCACAGGCTCCGGACCCGCAGGCTCAGCGACGGGCCCAGCCGCTCTGCGGCACGTGGGATCTTCCCGGACCAGGGCACGAACCCGCGTCCCCTGCATCGGCAGGTGGACTCCCAACCACTGCACCACCAGGGAAGCCCCAGATCACTTTCTTGATGATAGGATAGGAACAGGAGGCAAAGCAGAGGATGATAGAAAGGAGCACAGAAAGGGGTGCCTGGGGGCCTGCGGACCTAACCCTACAAATACATTAAGTGAATTCGATACTCCTCTCAGGATTATGTATTAATTTTTCTTCCAACTTTGGGACTGTAGTCAGCCTCAAAATTGGTCAGGTGGGAGGAGTATTTTGGGAGCAGGGGACCTTCCGAGAAGCCTTGAAATCTCATCAAACGGTGAGTCTGCAGTTTTTCTCCCACCTCTGCTCTTCCCTTAAAGGGGCTCACTCATTCCAGAATTTCTGGTGCACTTTAGGTCATCAGCAATTCATTTGGAGGGTCTTCTAATCAGCAAGCTCCTGGTGGTAGCATACACTGGTGCTGGACTGGCTGAGTTCAACCCCAGTTCTGCCACCCTGTGACCCAAGGGCAAGTTACTAAACCTCCTGGAGCCTTGGTGTCCTCAGTTGTAAAAGGGAAATTCTATATCTATCTATCTATATCATCTATATCTATATCTGTCTATATCATCTGTATCTATAGATCATCTATATCTATATATCATCTATATCTATATCTGTATCTATATGTGTATCATCTATATCTACATCTATATCATCTATATCTGTATCTATCTATATCCAACTCATAATAGTGCAGATGAAGAGGGGCAACGTGTTATGAAATCTAGGCCACTGCAGGCTGGATTTTTCAGAAGCAGATGCTGAGATGGAGTTTGGGGTGCAAGCCCTTTCTAGGGACCTGCCTCTGTGAGTAGCAAGGCGGGGAGGCATGCCTGGGCAGAGGGAGAGCTGGGCTGCAGTGCAGGCCCCCAGGCCCCCCACTGCCCGTCTGCATGGTCCCACGAGGGGCTGAGATGGCCGGCCCTCTCCATCCCTGCCTCACTCAACCACCAGATGTGGCTGCCTCGGAGAAAGGCGTGCTCTTTGGTTAGGCAGCTCCTGCATCAGAGGCAAACCCTGAGCTGACATCGGGAGGCTGCCTGCTGGCCACAGTCCTGCAGCAAAGCAGCAAGGCTTCCCTGGAGACTGGGTCGGCTGGTCTACCAGGTAGGAATGCAACAAACATGCCTCCTCCCGGCCACCAGAGCCATCCTCTTTTATATATAGCTTTCCTCCATCTTCTTTCCATTCTCCACCTGTCTGCTTCTCTTGCGCCTGCTCCTTCAGGAGCTCCCATCCTTCCCATAGTCCTGAGAGCTTGCGGCTCCCCTGCAGGGGGCCTAGAAGTGTGCGCGCTTCAGCTGTCTTCCGTACAGTTCTACGAAAGCAGGAAGTTTCTTAAAAATTTGTTGTCTCATTCAGATGATTTGTCAGTTACTCAGGACTCCTCTTTTACTTTGGTAGAGAGAAAAAACAGCCAGGCTTTATTCTGCTGGATAGAACAACACAGATGCTGGTGAATGCACTGTCGGTCCATGGCCTGCCAGCTGGTACTAACAATAGGGGAGAAGGCTTGGATGCCTTGCTTACAGATTTCCAAGAACACCATGGGCAGCCAAAAAAGCCATTTGGGCTGGTTTCTTTTCCCTCTGTTACCTTTCTGAAAGATAAAGAGGCTGACAGATCCTGAATGGGAACATGGATTTGATAACATTTGGGAGGAGGTTAATGTCAAGGGTGCTGGGAAGCCAATGTACAAAATAGAAAATAGGAGAAGATGATACATTCCTAATGCCTTTGACATTCAGAAGCTGCTCTTGTGGGAAATTTGAAGGTGCGTGGGCCATGGGAAACCAGATCATGGGCAGAGGGTTGGAAACAGCTGTGAGGGCCCCCAATGGGTTTGTGATTGTCTTCCTAATATGACTGATCCTGGCATCACTCCCTGGAGATGCTGGCGTTTTTGGTTTTTTTGTTTTTTGTTTTTTTACAACAACCACCGTTTTAATTACTTGTGATTCTATGCGTCAGCAAATTAGGCTGGGCTCTGGTGGGTGGTTCCCGTGTTGGTTTTGCCTGGGGTCACTTCATGCAGCTGCAGTCCTGTGGTCCACATCTCTCTGAGCTCCTGGGATAGTTCCAAAAATGGCAGAGAGAGTGAGAGCATGTGCATCATTTGGCCACATTGTAGAGAGGGCCACTGATTCTGTGTTCTGGCCGTTGGTTTGGTCTATGTGAAATCTCCTACGTCTGGGCTAGAAGCCCACGCCAGGGGCTGGAAGAGACCACCAGCTCCCTCCACGGATGGCAACCATGAAGTCCACCCTACGGGGGCCCCTCATGCACTAGCTTCCTTCAGGAGTCCCACAAAGGGGAGTCCTAGGGAAGTGGAAACTCCCTTTCAGACACTATTTCAGGCCTCAGCCATTCTTTTTTTTTTTTAATTTTACTTTGCTAAAAAATACTTAACATGAGACCCCTCTCCTTAACAAATTTGAAGTGCACGTATTATTGCTGACTACAGGTACAATGTTGTTCAGCAGGTCTCTAGAGCTTATGCATCTTATTGGGCTGGCCAAAAAGTTCGTTCGGGTTTTTCCGCAAGATGTTATGGAGAAACCTGAATGAACTTTTTGGCTAAGCCAATAGTTAACTGAAACTTTATGTCAGTTGATTAACAACTCTCCATCCATCCCTGGCCCCCTGCCCCTGGCAACCACTGTTCCAGTCTTGGAGTCTATGAACGTGACTATTTTGGATACCTCACATAAGTGGAAACATGCCGTGCTTGCCTTTCTGTGTCTGGGCTTACGTCATTTAGCATAATGTCCTCAAGGTCTAGGCATACTGTCGCTTATTGCAGAATTTTCTTCTGTTTTAAGTCAAGCCTCAGATATTCCACGGGAGAGGCCAATAGCAGGACCCTGGTTTAGTTCCATGTTTGGGGAGGTAAGCCTGGAACCCTGGAGTGCCTTGTGCAGGAAAAGAGAAGTATCAGGTTTGGCGGTGTTGACACTTGACTGTCACAGCAATGCTCCATTTCATTTGTGAGGACACCGGCACCCAGAGGGGCTGAGTGACTTGCCCCAGGTCTCACTGATTGTGAACAGGTCCCGAGTTGTGGCCCCATCTGGCTCCGTGGACTTCAGGTCCGTGGTGACCCTGCTTCTGATTTTTCTCAAATCGGAGAAGACATGGGGACATAGACATTTAATCCCGTGGACAGTCAAATCAGGCTGACTATATAACCAGGGCTTCAGAGGATGCTCTCACCCTCATTTATAAGCAGTCAGACATCTTCTGCCAGCCCCTGGACTGTGCTGGCCACCAGCACATGAGGCGGCTGAGCCCTTGAAATATGGCTCATCCAAATTGAGACGTGCTGTGTGAATTTTAAAAGCTTAGTATCAAAGAAGAAGGTAAACTACCTCATTCATAATTACCAGATGGATTACATGCTGAAATGATATTTTGGATATATTGGGTGCAATAATTACATTTAAAAATTATACTTTGTATTTATAAGAATATAAAATATATTATTACAATTAATTTCACTTGCTGCTTCTTGCTTTTTAAAATTGTGGCTACTAGAAAATTTAAAATACCCAAGTGGTTCACATTACATTTCTATTGGATTACTCTATATTCACCCACATCCCTGAATGCCTTTACTCTATTTTTAGCTTCTGCTTCTTCATTTGACATCACTGTTGCTAGTGGAGACCAAGTAGGTCTTCTGCTTTGGACCTTAAAACTTAAGAGGTAGTTCACAGCATGGTGTTATTTTATACTCAGGTGTGAGTTATAATCGGGTGTTCATCAGGGTCTTGGTAGTTTCATAGCAATGAAGAAGCCTCCTGGGGTCATTCACTCAACAAATATTTATGTAACATCTTCGTGATGATGAACTATTATGCCAGGTTCCGGGATTATGTCTGAGAACAAGAAAAAATAGTCACTGGGCTCAGGGAGCTTACAGTCTGGTAGGGGCAATGGACATTATGATGGTTCACTTTCTGTGTCACCTTGACTGGTCCATGGGGTGCCCAGATATTTAGTCTAACTTTATTCTGGGTATTTTAGGATGAGGATCACATTCTAATCGGTAGGCTGAGTAAAGCAGATTGCCCTCCCCAATGTGGGTGGGCCTCATCCAATCAGTGGAAGATCTGAATAGAACCAAAAGGCCGAGTAAGAAGGAACTTCAGAGGCAACCCCTTGAGATGGACAGCAGTCTGTTCTGCCTTTGGGCTTGTACTGGCATTTACACCAGCAGCTCTCCTGAGTCTTCAGCTTGCTGACTGTGGATTTTGAGATTTTTCAGCTTCCACAGTCACATGAGCCAACTCCTTATAATAAGTTTCTTTGTCTCTCTCTCTCTCTCCCTGGAGAATCCTGACTAATACAGACATTAAACAAACAATTGACATACTAAATAATTATAAAACTGCTTGGGGAGGTGGTATGTGGTGAGCTGATATGGAAATATCTAGGGGCTGAATGTATTCTACCATCTTCAGGGTTATCCTAGTCTCTGGCCTTTTTCCAAAGCACCCTGGTCCACTGGCTCACCTCCCACAATTTGACCACCTCCTCGCACCCCCAGGGCAGGACATGACCAGCCAGGTCTCTACCTTAAGTCTGGTCCAGAGTGGAAAGGCTCTTCCTGTGACCTTACCAGTCTCTACTCCAGGCAGGGGAAATCTGCTCTGTTTTTCTGTTCCTCTCATTTCCTTTTTATGATTTAAAGTTCTTTTGATAAGATGAATTAATGAAAATGAACACCTTGAACACTTCTGCCACCTGGCGTTCTGCATGTTTTATGATGTTTTGACAGTGAAACAAAAAATGTCATCCTTCTTTATATACCTCAATACCATGATTGCAGCTTTAGAAGTAGTTTTGCATTCCTGGTGCAGAGCCTGGGGGTGGGCAGGCGGTGGGTACTACACTGTGGGTGGAAGCAGGTGGGTTTTGGATGTGGTGTGGTCAGATTAGCATGGATGTCAATCCCGGCTGTCTACTGCCTATGTGACCCTGAGCAAGTCATTCAGAGTTGCCAGACCTCAGCTTCCTTGTCTGTATGATGGGGCTCACACCACATACTAGGTGGGTTTCCAGAAGGATTAGTGATATAGTACAGAAAGCACCTAGCACCACTCTAGCATACAATAGATGCCCAATTAATGGTTTCTATTGCCATGGTGGATAATTTTCATAGGGAGGCTTCCATGTTCCTCTCTTATTCCTTTGTCCTAGTTGGTCAGGTTGACAGAGGGAGAGTCTGAACACTTAATGTTGGAACGATGTTCTGGTTATCTATGACAGCATTACACACTACCCCTAACTTAGGGTATAAAACAGCAGTTGTGTTGTTATGCGCGTGGGTTAGGGGTAGTGGGTTAGGGATTTGGAGGGCACATGAAGGAATAACTTGTCTGCTCCACCGTGTCTGAGTGGGAAGATTTGAATGGCTGGGGGTTGGAATCATCTACAGGCTTCTTTACACACGTCTGCCTAGGTGTGAGGTGGGTTCTCTGATGGCTAACGATGCTGAGGATCTTTTCATATGCTTATTGCCATTTGTATACCTTCTTTGGAGAAATGTCTAGTCAAATTCTTTGCCTATTTTTTTTTTTTTTTCGGTAGGCGGGCCTCTCACTGTTGTGGCCTCTCCCGTGGCAGAGCACAAGCTCCGGACGCGCAGGTTCAGTGGCCATGGCTCACGGGCCCAGTCCCTCCGCAGCATGTGGGATCTTCCCAGACCGGGGCATGAACCCATGTCCCCTGCCTCGGCAGGCGGACTCTCAACCACTGTGCCACCAGGGAAGTCCTCTTTGCCCATTTTAACATGGGTTATCTTTTAAAATTATTGACATATATGAATTCTTTATATATTCTGGATACAATTTCCTTATCAGATATTCGATTTGCAAATAGTTTCTCCCATTCTGTAGGGCATCTTTTCACTTTCTTGAAGTGTCCTTTGAAGTACAAGTTTTAAATTTTAAGTCCAATTTATCTATTTTTACTTTCGTTGCTTGTGCTTTTGATGTCGTACCTAAGCAGTCTTTGCCTAATCTGAGTTCGTGAAGATTTACTCCTATATTTTCTTCTAAGAGTTTTATGTTTTTGCTCTGACTTAGGTCTATAATCCATATTGGGTTAATTTTTGTATATAGTGGAGTAAAGGGTCCAACTTCAGTCTTTTACATGTATATATCCAGTTTTCCCAGTACCATTTATGGAAAAGACTATTCCCCCCCCCCCCCCCATTTAATTTTCCTGGCATCTTGGTCAAAAATCAGTTGACCAGGGCTTCCCTGGTGGCGCAGTGGTTGAGAGTCCGCCTGCCGATGCAGGCGACACGGGTTCGTGCCCCGGTCCGGGAAGATCCCACATGCCGCGGAGCGGCTGGGCCCGTGAGCCATGGCCGCTGAGCCTGCGCGTCCGGAGCCTGTGCTCCGCAACGGGAGAGGCCACAACAGTGAGAGGCCCGCGTAACGCAAAAAAAAAAAAAAAAAAAAAAAAAAAAAAATCAATTGACCATAATGTTCAGGTTTATTTCTGACTTCAATTTTATTCCATTTATCTATATGTCAATCCTTTTCCCCATACCAAACTTATACCATGAATATTGCAGCTTTGCAATAAGTTTTGAAATCAGGAAATGTGAGCCCTCCAACTTTGTTCTTTTTCAGTATGTGATGTTTTGGCACCAAAACCACATCCCATCAACAAAGCCAAAACTCTAGGTAAAACAGTGAAATAGACAATTTTGGGCAACCTGCCTCCCTTTCTGTATCCCTTTTCTTTTTATTCCCTGTGAGCACTCAGACTCTCTACATGCTTTCCATCCATCCTTTTATCAAAAGCTGCTCGCTGGGGGAGAATATAATAAACTTTTTCTTACGTAGGTATAGATAACTAAAAAAGCTTAAAGTTATTACCATCCTTGGGAGAATTTGCTTTTCAAAAAAGGAAAAAAATGTCTTAAACCTGAGGAATTATTGTCTAATGGTAACATTTTCTCTATAAGCAGGTATGGAAAGTGCTTTTTTTAGGCAGGGAAGTCCTCATATTACATTTGGAAAGATGTTATGGATGGCCCTGTATCCTGCCTATGCCCAAGGCTTTGTTCAAAGTTTATTGATTAATTCTCCCCCAACTGTGAATTTTATACCCATCACTTACTTGCTTTATGTCCTTGGGTAAATTAACTTCTATGAACCTCAGTTTGTCTTATGCAATATGGAGAAAATCATTCTCACTGCAAAAACGTCTAGCATTTGTTCTGTTTAGCTACAAAAAATAAGACCGACATACATTTGGACTTAACAAATACAACTCCAAAAACCTAATGACCTCATCATTATCTCTCCAGGAACAGAGACAAGCTTTCTGTTAAAGTGATTTAATTTTTCCTTACAAAATCCCTAGGGATGGTATGGGAGAACCATTCAGGAAAGTCAGGTTTTATAGAAAACAATATCTGGGAAAATGGAACAGAGATACTCAAATCCTCTCCTCCCTACCAGCAACTGCTGTATGTGCGACATCTTCAGTCACCTCTGATTTGGAAGAAAAGTTTGCATTTGATCACAGCTAGTGATGACATGTAGTTTTATACTTTCCACACTGTTCCCAAGGATCAGCATATCTGATCCCCCAAGCATTCCTGTGAGGGCAACTTTATTGCCCTGTTACAGATGAAGAAACTGAGCCCAGAGAAACAAACAGACTTAAGACCCAAACCCTCTTTCCAGGCGCCTCACAGATTTGTAAGGCTGAGAATGACCTTGGACCCTAAGACTGCCACCCGCACAATTCCAGACCCCAGAGACTGATCTGCTCTTTGTTTTATACACTTATTGGAGATTTTATCTCATTTGGCCATGGGAGCGATTCTGTGCCTAGAAGCTTCTTTGTGGATGTTTTAAGATGGAAAATCCAAAACCAATGACCTCCAAACACAAAACACCTGTATATTTTCCCGAGTTGCTATGTGAGCCGGTGAGTTTGTGTGGCTAAGCCTGAAAACCGCTCGCTAAGACCAGATCCGGTGCCACTGTTGAGCGGGACGCAGCTCCCTCTGCATTGAAGTGCCGCCCCCCCCACCCCGGGGCGAGCACCGGGCAGGCCGGTAGATGGCAGCATTGCACAGCCGATGCCTCTTCTCCCTGCGCCAGCCCCACTTCTCCCCTCCCCGTCTTCCCTGTGCTTGACCACGAGGCAAAGGTAGCAGCATCTCCTGACTCCCCGACGTCCGCCGTGCTGCACCATCTACAGACGGTCTGTGCCTGGCGGGTCACAACAGGTCGGAATCCACAGCATGGATCTGACTCAGGCTCGGGTGTTTTTGTGGCTCCGGGCATAACCTTTGCTTTGGCTAATTGGCCCAGATCGGTACCCTCCCTCCCCGCCCCCCCTCCCCCCCGCCGAGAAGTGCAGGAAAGGTTGAAAAACGTACCCCATCCAAATGGTTTCTTTCCCCACTCCTTTTGTGCCATGAGCTTTATCCTTAGCGACCCCTGTGTCCCCAGCCGCTCAGGGTGCCGAGTCACTGCCTCTCGCTCGGGTTCTCCCGCCAACGGAGACTCCACGTGCCGTACGATTCCGACTACCGCCACTAGAGGGCACCGACGTCACGTGCTGCTCAGGAGCCCGGCTGGGAAGGCGGCGGTCTGGTCCCACGGTCCGCGTCCTAGGTTGACCTTGGGACCTGCAACTGCCTGGGGGGGGGGGGGGGCATTCCCTCTTCCCGTGGGCTCCTTCAGGGGTGCTGGGTCTCTTATTCTCAGAAACCTCATTCCACCCATCCTCCCCCTTCTTGCTTGTTTCTCAATCTCTCTGAATAGATTGGCTCGTTCCCATCAGCTTTTAAACACCTTCAGGTAAAACTCATGGGGGTGAGAGGGGTGGATCTCCGTGACACTGAGTTCCTCTCTGCTGTCTACCCGCGTCTCTCAAGGCGCCCTCCCCCACCACCAAGCTGGCCAACTTCCTCAATCCCCTTCACCACTCTTCCAGCCCCTCCCCTCCACTTCTCAGAAGCGCATTCTTACTTTTTTTCCATCTCTCTGGAATTGGCACTTTGTCCTTTCCTCCAAGATCTATGCCACCTTGGCTAGATTTTGGTTTTGAGATCTCCACCGCTCTGGCTGTTCCTTTCTCTATTCAGAAATGTGCTCCCTCGCCAACCCTTTAAATATCCATGGTCCCTGAGTTCTGTCTTTGGCCCCCTTCTCACTCTCTTCACCTTCCCTGAGAACCTGTATATGTGCCTGGAGCCAACCTACCACCACCTTCTCAACAACCACCAGCATTTGTTGATCACTAATGCTGATGACAACCATTTTTTATCTCCAGTCCAAATTTCTCTTTTGAGCTATAGACCCATTTGTTCACTTTTGCCAGGCTAGCAGGGCCTGCATGGAAATAATGTTTAGAAAGTAGTCTCCGGGCTATTACACTGAGCGTGGTGGGCAACCTTTGTCTCCTGTATAGCAATGCTTTAAATTAACAATGTTTTTACCTCCAAACAGTTGGTGCTTCTCTTTCAAGCCTTGTCCAAGATTGAAAAATGTCCTTACCCGAGCTTAACTAGAGATGCAGTCGCTGAACCTAACCATCCCTTCTTCCTCCACCCCCTGTTGAGGGAAGCACATCGGGCCACACGATCTGAACCTCCATCCCAGCCCTGCATGATTGGACCTGGGCAGGATGCCTGACCCAAAGCTACAAAACTGGGGTGGCAATGGGATGATCAGAGTCTCCTTGTGAGATTTTGGGACTGGGACACTGAAAAGAACGGTCTAGTCAGACTAGGGAGAGCTGAGCTGAAAAGTCACGTAAATTGGGGGTGGACATGTGAAAGATGAGTAAAGTGAGGCAGCTAGCTGAGTCGAAGGAAGAAGAAAGAGAGGAGGGTTAGGTAGCCCAGAAGGTCTTCATTGCGAGTTTCTCAAGAGACCCAACAGTCCTCTCTGTCCTTGGTGGCTGACGGTTTTTTCTATCCTTTCAGTAGCCTTTTCATTTTGAGCCAGTCCAGAATTATAGCTATTTCATGAAGAAGGGGAGGACAGTGAAAGCAAAGAAAGAAAAGACAGGCAGTAGAAAGGACTAGCAGCATTGAGCAGACACCCTGCTGGACTGACAGAAGCTGGGGAGGTTAGTGGCTGGTGATGAAGGAGGACAAGCAGAGACTCAAGGGCCCTCACATGGAATCTGCCACCTCTGTTACTGAGAATCTCCACACTTCACCTATCGCTGGACCTTAGTTTGGAGTTGGTCAGCCGTGGCTCCAAAAGTCTACTGCTTTTTTTTTTTTTTTTTTTTGCGGTACGCGGGCCTCTCACTGCTGTGGCCTCTCCCGCTGCGGAGCACAGGCTCCGGACACGCAGGCTCAGCGGCCATGGCTCATGGGCCCAGCCGCTCTGCGGCATGTGGGATCTTCCTGGACCGGGGCACGAACCCGTGTCCCCTGCATCGGCAGGCGGACTCTCAACCACTGCGCCACCAGGGAAGCCCTTTACTGCTTTTTGAAAGTGTCACGATACCTGTGGAACAGGACAATACCCAAAGACAAAGTGACATGGAGCATTTGTTAACTATCTATTCTGTGTCAGGAACTGAGGTGCTTTCTGGGGAAACAGAGGTAAGATATGGTCCCTGCCCTCAAGGAGTTCAGATTCCTTCAGAGAACACAAATACCTACATGTAATACAGGGCGAAAATTCTAAAGTAGAAGTATGTACAGAATGCTACAGGAATATAAGCGAAGGAATCTGCCTTTGATGGGAGTAGGAAGGAGACAAGGAGACCTTCCAAGGGGAGGTGACTTTTGACCTGGACCTTGAAGGATGAGTAGGAGTTTGCCAGGCAGAGTGGGAGTTTGCATTCTAGGGAGACAGAGCAAAGCCTCAAAGATACATGAGCACATGTTCTGTGGGAAGACCTGTAGTATTGCAGTGTGTTGGGGGAGGGTGTCGGGAGCAGCAGATGACAAGGAAAGGCAGACAAGGACCAGAACACGATGGACCTTGAATGTCACTATTAGGAGCTTGGACTTCAGCCTGAGGACACTGTGCAGCCACAGAGGTTATTAATCAGGGAGTCGTGTAATCAGAGCTGCCTTTGGAAGGACAGTTGGAGGCTGAATAGAGGATGCCTTGAGGCAGAAGAGGGTAGAGGAGGTCAGTCACAGCACAGCCGGATCTCAGCTGTATCTGACAAACTCTCTAGCAATATCCTGGGGCTAAGATAGAATGTGGGCAGGTCATAAATTGTAACTGATTGGGGCTTCCCTGGTGGCGCAGTGGTTGAGAGTCCGCCTGCCGATGCAGGGGACACGGGTTCGTGCCCTGGTCCAGGAAGATCCCACATGCCGCAGAGCGGCTGGGCCCATGAGCCATGGCCGCTGAGCCTGCGTGTCCGGAGCCTGTGCTCCGCAGCGGGAGAGGCCACAGCAGTGAGAGGCCCGCGTACTGAAAAAAAATAAAATGAAATAAAAAATAAATTGTAACTGATTGAAGCACTGTACTGAAGGAGGGCTGATGAATCCATGCATGCTGCCATCCACGCAAGGGGCAGGGGTTCTGTGGCTGTGCTGCGGTTGCTATTTTCATTCCTTCCTCCCTTCCTTCATTCAGCCTATGTTTATGGAATATCACTTTAGGCCAAGTACAGCATTAGGTACCATGATGAGAAAGCAGGCGTGGCCAGTGCTGTCACAGAATCTTTTGTTGAGTGGGGGAGCCCGCTATGAATCAGCTAATTTTGTGAGTGTGTGAATTTCCCACGTGGAAGGAAAAGAATGGGGTTCCATGGGTATATAGCAAAGAACTCACCCTGGCTCAGCTGGAATTGAGATGTTGAGGGACTACAGGGGGTTCACCAGGGGAAGGGAGGGGGCTTCAGATGAGGGAGCAGAATGTGGTGGTGAGGTCCTGTGGCCGAGAGAGCAGGGTGTGGCCGACCAACTGGAAGGCTGAGTGTGAGATGAGCCAGTGAGAGAGGCAGGAACCAAGCCATGTGACTCTGTCTTGCCCAGGTCAAGCTTTAGATAAAAGTATTCGTTTGAGGAGAACAGGTCAGTTACATCTGAATGACACAAAGTTCAGGCAAAGTGGAAAATTTGAATTGCAGAAATAAGATCCAAGAAAATCTCACAGGTCTAAATTAAAAGTGATGGAATTCAGTAAATGTGAAGTTCTACATTTAGGTTAACATTTTAAATAGACTTTCAAAGATTTATGTACAAGGATGTTTATCACTGCACATATGTAATAGTGAAAAAATAGGAAAAATGAAATATCCAACTACTGGAAAATGATCAGATACCCTGTATATTCAAAATTGGGTTCAGGGCTTCCCTGGTGGCGCAGTGGTTGAGAGTCCGCCTGCCGATGCAGGGGACACGGGTTCGTGACTCGGTACGGGAAGATTCCACATGCTGCGGAGCGGCTGGGCCCGTGAGCCATGGCCGCTGAGCCTGCGCGTCCGGAGCCTGTGCTCCGCAGCGGGAGAGGCCACAGCAGTGAGAGGCCCGCGTACCGCAAAAAAAAAAAAAAAAAATTGGGTTCAGATGCTAGCTTCTTCATTTACTAGCCATTATTAACAAGTTACAAAGCCTCTTTGTACCTCCATTTCCTTATTTAGAGTATAGGGTTACTAATACTATCTCACATGGTAAATGCTACATAAGCACTACATTATATGATTACCTATTAATATTACATTTCCAAATATGTTTAATGTCATTAGAAAATGCTCAGTATATGATGTTAAGTGGGGAAAAAGAGTCTACATTATGCAGCTTAATCTCATTTTGTTACACATTATGTGAGTTTGTGTTCGTCTGTAGTTTAGATCTTCTGCTTTGTCACCTTGGGGTATAAGATGAATGAAGATGTGGTCACATGTCTCCAGTGAACTGAGGAGAGGCCCCATCTCACCTAGCATGAAAATTCCCTTCTCTTTCCCAGTGGTCCCCATCTTGTGATACATTTAAGGCTCCTCTGTCCCAGTTTATTAAGGTTCAGTGATACTCTCACGTGCCTTGTGGAGAGAGTCTTGGAGAATCTGGCCCGCTGCAGGCTGCGTTTGCTGCGTTTCCAGCACTGGTGTCTGGTGGAAGCAGTTGACCACCACCTTGGGCCATACCTGCCTGTGCCATCACTGCTGGTCAGGGCATTGTTCTCGTGGTTCTGAGAATAGGATATGTCTTATTGTTCCATATGAACAATGGCGTGGGCTCCCAAAGTTTCAGCTTCTTAGTTGGCCCTTGAACACATTTTCCTCAAACTTTCCCTTGGTGCCTCAGGGGTTGCTGCAGTAGAAGGCTCCTGTGTTGGCCTCATGCTCTGTGGAAACCACTTCCCTTCAACACCAACGATTCAGTAGTCCAGGCTCCTGCCTAAGACCAACTGAACTCATCAGAGATGTTTGAAAACAAGTGAACCTCAGGGGAAGTAGTTGGGGTCTTGATTCCTTTCCTCCTAGGAAGCTTCTGGGCTCTCTCAAACTGGCTCACCTACTTCCCAGTGACATTTGGCCTTAGTAACGGAGGACGAGATGGACAGCCTTTGTCAAGGAAAACACTGTCCTGTGACTGACATTCTTGCCTCTGGATGGTAGGTGCCTCAGCCTTATGTCTGCAAAACTGAAACTGCCCATGTGATTGTTTCCAGACACCGATGTGTCCCAAGATGACTTGTTAGACATGGAAGTGGCTGGCAACTTTTAACTTGCAGGTTTTCTTGCTAACAAAAAATTTTAAAGATTCTGTCTCATCAGGGACGCTGCTGCATATTCATGAAAAAGAAATTGACTGGAAAGAACTATACCATAGTATTAGCCATGCTTATCTCTGGGTGGTGGGATTCCAATGGACTATTTTTTCTAATATATATTTTGTTATGTTTTCCAGATTTTCAACAATGAATATACATTACTTTCACAATTAGAACCATAGATCCTGCTAATAAACTTATTAAAAAACCCAGTCACATAGATGAATACCAGATGGTGATATCTGTATGAATTTTTGCCCCTGTCCTAGATTCACCCCAGTTATTCCAAATGACAACCCTGTTTTCCGCAGGCATATCTGGCATATTCCCCCACTACCAGTGAGAGGCCAGTGGGACTCTTATATGAGTCCCATATCATCACCAAGAGGGAGGTCTGGAATTTGTCTTTGTATTGGGTTCTACGTCTGAGTTCTAAGCCTTCCAACAAGGCTACTGGTCATAGCCACCTCCTCACAGATTCTGCTATCGGGGTATCTGCGTCGGTTCCCCAAGATTACCCTCAGGCTTGCCGATTTGCTAGATGGACTCACAGACCTCAGAGAAGCTGTTTTCTGTTTACACAGTTATGGTTTGTTATAGTGAAAGGATGCAGATTAAAATTAGCAAAAGAAAAAGGAGTGGAGTCCAGGAGAAACCAGGCACGAGCTTTCAGGTGGCTTCACCCAGTGGAGTTGCACGGACAGCGTGTAATTCCCCCAGCAATGATGCCTGACAACACGCATGCAGGATTGCTAACTTGAGCCTTGGTGTGCAGGGTTTGTATGAGCAGTCAGTAATGTAGGCATGCAGTGTTTGTGTGACTGGCCTTAGCTACTCAGTCTCCAGCCTCCCCAGAGGTCAAAACGATAAGAGTCTGGCCCAGTGCCCCAGGCAAACAAACATAGGCATTTGCCATATATCACATTATTATTAGAAACTATTTGCCCTGGCTCCGGGCCCCAGGTATACAATATTCTTCTCAGGCAGGATATTCCGATAGCTTGTAGGTGATCTCCCAGGAGCCGGTCAAGGGCCAGTTCTTCCTTTGGAAGATGCAGAGTTTGGGCCCCCATGCCTGCTGAATTAAGCCTTTCCTGCACAGAAAGTCAGGCTCTACAAGCTTGGGCCTAGCTCCCTTCTGTTTGGATCTTGGGGTTTTCCTGTTTTTCACCCCTTTCTAGATCACGGGGCCTGAGTCAGGCAGGCAAAGCCCTGCTTTATTCTCCTTGTGGCTTTATACACTGTTTTCTGAGGCCCTGCTGGAGGCAGAATTCTGTGTAGGACCTTGGGTTCGCTTGGTGTTCTCATAGTATTTTATACCCCTGAAGCTGTGTCCCTGCTCTGGTCTCCCCACAGGTCTTTCTGAGACCCCTGGAAATGGGCTGCGTTGGCTATATATCTGCTTGGATTAGGGTTTGGACAATTGATGACCTAGTCTGAGGCCACAGCTCTGCCCACACTGCCCTGTACACCTCCCAGGCTGGGCCCAGCCTCTTTCTCCCAGCATGCCTTGCAATGAATGCCACTACCTTGCAAAGTAACTTACTCCCTGCTAGGTGCAAATCCTTAGAACAGGTGAAGGTGAAAGAGGTCTGGAGATTGTAGTTGACTATAAATTCCAATGAAAGAACAGGGAGGTGGTCATTAAGAAAATATTAGGCAGTGACAGAGAGAGTGGACAGCAAACAGCATTGGAGTCAAACAGAGCTAAATTTGAGTCGTTGCTTAGCTATTTTCTAGTTCTGTGAACTTGAGAGAGTTATTTGTTCTCTGAGTTTCAATTTTTTTCATCTTTAAAATGGGAATCCTGGGACTTCCCAGGTGGTGCAGTAGTTAAGAATCCGCCTGCCAATGCAGGGGACACAGGTTCGAGCCCTGGTCCAGGTAGATACCACATGCCTTGGAGCAACTAAGCCTGTGCACCATAACTACTGAGCCCACGAGCCACAACTACTGAGACTGTGTGCTACAACTACTGAAGCCCGCTTGCCTAGAACCCGTGCTCTGCAACAAGAGAAGCCACTGCAATAAGAAGCCCATGCAACGTAACAAAGAGTAGCCTCCACTTGCTGCAACTAGAGAAAGCCCACGCACAACAACGAAGACCCAACGCAGCCAAAAAATAAATAAAATTCAAAAAAAATGGGAATCCTGGGACTTCCCTGGTGGTCCAGTGGTTAAGAATCTGCCTTCCAATGCAGGGACGTGGGAGCGATCGCTGGTTGGGGAACTAAGATCTTACATGCTGCAGGGCAACTAAGCCCGCCCGCCACAACTAGAAAGCCTGCGTGCTGCAACTACAGGGCCTACGTGCTCTGGGGCCCATGCACCACAACTAGAGAGAAGCCCGTGCACTGCAACTAAGACCCAACGCAGCCAAAAATAAATAAATATTTTTTAAAATGCGAATCCTAAAATTGGCTGTAGTTCTGATTAGAAAAAATGTATGACATGTGGTGGGCTGCAATGAATAGTAGTTACTACTACTATTATTTGGCTGTATTAACAGAGTAGGTGTTTCTAGATCATAAGAGGTAGTTAACACACTCTTAGCTTCATCTGGGGACACGTTCAATTTGGGGCACTCTGTCTTTAAATATTTGCTGGGTTACCATGTAGACACATGGTGGTGTAGCTCCAAAGGACAAATTAGACCCAATGGGGAAACTCTAGGGAGGCCAGACCTTGTCAGAAGTAATTCCAGCTGTCTAACAATTAGAGCTGCCCAATAGCAGATTAGACTGCCCCTGAATTGTCCCGGTCCTGGAATCATGCATTGGAAGATATGTGCCAGGTGGGAACATGGAGATTTCAATTTAGGATGGGAGCCTGGCTGAGAATCAATCCAAGTCTCCGTGTCTTTAGTGGCTGTCTTGACTGTTTCTCTTATTAAGATTCTATAGGAGGCACTACTCATAAAGACGCCTTGGTACCAAATACCGTTGTAACTGTGAAGGAGCTGCAAACACCCACGGAATGTGAAAAGTGAAGTCCTCTTCTCCTCTACCTAGTTGTCTCCCTAGAATGAAATTTCAACTTGGTTTAGGAGAGAGTGTCCCAGCAAGTGTTTCTCTTCAGAATGATTAAAGTCTTAAGGCCCATCTGGACTCATTCATTTTAACTATTCCATTTCCCAAGAATATCATCTCATTACTTTTTCAATGACCCAATATTTTCAGCACAAGTGAATGAGTCCAGAAAGTCATTTCAGCCATTGATTATTTTTGGTAACCTTCTGATCTGTTCTGAATCCCTTTTCTTTTAATTTCCATTTATGTCCTCCTGTCTTGTCATCTGTTCTGAGCTGAAAATAGTAACTTGGTTTGACCTTATTATCTACCATTTAAGATTTTTATAGTCTTTGGTTAAATCTCATCTTAATAAGTGTAGCTAGGCTGTAGACTGTAGTTTCTTCTTCTTTTTTTTTTAAAGGCTGCTCTTTGTAGCTCATATCTGTTACCACAGGACCAACTTTACACTCCTCTAAATATGCCAAAATCTCACTTCATCTTTTCTATAAGAGCTGGCTTCAAAGCCAGTCTTATGAAGATATACCTGTTTGCTTAGAAACAAAAAATACCTCCTCTTTAGCCTTGAACTGTCTCCCAGACCTGTTGTGAATATACAAAAAAATCCTACTTATATGGGATTTCAAATGCCACTGGGCAGGGCAACATACTAAGTGGTATTAGATCTGAATGTACCTGAATGTATCAGCTTCTTTGCTAGGAGTAAATTTTGATGAGGGAAAAGAGCTAGGGCAATAGGAGAACTCTGGTCATTTATTTGAGCAAACAATATTCTTTAAGCCAACATGTATTGAATACCTGGTTATGATTTGGTAGTAGGATATGGAAACAAACATGAAAAAGACACAATAGTTGACCTCAAGGACCTGGCGTGCAGGAGTGTAGGGATGTGGGTTAAGACATGTAAGAAAACACAGACCGGGAAGTTTCAGAGCCTAGAAGACAAACTTCATATTCTGAGAAGAACAAGATCTGGGTAGCCTAAAGTAGTTTTCATATTCAGAAGTGGGGAGAAAGGAGACAGAAAGTGGTAGAAAATAATAATTTTCTTCCAGCTCTCTGGGATGCTATTTTCATTGAAGAATAGAATTTCTTTCAATTTTAATGATCTTTCTAGTTTGTCCTGCTTGGTTGAGTATCACTGAAACCCATCCAGTTCTTTGAGGTTTGGGCAAACCTCTGATGCATGTCCTCAAGGCCTGTCTTTGGTAGCAAATCCAATTTAAGAGGAGGCAGCGAATCAACAGGAAAGGAAAAGACTCCCCTTTCTTCGTGGCTAGAGCCCTCCTCCTTCCTCTCTGTGACACCAAGTCGTCTTGGTGTTCCCAGGCCCAGCTTGCATTCCGCCTTCCCTGTGACACCTTCTCTGAACTCCAGCTGGACTTGAGCTCTGCTTAGCTGCAGTGCGTTCAACCATCATTCTCTAGAACTCTCCTGTGGTGCTTACCCTCATTGGCTGGCCTCTCGAGCTGTCCTTCCTGTTTAGGGTGGGAGGCTGGCCACAGTCATATCGCCATCATCACTTTCAAACGGTGGGAGAAGGCCTACCAGGTCAAGGACTCATAAAGGACAGCACTCAGGCCTGCCTTCTGTCAAGGGCTCACAGTCTAGTCCAGTCTTTCTCCAAACGAGGTTTGCTGGGATTATCTCAGGTACATGAATTCTGTGAGAACTTTAAAAAATTGTTTTTCTTTCAATAATAAAAATATTTTTATCAGTTATAAGGATTGAAATTATATTTTTTTGCAACGATAATTTGCTACCGAGAGACATTTTCAAACAATAAGAGTGAAATATGTTATTTAAATTAGGGTTTTATAGACAATCTCTGGGGTCAAGAGATTATTATTTCTCCAGAAGAGGTCCCTCATATTGCTCAAATTTGAGATATGTTGGTTTAGTTGATTTCATTCTTTATTCATTCATTCATTCACTCACTCTATAAGCATTTATTGTATGTCTACACGTCATGTGCTGGGCACTGTGTCAGGCCCGTGAGCAAGTGGTCAGACATGTTCTTGGCTCCACAATCCTAAGTGATGTTACTGACTTACCAGGGAGCACCTCCCACATGGCTCAGCCTGTCAATTTTTCTATGCTTTGCTTTCTCCATTAATAAAACAAAGGTGAGAGTATCTTATCTATTTCTGTCATCTCAGAGGTGTAGAAAAACATACCCTGAGATTTAAAAAAAAAAAAAAAAAAGCCCATGACAAATTACTAGTATCCAAATCTGGTGTTTCTAAGTCAGCTGCAGGTGCTAAATCCACATCTCTTCCTACCTTCTGCTAGTCTCAGGGAGAGGGATCCAGGACCCATGGAAAGTCTCAACCAGCTTTAGCAGAAATGGGTTCTACACTGCAGAGCAGAAGATTTTTCACAAGAGCTATTTTCAGGTTTGTTTATGCTGTCATCGACCTCCAATTTCACATTTCACAAACTCCTGTGGGGCTGAGGAGTTACTCCCTGGGAATATTCTCTGCTTAGTGGAAACTCAAGGGCAGCGTGCCAATGGGTCTGGCGTTTAAAGAACGATCTGTCACAAAGCTAAGAGGCATATTACTCATTCTAATACTGAGCACTAAATAAACACCAGACTAGATGGAGACATAACCTGGGACCTTTAACACAGAGCTAATATGAATAGCCATTAAAGTAGCACATTTGCAAACCCACCACCCACTGAAACAGCTCTTGTTAAAAATGCCTAACCATCCGGCATCTAGTTGCAGTGCAGTCAGCAAGAACTACAGCATGATACTTAAACATGTCAGAGTAAATCTCTAAGAGGGCCACTACCCTGCTATTCCACTACTACCATAGTAGTAGGTGGGATGCACTTCGTGTTAAAGGGAGAAACTCCTTTTAAACTATGCTAACAGGCAAATGGGGATCCAGGGTCCCTCAGTCTAGTTGGGCAAGTTTTTCTGATGCTGAACATCATATCCAGCAGGGCAAGCAGACCTCCATTCCGCCAACATTTACTGAGTGTCTGCTTTGTTCCAGAGACCACACTAGATGCAGAGATACAGACGTGGGTAAGACACAGTCCCTACCTTACAGATGCTTATAGTCTAAGTGGAGATACCGACAAGTAAAGAGGAAATTCTAATACAGAGCAGTCAGAGTGATGCTGACTGCTTTGACCCAGTCTTAGAGGACCGGAAAAGGCTTGCTGGAAGTTCGAACTGAGACCAGAGGGTGTATAGGATATAGCAAGTCAGTTTGAGGGAATGGTGAAGTGTATAAGTCCCAAGGTGTAGGACAGCATGTCAGTTTGGAAACTACATATATTTTAGGATGGCTGGTCATAGAATGCAAGATAGTATGATGAGAAATGAGATGGGAGAAGTAGATGTCCTGGATTAAATTGCATTCAGGTTGTTTTTCCCTGCACTCCTTCCCCAAAGCAGACATGGCAGGTATACCTCTGTGTGTGTGAATTAAACAAAACAAACCACCCCCCCCCAAAAAAACAAAACAAAACAAAACCCAACCCTTGAGTAACATTTTCAATTGCTTGGTTGAAGGCTACTTAGAAGTAAAGTGATGGGCTCTGCTTGCTCCAAGTCATGTTGGGAAAAACACCACATGTGAGGCTAGTTATCACAAGGGCTGTGACTTGGCTATTTGCTAACCTTGCAAATATTCAACTGAAAGTTCAGTTTTTAAGAAAAAAAGTTATGCTTGGTATAGTAACAGAAGGAAATGTGCCAGAGGGATGTTAGGAGCAACTTTCACATGTGAACACAAGACATCTGAATGTCTAGTTGTGCAGCCTTTGAGACCTGCAGGAACAGAAACTGTAGTCCTGTGCATAAGATGGTGACTGTTTTGTGACAATTTGGGTTGTCAAATGAAGGCAGTAGGTGTAATTAACAATAAGAACCATATCAAGTCTTGGCGTAACAGTTTATATATTCAAAGGATTTTGCAATAATTAACATATTGGTTCAATTGCTATATCAGAGAACAAAATAACAGTGGATTTAATAAAATAAAAGGACCCTTTCTTTCTCCCATAGAAATCTGAGCTGTTATATGGCCCAGGGGTGGTAGGCAGCTCTGCTTCATGATGTTGTGCAGGACCCAGACATCTTCTATTTTGCTCATCCACTATCCTCTAAGGTCAAAGATGACCCACCACCACCACGTCCAACTTTCAATGTGCAGGAAGAAGGAAAGAGGAAAGTAGGGCAAACAGCTCCTTTTTAAAGGTGTGGCCTGAGAATTGCAGGTATGGTATCCTTTCTCTTGCCTTGGCAAGCAGTAGGTTGCTTGGTCACATCTAGCTGCAATGAAGCCTGGGAACTGTAGTCTCTGGCTGGGCAGCGTGTGTTTAGCTGGAATTTGAGGTGTTATTGCTGAGGAAAGAGGCAGGAATTGATAGCGGTGGGTAATTGGCAGTCTCTGCCACAGATGTTAATCTCCATCATGTCGTTTGAACCTCTCAACAACCTTGTTAGAAAGGAGGCAGAGATTATTTATCTTCCTGTTTGTAGATGAGGAAAATGAGACAGAAAGACTAAGAGACTTAGTCAATATATGCCACATGGCATAGCAGGACAGCCACAAAAACCTTGGTCATGAGGTGCCCTGGTAGGGCACACTATTAATCACTATGTTTTCTAAAACGTATTCCTCAGCCTGGGAATAGTGTTCCCAGCGATGTAGTGCCTTTCTAGAAAAATCTTCAAGGTAAACCTGAGTTAGAAGCCCGAAGAACACAAGTCCAAGGGCATTTTGAATATGGCCCCATGTCTGGGCTGACCATGTCTCATCGTGACTCTTCTAATCCAAGCAAAGATCTGGGCAAATAGGACAATGGGGCTTAATGGAAAGAACATTGAATCAGAGGTCAGGAGACTGGGCTCTGGTTCTTTTTCTGTGACCCATATAGTCATCTTTAACTGGCATCAACGGCCTGCCTAGGAAATCATTGTCACTGAGCCTGATACCAGCACGTCTTTTCATGCAACCTCAGAACAACATTGTGAAGGGGATATTATTATCTACATTTTACAGAAGACATCACCGAGGCCCAAAGAGCTGAGCTGGGATTCCAACCCAGGCTCTCTGACCCCAAGGCCAGAGTTCTTCCTGCTAACGCACACAGTCCTATATGGCAGGCAACTGCTGGGCGAACCGGATCTGAAGACAAATCTGTGAACTATTGTGTGCACAACCAATAGCGCATCTCGGGGCCCATGGAGTTAGGTGATGCTCTTGTGACTCTGACTTTTTGTGAAAGAAGCCCCTATACTGGAGGGCAGATCCCCTAAACCAGCCTTCCTCACACAGACAGTCTGCTTGATGGGCTCTCCCTGGGCAACCCTTTTTCCTCTATTAATTTTCTTCTCTTTTCCAGATTACCAAAGGAATACATGCTCACGAAATTCAAATAACATGGGAGGGTCTAAGATAGATTGTGACAGTTTCCCCAGCCTCCCCACCTTCCCTTCCAGTTCCTTTTCCCGGAGGCAACCACTGCTGGCAATCTGGTAAGCACATGCAGATGTTTTTGTCTATGCATTTATTTTTTGGCTAGATTTTTAAAAAGTAAAAATGGGAATGTGTAGATTGTTCTGCAACTTGCTTTTTTCACTTAACAATACATTGCATTTATCTTTCTATCCTGGGACATTAAAATTGGACTCTTTGTTACTGATGGTCAGCTGTTGGACTGGCCACGTAGCCGACTTTGGATCCTGCTCACATTTTGGTATTATCAGATATGTTGTTAATAGTGTGGACTTTAGATCCATACCATTTCCCTTCTGAATCCCGGATCCATCACATATTAGCTGAGCAATCCTGGGAGACTTAACTGCTCTGTGCCTCAGTTTCTTTGCCTGCAAAGTGGGGTTAATAAGAGTAACCTTCCTCATAGCATACTTGGAGGACTAAATGAATTAACACATGTAACATACCTAGATCCTGGCATATATGTCATATGAGTGCCACGTGAGGATTAGCTGGTCTGTTTTTATTTTATTCTATTTTGTCTTATTTTTAGCATCTTTATTGGAGTACAATTGCTTTACAATGGTGTGTTAGTTTCCGCTTTACCACAAAGTGAATCAGCTGTACATATACATATATCACCATATCTCCTCCCTCTTGTGTCTCCCTCTCACCCTCCCTATGCCACCCCTCTAGGTGGTCACAAAGCACCAAGCTGATCTCCCTGTGCTATGCAGCTGCTTCCCACTAGCTATCTGTTTTACGTTTGGTAGTGTATATATGTCCATGCCACTCTCTCATTTCGTCCCAGCTTACCCTTCCCCCTCCCTGTGTCCTCAAGTCCATTCTCTACATCTGTGTCTTTATTCCTGTCCTGCCCCTAGGTTCTTCAGAACCATTTTTTTTTTTTTGGTTCCATATATATATGTTAGCATACGGTATTTGTTTTTCTCTTTCTGACTTACTTCACTCTGTATGACAGACTCTAGGTCCATCCACCTCACTACAAATAACTCAATTTTGTTTCTTTTTATGGCTGAGTAATATTCCATTGTATATATGTGCCACATCTTCTTTATCCATTCATCTGTCAATGGACACTTAGGTTTCTTCCATGTCCTGGCTATTGTAAATAGAGCTGCAGTGAACACTGTGGTACATGACCCTTTTTGAATTATGGTTTTCTCAGGGTATATGCCCAGAAGTGGGATTGCTGGGTCGTATGGTAGTTCTATTTTTAGTTTTCTAAGGAACCTCCATACTGTTCTCCATAGTGGCTGTATCAATTTACATTTCCACCAACAGTGCAAAAGGGTTCCCTTTCCTCCACACCCTCTAGCTCGTCTGTTCATACTTGGATAGCATTTCATATTATGTCCAGTTTCCTATTACTTGACATTTAAATTGTGATTTCTTCTTTTTTTTTTTTTTTTTGCTAAAGGAAATGCTGTTGTGATCAATATGCTTTTACACATACTTTTGTGCACATGAGGAAGTATTTCTGTAGAATAAATTAGAATAAATTTCTTGGAATAGCATTAGTGAGTCAAAGGGTATGGGCATTTCCAATAGTGATATAAGCTGGTGCGCTTCGCCTGACCATGCTTCTCTTGGTTCCCTCGCATCAGCTCACCCAGTAGCAGCTACTGGGCTTTGTTCCATCATCTTGGCCTCCACAAGGCCAATGGTTGGCAGAGTTACATGGCAGCAAGCAGTCGCCTTTGTCTTCCCAGGGCCTGGCCCTTTGTGAACACACATTAGACTGGATGGCTTCCTGGTGATCCTGGCGGGGATTCTGAATTGCCACTTTATGTTAAGTGTGGTGCACAGAGGACAGATGACCCTGGCCAAGAACCTTGATCAGATCCCACATGCCCACTGTTAGACTGAGGCTGAGATTGTCCAGGTGGTCAAGAGAATGGACGTGTGGTTTCACTCCTGAATCTGTCCAGCTTCACTAAGGGCTTGATGACATGGGACTATTTTTTGCCATCATGTCTTTGCTGAGTGACATGGGGGGAATGAATGTGGCAGGTATGGATGTGATGATTCACAGGACACAGGGACCAAGGGCACTTCCAGAAAAATAGGAAGAGAAACAAGGCAGTGCTATGCATTGCTGCTATGGTATTTCTCTTAATCTAATTAATACAACATGGGCTAAGGAATAATTGTGATAATCTGACTTGGGGAATAAAAGGTTGGTGATTTGTTTATCTAGTTAATGAACACTGATTGAGCAGATACTTTGTGTTCGGCACTATGCTTGTGATTTGCTGGGGGTACGGAAATGACTAAGACATAATTCCACCCTTTGAAGACACCACAGACATTTTAAGAGTCCTTGAAAAGACTTAAATTTTCAGGGACAATGGGAGTGAGTTCTAACACAGATCTGAGGCTTGGGGGTGGGTGTGAATGGGTGTTTTGGGGTCCCTTAGCGTAGAAATGATCAGTGGGGAGGCTTTCCTGTACAAATATTATAAATTTAAAATTACATTCTATTTTCTTTCTCTTTGATTAGAAAAGATACAGTTGTATAGACATTAAGAAAAATCTGAAGGAAGTTAAAGATCACCCATAACTTTCATCTAGAGACAGCCATTGTTAACAGTGTGTTTATGTTCGATCACATTTATAGTAGGTATATGTCCACCCCTGCACAAACAACGCCTTTAAAAATTATTGAGAAATGCACACTCACACACTCTTAGCTGATACCGGAACAATAAAGGGCACAGGGATTTCAGCCTTTGTTGATGAATGTACCCCGGGGAGGTGGCGAGGGCTCACTGGTCGATTATCATTGTCGTTTCTCCGGGACTCCTGTTTTTTGGTTTTATTATGATTATGATTTTTTTTTTAAAGATGGGAAAAAAATCTAGAATTTTGAGTGTTGAATCCCCATCCTTTGCAAACAGTGCTTACAGGCACACAAAGCAACATGATTTCAGTGTCTACATTCGTTTTAGTATTTCAAGACCACCATTGAAAAATTCCTTCTTAGAACTTCATTCGGGCCTTACCTCCGAGCTGATTCAAAGCTCACCATCCAAACCCGCTGCCCTTCCCGTTTCCCAGTCCACTCACCTAGCGCTGTTTCTCCTTCCTTTTTCAGACACCACAGCCGCAGCTGACTCCAGAAACATTTTCCGTCTTTTAAGTCTGCTCCACACACTGCCCTGTTCCCCTCATCGTTTCTCGTTTCTCACTGTGAAAATCTCTCCTTTCTCTCTTTATGGCTTCCTGAAACCTGAAAATAGAGGTAATTTAAATTTGGCAATTATGACGACAGTGAAACATTTTGCGAAAAGCAGAGTTGAAAATTCAGGAGTTTCCTGCTGTTGAAACCTAACTCTCGGTTTGCCTTCCTTCTGTGGATGACACTGGAGGGGGGGTGCCTCTGAGTTCATTCCAGGCTTGGTTGTCCAGCCCTACAGGATGAGAAACAGTGACCACACACAGGTGACTTCTACCACCTGGAGGGGTGAGGTGGGAGCGGAGTCAGTCAAAATGATCAGGTTCAGCCCGGCCTCTTCTACCTGGAATGACCTTCCTAACCCCCACGTGGAATCTCTGCCCTCCTACCCTGCACCCTGCCCTGGGACTGTCCCACGCTCCAGCCCTGGGGTGGCATTAGGTAGCTGAAATCGCAGTGTCGGGGCTAGGGAGGGAGCGATTTCTTCTCTGCTAATGCCTAGAGGAGGCGCCTCCTGTGGGCTGCTCATGGCAACCTTTTCCTCCATCCTGGGAGCAGGGTCTTCTGAAGACTTCACCCCCTCCATTAGGAAGTGGTTTGAACTCTCCAAAAGTCAGCAGCAAATGTATTAGTGTGATTTAACATCCCACTTCCCTGGCACACATCTAGGCTACCACTTAACCAACTGGCTCCTATTCTCAGTAAAAAAGAAGATCTTCTAAAATCTGGTTTCAGAAGGAGGACACAGGAGGCATATACCTGGAGCCCATCTCCCGACGGGCGCCATCTGTTCTCATTAGAGTGATCTAGCAGCCTCAGCTTGGGAGGGAGGGGCCCCCAGGTGCCCAGAAGGAAGCCTGCTTGCCAGTTAGTTTTTCGGAGACTTTGCTTTTTTGTTTTCCTTAGTTTTGTTTTCTTCTGGCAGGCTCAAAGAGAGACTGTCCTACTTTCCAAGAGAATGATCGTTCCAACATTTTAAGAAATTAAGTCCCTAGGAAAAAAAAAAATCTCGTTTGAGAGGGCTTGCAATGGCTCCTCGACCGCATGTTGTGCTGTCCAACTTATAAGGGAGAAATATTACAGAGGTGGGAGGTTCCTTAAAAAACTACAAATAGAACTACATATGACCCAGCAATCCCACTACTGGGCATATACCCTGAGAAAACCATAATTCAAAAAGAGTCATGTACCGAAATGTTCATTGCGGCTCTATTTACAATAGCCTGGAGATGGAAACAACCTAAGTGTCCATCATCGGATGAATGGATAAAGAAGATGTGGCACATACACACAATGGAATATTACTCAGCCATAAAAAGAAACGAAATTGAGTTATTTGTAATGAGGTGGATAGACCTAGAGTCTGTCATACAGAGTGAAGTCAGAAAGAGAAAGACAAATACCGTATGCTAACACATATATATGGAATCTAAGAAAAACAATTGGTCATGAAGAACCTAGGGGCAAGACGGGAATAAAGACACAGACCTACTAGAGATTGGACTTGAGGATATGGGGAGGGGGAAGGGTAAGCTGGGACAAAGTGAGAGAGTGGCATGGACATATATACACTACCAAATGTAAAATAGATAGCTAGTGGGAAGCAGCCGCATAGCACAGGGAGATCAGCTCGGTGCTTTGTGACCACCTAGAGGGGTGGGATAGGGAGGGTGGGAGGGAGATGCAAGAGGGAGGAGATATGGCAATATATGTATATGTATAGCTGAATCACTTTGTTATAAAGCAGAAACTAACACACCATTGTAAAGAAATTATACTCCAATAAAGATGTAAAAAAAAAAAAAAAAAGGGATGGATGCTTCCTGGGGACAGTGATCCTCCCACCGGACTCCCCAGCATTTATTCAATCTGGAGAGAATCTGTCTGCCAGGCTCCCACTCCTACGTTCCAGGAAGAGCCAGGCCCATTCATTGTCCTCTGTATTTGGAAAGTGATAATAATTCCTCTGAGATGTCATAGGGCTCGGGAAGATGTGATCAAAGTCCTGCTGGTGATGGGAACTGCCTTTGGCGGGCAATTTATACATTTTGCAGGTGTCTTTTTTTTTAATTAATCAATTTATTTTTGGCTGCTTTGGGTCTTCATTGCTGCGTGAGGGCTTTCTCTAGTTGTGGCGAGCTGGGGCTGGCTACTCTTCGTTGCGGTGCACGGGCTTCTCACTGTGGTGGCTTCTCTTGTTGCGGAGCACGGGCTCTAGGCACGCGGGCTCAGTAGTTGTGGCGCATGGGCTTAGCTGCTCCGCGGCATGTGGGATCTTCCAGGACCAGGGCTTGAACCCGTGTCCCTGCATTGGCAGGCGGATTCTCAACAACTGCGCCACCAGGGGAGCCCTGCAGGTGTCTTTTTATTGCAAGCCTGCGGGCATGCCCACTCAGTCAAAAATATATTACCATGAAGATATTCCTTTTGAGGGTATCTTATGTCACATTGCAGGGAAAGGCAGATAAAATAACAAGAGCATTTGGCCCCAACTTTAAAATGACTTTTCCTAGATTTTATATTATCGACTTTGCCTGCAAGATTAGCCCTGCCAGCCTGAGGGCTAAAATGTGACTCTCTCGGTCTCCAGCATACTAGGAATATGTCCTGTCCTGGGGTCTCCTTCCTGCCTGTCCCCCGCACCCCTTACCAAGCTGGTATTCTACCTCCTGTCAAGTGCTTCGTTTGTGTAACACGTCCTGTCAGCTGATTCCTGCTAAAATGTTAGCGGATGTTAAGATGTTAGGATATTCTCAACGGAGGATATTTGCATTTTAATAGGTGGCTTGAATATGGAAAAGCTTCAGCCTTAAGCTGTGAAGCCTCGTGAGGGAAGAGACAGGCACTTTTGGATGGGGACAAGGGTGTGTGAGATCTGAGACATTATCAAATCCTACAGGATTGATAAGAAGGAACTAGCCCTTCTTCTTTTCTTCTTTTATCTCCAAACCTCAGAGTATACAGCACTTCACACATTCTTGTGGGGCAGAAAGGAAGCCTTTTACAAGCAGGTGGGAAATAAGGCAGCAACTTTTCCAAGAGTACTGGAACTCAGTAAGTCCCAGGGTGGAAGCAGTATCATTGGGGAAAGCCCCCGGCACCTGCTCCTATATAAGGGAGCAATTTAAGCTATATTTTTTAAAAGCACTAAGTAAAATTTTGCTCTGGAATTTGAGGGGGAGATGCACTGATGTAACTGAGCAGAAGTCAAAGACTGAGTGAAAGGTGCTTCTTTCTGTTCCTGACCCTGGGAGTAGACAGGGGCTGAGGTGGCATCACAGTCAGCGCCCTCCCCAACCTCCCACCCGTGGACTGCAGGATTTAGCAAATAAAAATACAGATGCCCAGTTAAGTTTGAATTTCCAATAAACATTTGTCAGCTACAAATTGGCGCTTGCCATTGGCACTTGCCGTCTACCTGTACAAGGATTAAATCATGCGCTGCTGCAGCTGCTGATTTTCAACACCCCCTGAAAGGAGTTCAGGGTGGAGAGCAGAAACAAGGCACTCTGTGCTCTGGGAGAAAACTGGCAGAACAGGCCTTCAGATAGTTAGATATTTTCAGGAACCAATTTTATGAGCCCAGTTCTTGTATCTCCTCATACCTAGAAAACCACTAAAATCCTTCATGGTGACAACTGCACCTTGTGACCAGCAGAAAACTTCTGCAAAAAAATATGTGCTCAATGTGAATTGGTACAGCCACTATTGAGAACAGTATGGAGGTTCCTTAAAAAACTACAAATAGAACTACCATATGACCCAGCAATCCCACTACTGGGCATATACCCTGAGAAAACCATAATTCAAAAAGAGTCATGTACCAAAATGTTCATTGCAGCTCTATTTACAATAGCCAGGAAGGACATGGAAGCAACCTAAGTGTCCATCATCGGATGAATGGATAAAGAAGATGTGGCACATATATACAATGGAATATTACTCAGCCATAAAAAGAAATGAAATTGAGCTATTTGTAATGAGGTGGATAGACCTAGAGTCTGTCATACAGAGTGAAAAGAGAAAGAGAAAGACAAATACCATATGCTAACACATATATATGGAATTTAAGAAAAAAAAAGTCATGAAGAACCTAGGGGTAAGATGGGAATAAAGACACAGACCTACTAGAGAATGGACTTGAGGATATGGGGAGCGGGAAGGGTAAGCTGTGACAAAGCGAGAGAGAGGCATGGACATATATACACTACAAAACGTAAGGTAGATAGCTAGTGGGAAGCAGCCACATAGCACAGGGAGATCAGCTCGGTGCTTTGTGACCACCTAGAGGGGTGGGATAGGGAGGGTGGGAGGGAGGGAGATGCAAGAGGGAAGAGATATGGGAACATATGTATATGTATAACTGATTCACTTTGTTATAAAGCAGAAACTAACACACCATTGTAAAGCAATTATACTCCAATAAAGATGTAAAAAATATATATGTATGTGCTCGATGGCATGTAGTCCCCCTTCACCAAAGTCACATATATACTAACCTTCCCCCCTACCCCTTTAGGGCAGTTTCTCAGAGCAATCTGAAATGCTGCCTCCTGGGCTGCAGTCCTCATTTTGCCCCAAATAAAACTTAACTGCAACTCTCACGTTGTGCATTTTTTTTAAGTCGACACATTGAATTTTTTTCTTTTACTAGGAATATGTCCCGTGTGATATTTGGGACATACTTAAAAAAAAAATTCTTGTTTATCTGAATTCAAATTTACCTGTGTGTCATGTATGTTATCTGGCAACCCACTACCACACTAGCTTTTTATGATTCCTTGTATTTGTTGTTAAAAAATAATTTTTAAAATGGTAAAGTCATGGGCTTCCCTGGTGGCGCAGTGGTTGAGAGTCTGCCTGCTGATGCAGGGGACACGGGTTCGAGCCCTGGTCTGGGAGGATCCCACATGCCGCGGAGCGGCTGGGCCCGTGAGCCACAACTGCTGAGCCTGTGCGTCTGGAGCCTGTGCTCTGCAACAAGAGAGGCCGCGATGGTGAGGGGCCCGCGCACCGCGATGAAGAGTGGCCCCCACTTGCCACAACTGGAGAAGGCCCTTGCACAGAAACGAAGACTCAACACAGCAAAAATAAATAAAATAAATTAATAAACTCCTACCCCCAACATCTTTTTTTAAAAAAAAAGGTAAAATCATAACTCTTATACAAACATAAAATGAACATATGTCAAAAATTTTTTTATTCATTGATTACTGAGAAAACCAGTAAGAGGTCACAACTGGCTCAAAAGAGAATTCAGTACACACACACACACACACACACACACACACACACACACACAATCAGGAAATGCTAAAATGAAATTTTTAATAGATGCAAAACTAGCCGTATTTGTAGAGCAATAATTAATTGCATTCCCTTGGGCAAAATTAGTTTGCATTTCTATGGATATTACTATCAGTTTTCTACAACTTGCAATAGTTGTAAAAGAGACCAACAATAATGAAAGGCACAGATAACCAGGAAGGGTGTGCTAGACAGAACGTCCAGTAATCATTTTTGCCTATTTTCAAGTCTTTTATAATTTCTCCTGGGAGTGTCATGCTTGCTCCCATCTCAGGGCCTTTGCATATGATGGTTCCCCCACCTCCTCAGTTATTTTGTACTTACTGTTGATATCTTCTCTCAAATATCATTACCCCTGGGGATCCCTCTCTGACCCTTAATCTGTTAGATTCATGTGTTATATGCTCTCAAAGGAGCATATTTCTTTCACTAGAGCATTTATGTCAGTTTATAATTCCTGCCCTTACTGAGGTCTCTAATTCCTTGCCCAGTCAAGCCCCTGTTCTCACCAGCTTCCCTTCGATAATTATGCTTTGGTAATACTTTTCTCCTTTCTGTTCTTCGACCATAACAAGTTCTCCCTTGCTTCAGGGACTTTGCTATTCCCTGTGCCTGGAACATTTTTGTCTCTTGGCTTTTGCATGGTTTTTCTTTCTTTTTTTTTTTTTTAATGTCTCAGGTCTCAGTTTGAATGTCAGAAAGGCCTCTCCAGATCGTCTTATCTAAAGATGCTCCCCTCCCCACTTTACTTTCAATCCCAGTGGTTCTTAAACCATTAAGCACAGATCAGAATCCCCTGGCAAGCTTGTTAAAACATGGATTGCTGGGGCTTATGACAAAGTTTTTGAATCAGTAGGTCTGGGGAGGGGTGTGAGGATCTGTGTTTTAACAAGTTCTTGGATGATGGTGGTGCTGCTGGTTTGGGCACCACTAGTGGAGAAAAAAAACTCTGATTATTTTCTCTCAAAACTTAACATTATCTTCTTTTCCCCTTTACTAATTTGCTTTCTGTCCCCTATACAACTGAAAATTCTACGTGGGGAGGGACAACGATGCCTCTCTTCTCTGCCTTGTAGCTCCACAGTAGCAAGGGCAGTGCCTGGTTTATAAAAGATGTTCAATAAGTATTTATTGAATGAATGAATGAACCATTTTCTCTCTTCTTGTTCTGCATTGGTATAAAGGGTTTGTTCACCAAAGCACTGTTGAATTCAGGTGCTGAGACTAAGCCAGAGAGATGGGCTTTCATCACTAAAATGAGTTTGGGAAGGAGAGGTCTTGATAAACCACACCAATATCTGTTCAATAACTTGGATAAAGACCTGTGATTGTTGGGGCCTGTGCTGTCCCATGAGTGTGCCCTCCTCCTTGGGGCCAGCGTGTCTAGCCTACAGTTAGATGTCCTCAGGGCTTTGGGTACTGTTGGCAGGTGTTGGGCTGCACCTCGCAGGCCTGCAAGGCTTGTACTTGCCCAGCTTCAAGACCAAAGAAAGAGTCCCAAGAGTTCCGAGTCAGTGACAGAGACATCAATGGTTTAATGGACGGGGGAGCTTACATTTCTGAAGCAAGGTCCTGGAGCAACACCCGACCGTCTGCGGCAGACAGCAGGCAGGACCTGGCAGCAGCCTTCACTCCCAGGTGGAGGGGGAGGTTGCCACTTATGGGGGAACTGATGTCAGGTTGGCTCACTGGTTACCAGGGAAACCAGCGGAGGGGAACGCCCCTCACTGCCCCTTTGATAAGAACACTCACTAGCTGGGATCTGAAGCAAGTACGCAGGAAGGTCAGACATGTGAGTAGGATGTAAGAGAAGCAGGCACTGGTCAAGCAGAGGATGTACAGAGAGCAAGAGAACAGCCATCTTGAGTGGCCTGACCATGTCGCAGGGCACAGGCTGACCTGGGTTTTACTAAGACCAGCAGCTACAATGAGCTTGCAGAAGACATGGTCAGGTATGGGGAGGAGGGGCTTGTGCTTTGGCCTCAGGTGTGCTTCCTTGATGAGGCAGCTTGGGTAAAGAAACAGAGTCAGGAGCAGGCTATAGGTATTGCTCTTACATCTTTTGGCATCTTCTTAAATAAATGTCTTAGCATCCTTTGCCTTCTGGTCTTAACTCTTGGCCTCCTGCTGCCAATATCTTGTTCCAAAGCCCTCAGTTCAGGCCTTACGGCACACGGTCAGGACTTTCTCCCCAGCAGCCCTCCAAGTTCTAGCTCTTTTTCATCTACTCTCTTCTGTATCATCCCTCTAGGTTTTCATCTTCTGTACCATTCATCTAGGGTATGTAGTAAGCTAATGGGTCCTTGAGAAAGACGATATGACATAGTGCTTAAAAGACCACACTTTGAAGTCAGCCCTAGATTCTAGTCTTACTCCTGCTAAATACTGTGTGTCCTTGAGAAAGTTACTTAACCATTCTGTACGTCAGATTATGGGGATAATGATAGCACTAAATCTTAGGGTTGTTGCTGGTATAAAAGAGATGATACTTGTAAGAAGTTTAGTTCCTGTGCCTTGTAGCTACAGGGTAATGGCCTACTCCTTTATGAAAACAGCTTTCCATTTTAACAAGGAACTTTGGTAGACACATGCTTTGCGTGCAAGAGTCTTGGTAGGTCGAATACTTGGGGTCCTTTAGATGACAGCATGTGAACAAATGCCAATTCTGTGTGTAGGTTAGAGGAACCTCTGCAGACCTCTCTGGGGAACAGAGCACTATGTTACTTGGCTATTGCCTCTCAGCCTAAGAGAGAAGCCCTGCTCAGACCCTGGCAGTTAAGGGTAAGACAATAATAGCAATGTGGTATTCAGGAGCATTGCTTTAAATAATCCTTCTCCTTAATAGCTTTGCCCCCCGGCATGTGACAGGTGTTTACATTATTAAGTAAAAACATTTAAACAGTGACCTCCTTGGTTTAAGGGTGAAGGAGATTAAAATCCAAGCAGTGCTCCAGCCATTTAAATCAATGAGACTTGTCAGATCTGTAACACATGAGCCACTTACAGGGCACAGGCACCTATTGTTTCTGAGCTCCAAGTAATATCTCAATATGCTCATTCCTTCAAAGTCTGCCCAGGCCCTGGGATGCTTGCTAAAGCCCTGGTCTGGCCATGGCCTCTCTCCCTTTGGAACCAGCATTATTTAATAAACAATAGCATTATTTAATGGCAAATGTGCACCAACTAGAGCTTGCGTTGACTCCTGTTTAGATAAATAACCTTTCAAGGAATCCCAACGGTCAGCTTATCAGAAGCAGGGACCATAAATGTTGCTCTTTCCTGCATTAGGGCCTGTTAAACCAGGCTGCTTGAGTTCACTCACAGTCACCCTTTCTTGAATTGTGTCATTCTAGTCTTAGCCACAATACTGGCAACCTCATCTCCATCAGCAGCATTGAAGAACAGAGTTTTTGAGACTTAAAACTTTTTTTTTTTAAAGCTTCATGCTCCTTCTTCTCTCTCCCTTAATGATCAAATCTAGATTTTCCATATGTGGCCATGGAGGGGGAAATCTCCATGGAGGGGAAATCTCCATGTAAGAATTGCAGCTGAGACTTAAAGATCCAACTCTTATTCCTTGAGATTTATCTTTCCCTTGGAGGTCTCTAGCTAATTTCTGTAGGTACCACCAAGCTGGTTTCAGGGTGCTGATTCATTATTAATGTTCTAGTTCTAAAGGGGACATTTGACCCTCCAATTCCTAGGATTCACAGTTGAATCAGGCTGGCCACAGAAGGAACCGCATGCAGGTGGGGTTACAAGGCAGAGTTTACTTTTCTTCCACTTATGGTCCTATATGCCGGCCTGCAGTGGGGAGTGGGCAAGACCTTGATCCCTGAGGGACTGCTCGGGCCCCAGCTACAGACGTGCCCTGATCCAGCAGAGGGTGAGGAAGTTCTTCTCTGGATGGTCTGAAGGGCTCATTCCCAGGAGACTGACTTGGGTGATGGTTTTCACTTCTGAGGAAAGCCCTCCTCCTACTCACAGAGGTAAGGCGAGGCATGGCCTCTAGTGTCTACAGAACTTCTTTGTCAAAATGTAACATCAGGGGCTTTGCACTGGAAAAGAGGGAAGTGTAAGTAATACTGGCCACCTGCACGTTTGGGACCAGCAGAATGAGCATCCCCTGGGGGCTTGTTAGAAATGCAGCATCTCAGGCCCCCAGACCTGCTGAAAGAGGATCCATATTTTAACAAACTCTCCAGTGATTCGTGTGTTTGCAGAAGCCTGAGAAGCACGGATACAGCACTAAGAGGGCTATTCTGCCCACACCATCTCCCCCCCTCCCAACCCCCCACCCCACCCCAGGAAACAACTCCGTTTAAGCCTGGCTCAGGGAAGAAAGTTCCCTGACGTCCCTGTCCCTTGAAGCTGAGGCGTCAACGTGGCCTCTGTGGGGTTTTGCTGGATTATGGCAGAATGACTGGGGACTCTTGGATTTCTGAGACTCTTTGAAGGAAGAAGGAATGTTAAGGACCTTCTGCTCAGAGCAAGGGGATAAGATAGCACATCATGGGCAGGAGACCACTGCACAAGTTAATTTGTTTATTTCCATAAGCATGGTCAGTACCTCCACAGCATGTGACCAATGGTGTGCTGGTCCCCAGGGGGCCTGGAGCAAGATGGGTACCAAGGCAGCAGCCTCTGAGGAGAAAGCCCTACTCAAAGCACTGGAAAGCCCCCCAGGCAATGGAACACTCATTTAGTTCAATCAATTCTGTCAAAAGCCCATGCGATGAAAACAATACCTCGTGGGTGTCCAACTGCTTAGTCAAGTTGAGTCTCCACAGCAACCTGGAAGCCATTGATAAATGCAGGCTTAAGGTATTGAAGGAATTCAGGTATTTATTCATAGAGGCAGTAGAGACACCTTACCCTCCACTTGTGACTGGATGCAAGTGTTTAACCTCCCCAACCTTTAGTTTCTCCATTTTATTATTTTTTAAAAATTAATTAATTATTTTTGGCTGTGTTGGGTCTTTGTTGCTGTGCACGGGCTTTCTCTAGTTGCGGCAAGGGGGGGGCTACTCTTCGTTGTGCTGCGCGGGCTTCTCATTGTGGTGGCTTCTCTTGTTGCAGAGCATGGGCTCTAGGCATGTGGGCTCAGTAGTTGTGGCACGTGGGCTTAGTTGCTCTGTGGCATGGGGGATTTCCCTGGACCAGGGATCGAACCCATGTCCCCTGCATTGGCAGGCGGATTCTTAACTATTGTGCCACCAGGGAAGTCCCTAGTTTCCCCATTTTAAAATTGCTGATCAGAATGGTACTCATCTTATGGATGTGTTCAAATACTAAGCTTAGTCCTCATCCTGTATAACACTCACTCTGTGTTACTCTGACTTAAAGTCATCTCTACGAGAGGTAAGAATTTTATTTCAGTAGTGGAAGGAATCTTGAAGTCACCTGATAGAAAAGGGATGAGAAAGGATAACCACAAAGATGAAAAAGGCTTCTGTTTTCATTTTCCAGAGCCCTGGGTTCCAACTCTAGGTCTGTCTTTGTGTTACTGAGATCCAAACAAACATAGCCTCTCAGTGCCTATGAGGAACTCTGGGCAAAATATGAGCTAGGAGCAGAAGTGGGGCTGTTGCAGGTCAGCTGGAGGCCATCAAGCTAGTTAACGGGGAAGCTAGATGAATCTATTTGTCGTGGCAAAATATCAGAAGACCTGAGGTATCAATAGTGTTGGAAAGGGCTTCCCTGGTGGCGCAGTGGTTGAGAGTCCACCTGCCGATGCAGGGGATACGGGTTCGTGGCCCGGTCCGGGAAGATCCCACATGCTGCGGAGCGGCTGGGCCTGTGAGCCATGGACGCTGAGCCTGTGCGTCCGGAGCCTGTGCTCCGCAATGGGGGGAGGCCACAACAGTGAGAGGCCCGCGTACTGCAAAAAAAAAAAAAAAATAGTGTTGGAAAAGAACACAATGTTTTATTCCTGATGATCGATATTGCCGCGAAGGAGAAAGACACAGCCAAATACCACATCGTGGGCTTAAAAGGTGCTCCTTCAGACGAGCTCACAAGCGCCCCTGTGGGCTCTGCACCTCTCCTGCTTGCCCGTCTCCACTCCTCATGGCTGCCAGGGTGCCAGTGGGCAGGAGGAGGTCCCAGCACAGAGAGGATTTTCTAGAGCCATCAACAAGCTTGCAAAGCACATGTACTTTCTACGGAATATTCACTCTTGCAGTGCGATTCCTGAAGCTTGAATAGCTTGCTGCTTTTCACCAACAAATGGTTTTGGGTAGGGAGATCTCGTGACCCTGTAAATATGGCACGTATATTTGAATTTTTTATTCTGGAAGCTAACTACTGAAAGTAAGTTAAAAAAAATGATCTCCCTCTGTCTTATCTCTGGCAGAAGCTAAAAATACAGAGAGGGGTTTTCATTCAGCAGTGATCTGGGTGCCTTCTCACCGCCTGTTTTCCACATGAGCTCGGCTCGCACTTTCAGATTGCTGTCCTTTTGATCTTCTATTCTCTGTGTTCACGTACCCTTTGGTGCCTACCTGAACCATGTGAAACAAATCATCTTAATTGCTTCAGGTCTGGCTTCCTCCTCTGGTTCTCATTTTTTGAAATTCCTGCAGTGGTTACCAGATAAATCTGTGTGGGGCTCTAGCCCTTGGAAACAGCGCGGAGGCACCTGCAGCAGTGAGAGGAAATTCAAAGTTAGTTAAAAGGCACAGGAGGAGTGAGGGAATTGAATGAGAACCCCCCTGGTTTTCAGCCTGGAGATGTAAGTCTGACTGTACATCAAGTCCATGTTCATTGCAGGGCACAGCCCTCACCCCTTTGCCTGTAGAAGAGAGAATAATTAATGCTGTGTCTCCTTGGTGTGGTACCCAGAGCCCCGTCTCCGTCAGCCGTGCCCCAGATGGGGTAGGAACATACCCTCTACGAGGAAGCCCAGGCGGGCAGAGAGGAGGAAGGAGATGGTCGTGTTTCCTCACCTGCAGGGACTCCCTGTTAGTCACTAGGAGGCCCCTAGCAAGGCCGAGGGTCGTGGGAAAGTGGGCCAACTCCCGAGACCTGTCCCTGAGCTGGAGCTGGGTTGCGTGGGGCTGCATTCTAAGTGAGCCATTCTGAATGAAGAACCACTCTGGCGGAGAGGTGCCGAGGCAGGCCAGGCTGTGATCCTGCATGCTGGGCAGTCTAAGGGGAGGTAATTAGGAGCAACGAGCTGAAACTGCGGAAAAGAAAATGTAAGCTGCGCACCATAAAAACCTTCCTGACAGCGATGTCTATGAGCCGATGGCATGCTCTCCTCAGGGAAGTTTCGAAAGACCCATTACTGGAGGCTTTAAGGGGGCCCTGGTAACATCTGGGGCGGGGGTGGGTGGGGTAGGGGCCTGCTGGGAATTGCATTGCTGCTTCTCAGCAACCAGTGCTACCAGCACCGGCTTGAGGCCAATTGCTTGGACACCTGCCCCTGCAGTGCTGTTGGAAGGGCCACTTAACACGTTCCTCCAGCAGGATTATTTCCCTTTGGAGTGATTTCTGCCCCTGCAAAAGGGAGGTGCTACATAGGCCCGTCTATAAATACAGGCAGCACACTCCACTCCACAGCCCCTCAGGGGTGGGAGGGACCATTAGGTTCCATAAGAGAAATTTTGAAAACAAAATTTTCACTGGTTGGGTGATGGTTTGCAAAATAATTTTGAGGGAGTCTTTTCAGAGCTGGATAAGGTTTACTCATCAAGCATGCTTAGTTTGTTTGTTTGTTTTTTTAATTTTTCTTTTTTTTTTTTTGCGGTACGCGGGCCTCTCACTGTCTGGCTTCTCCCGTTGCGGAGCACAGGCTCCGGAAGCGCAGGCTCAGCGGCCATGGCTCATGGGCCCAGCCGCTCCGCGGCATGTGGGATCTGCCCGGACCAGGGCACGAACCCACGTACCCTGCATCGGCAGGCGGACTCTCAACCACTGCGCCACCAGGGAGGCCCAAGCATGCTTAGTTTTTAAAACCTAGTGATGAATCAGGTTAGAGTCTGCCAAATAGAAATGTCACTCCTCTACCCCCTCTCCCCAATGGCCCCAGTGTCCTGGGGGACTTTGAAGGTCACCCAAGTAACCAGGAAGTGGCTTCTCCTGAGATAACCATCACTGTCCTCTCTTTCCTTGGTTCTGTTCACAAAACAGCAGTGTGTTTGGCACCCTAGGGAGACAAAATGAATTAGATTTGGGCCCCACCAGGGTTTTGCACTCTCTTCCCTCATTCCCTTCCTTCAAAGGGGCTTTGGGTGATTACTGGCAGCCATTTAGGATGCAAAGCTGGACTAAGTCAACAGCTTGAACTTGTAGTTGCTTTGGGCTCCAGCTCACTCTTGATTTTCCTAGGCCATTAGTCCTGTAGCCCTGTTGATAGCTTTTCATAGTATTGCTCATGTTCACCATCTCCATCTCATGTTAGATGATCAAGGGCTCATTCCTGGATAATTGCATGACCTCCCTTTCTTTATATTTGTTCCTTCTAACCCATCCTTCCACCCTAGCCAGGGCCATCTCTGGAAACCACCTTTTCATCATGACTCGCACTTTTGCAAAATTTTTCAATGGCTCCCCAGGGCTTCTAGGACAGAGGACTGGGCTGGAATGAAGGTCCTTTTCTACCTATAAAAATGGTTGGTTCTGGTAATATTTTGAGAGATTCAGACCTATTCATTTCAGGAATTGACTAGGATTGATATTAAGGACTGGTGATCTCCTCTTCATGACTTATGATTTTAAAATATATCTAAATATTGACATTGATAATCAAGTTACATTCTGAATCGTTTACCTTTTAAGCTCAGCCTCCTCAGTAAGATGATGAGGTTGTAATAGGACAGTGGTTCTCAGCCCTGGCTGCATGTCGGAGTCATTTGAGAAATATTTCAAATTATGGATGCCTGGATCGGAATCTTTGGAAGTGGGGTCTGGGTGTTAGAATTTTTAAAGAGTTCCCCAGGTGATTCAAATGTGCAGCCACGGCTGGAATTAATATATTAGGATTAGCTCTAAGATATCATATCATTTCACATGTTTTTTGGTTCCCATAATTCTTGAACTGTTCTAGTTCAGCTCAATACTTCTTAGGTAGCATGAAGTAGGATCCTTTTAGTTAGGTACAATGTTAGATCCAAATTGACAGTGCTCTTTTGTGGCCACTATAATCCCAAACAAGATTCTATTTTCCTCCTATTCAAAACACAGTCATCCCCCGGTTCATCCCCCCTGCCAATTCACCCATTCTAAAAATGTTTACTGAGCACCTATTAATTGCCAGAAACCCCATTCTAGTCATTAGGAAAAGATACAATGGTGAGCAGGGCAGACAAGGAGCCTGTTCCCATGGAATTTATATTCTAGAATCAGGTCCAGATTAATATGAATCTCATACTGGTCTTGTCTGAATCACTTTCCTAAACTTTCAACCATATTCTTCTGGTTACTCATTCCTGCTTTGTCCCAGGGCATCAACATAAAGTCCACATCTATACTTGATTATCTTTCATCTACAGAAAAGCACTAAATCAGATAAGAGATAACAATTGTGAAGAACAGTATCCAAAGGGTATTATGGTGCCTCCATAGCAGGTGGGATTAATATTCTTTCATAACTAAAATGGTTAAGGAATCTAACCATTTGGATGCATATATTTTCCTCTCCATATTTAAGAGTGTTTCTTTTGGTAGTGGACATCTCTTGTTGCTATCACCATTCATTCACTCTCTTGTTAAATATTGGGAGGAGACATTTGCTCCCCATTCCTCCATTGTTGTGTGTAGCGACTTCTTCATAGTAACAATCCAAGCTTCTCTACCCCCTGTACCCCCCTTCTCCCTTTGCCCCGAAGGAGGAAGAGTGACTTGCCTGATTGGTGAATTTTGGTGCAGTGACCAAACAGATTAAACTCAGCCCCTTTTTCTCTATTTTTCTTCATCATCCACAGTTTGCAGAGTGTTCTCTGCTTCTCTGTGCCATAAAGCTGACAGGGGCAGGCCTCGGTGGGAGACTGCATGTCTGTGGTGGGGCAGGTCCATCGAATTCAGGAGTTAGTAAGCCCCCTCGGTTAACAGACCTAAAGACATGTCGTAAAGGTGACATTTTTGTATCTGTCTACCTGGCTCCCGGGTCCTTCAACTTGTTCCAAGCGTGGGGCATTGAGCCTCCTCCAATAGTATCTATACCCCAATTCCCCTCTATAGAGCCCCCTTCTCCAACCCATAGTTTGGATTAAGTGAAACTGATTCCATACATGAGACCCACAATTAGTTCCCCCTGGCTACAATGATTAGTTTAAGGGTGAACATATGACCCAATCAGATCCAATGAGCCACAGCGATGTTTTCCTTGTTGAGGAACTCATGATCTTATCTGCTGGACCTAAAGAGGGTATAAGGGTTGCAAGCATTGCTGCCATTCCGTTCCAACATGAAGCTGAGAGATGGAGAGAAACAGTCCTGATGATATTGGTTGAGCTCAGGATTCAATCGTGACTGAAGCTAAGTATGCTTCTGGACTTTTCATCCTAAGGGAAACAGTAAATTCTCTTTTTGCTTAAGTTAGTTTAGGTTCAATTTTATGCTACTTGCAGTGGTAAATGAGCCACTCTTAATTTTATTTTCACAGTTTTTATTTAGTTTTAATTGATTTTAGAAGCTCACAGGTCACCTCTCTAACTCACTCTAGATTCCAGGAGTAGAGATGACTTCAGAAATTATTAGTTCACCACAAGGAGTATAGTTAGGTTACAGTGTTGCAATATTAATTGTTTTAGGCACTTTTCATTGCTTTTTTTCCTTTGTCTATTCATTTGTTATTTTTTGGAAAGATAATTTTTTTTTTTTTTGCGCTACACGGGCCTCTCACTGTTGTGGCCTCTCCCGTTGCGGAGCACAGGCTCCAGACGCGCAGGCTCAGCGGCCATGGCTCATGGGCCCAGCTGCTCCGCGGCATGTGGGATCTTCCCGGACCGGGGCACGAACCCGTGTCCCCTGCATCGACAGGCGGAATTTCAACCACTGCACCACCAGGGAAGCCCTTTTAGAAAGATAATTTGATATGATACTTGACTCAAGTCTTTAATCAAAAACATTCAAAATGCAAACAGCTTACATTTTCCTTCTGATTAACTGGAGAAGAATGAACACTGTTCTTTAAATTTATAATGATCATAATAAATATCCTCAAGGAAAAAACAAACTCTTTGGGGAAAGTTACTTTATCTACTTACCAAGATAAAGGACTGGAATTTTTTTTACTGGGAATTCTGATGGAGGTGAAATATAACCAGAAGGGTGTTGAGGTTTGGATGGACAACAAGAAGGGGGAAGAGCCTTCTGGTAATGGGGAAGGAGGTTATCAGAAGAAGAGCAAGCCATATTCATGGCTGCTGCAGTGGAGATGTCCACAAAAAAGTGTGGTCTCCCTTCCAGTTTGTAGAATTAGGAAGTGGTTGTCCTGCCAGGGACTATATTTCCCAGCACCCTTTGCATCTAGATATGGCCATGTGATTAGTTTTCACCAATGAGATGTGAGTGGAAGTGATATGCAACTCTTCTATGCCAAAGCTTTTAAAAAGTGGTTCGATTTCTGGATATCTTCCCCCTTCTATCTGCATATATGGTCCTAGTGGTTAGTAGAGATGTAAGCTCAACGTAGCTTGGGTCCCTGAATCACTGAATGAAGGAAAACTTGCTTTGGATCATTTTATGAAAGGTAAATAAACTTCTATTGTGTTTGGCCACTATACATTTACAGATATATTTGATACAGTGAGAACTCGGTGATGCTCCAAGTATGGTCACCAGACCAGGAGCATCTGCATCACTGGGACTTATTAGAAATGCAGATTCTCACACACCATCCTAGACATACTGAATCAGAAACTCAGATCCATAAATCTGTTTTAACAGGCTTTCCAGGTGATTCTAATTCATGCTCAAGTTTGAGGATCACTGCCTTCTTTATCAACTTCACTGTCACCCTAACTGATCAGTAGACGTGAGTTGTTTCCTCAGTTTTTTCTTAGTTAAATGCTCTAAGCATCGTAAATTGCTGGCTTTAGTTAGGAATGGTGACTGAAAGTTAAGAATAAATTTAGAAAAACTGGTGCAGTTGGAAAGACATTTGGTGAGTTTGAAGTTCCGTTGAATTTTGAGGACAAACACATTCTCTTAGAAACAACTTTTGTTTAGTTCTAAATATTTTCATTGTTTAAAGGGCTTATATCCCAGAACAGGGGTCACAACCCTAACGCCTACCAGGTAGTCTAATCAAGGGAAGTGAGCTGAGTGGAGGGAAGCAACCTGTACTCAGCTACAGCTGATGGTTGAGAATGTGGGCCCAGTGTTTTCAAGTCTAAGTGTTTTTGAAGGGAACTGGAAATTTGGATTTTCACATCAAATTTTCTGGTTTGTACATCTTGGCTTACATTAAAAAAACAACAACAACAAAAAACCCAAAACTAAACAACAACAACAAAAACAAAGCCAAAAAACTTTGTGTGGGCAAACATGCTGTAATGTTGAATTTGGCCCCTGGGCTGCCAGTTTTATAACCTTTATCTGGAAGAACCAGGGAACCAGTCAGGCTGGCTAATGTCTCCTCTTAGTCATTAGGAGGCAAAATAACTTTTACATACATGATAAGCTTCAAAAGAGGGAGGAATAAGAGCTGTACAAAGTAGTTGCCAAGGTAACATCTTGCTGATCAGAAAGGGGCGGTGATTAGGTTTTATGTAGACTCAGTGGGAGAATGAAACATAATCTTTCTCTGTAATTCTTTCCGTTTAAGATCAGTGAGGAAATGGATGTGGACGCAGTGTGGTTGCCTGAGATTATCAGGAAGCAATTCTTTGCAGAGACCCCTGGGAGACCTGATCACCAACTAGCAACGTAGGGAAGTCACACCTTAAATCTTCCAATTTGCTAGCAGCAAATCAATGAACTCCAAGAGCTACTGCCCTAAGCTGGCATCCAGGGAACTATGGACAAGCTGTTTGATACCTGAATTTTAGTGAAGGAAAGTTAAAGCTTTTTCTTAAAGCAGGGGAAAAAACTTCTACTATGCAATGAGAGAAGAGTTGAAGTTTTGTGAAATAGAGTCAGTTGTTTTAAACTATCTTAACTAAAATATATTGGAAAACTATTGGTAATTAGCGTTTTGCTGTTTATTTATACTAACAAATTAATAAAGGCTTTTATATTTTATTTCATTTAACTGATGCTTATCTTTATTTTTAATTATGGAAATAAGGCATTGTTCTAGGGCATGCCAAACTTAGGCAGTCTCTTCTCTCTGGGCAAAATCAGACTTCGGTATATTTTCAACACAATAAGATGGAAACTTTAGGACAGCAAGAGACAGATACTTGCCTGAGGAGTTTTACTTGCTCTTTGATCCTTATCAAATATCCAGACATTACCTGTACTGCCTTGACATGCTGCCTGAAGGTAGGATTCTTTGATTGTATGAAAGAGTTCTAGGCCCAAGAGGTAGTCTAACTTTGTACTGGGGGCAAATAACAGGGTGTTGCCTGTGACATAATCAAGCCTCTTTTTCACTTAACAACCTACTTTGGACATCTTTTGGTAGAGATCTGCCTCATCCCTTTTAATAGCTGTGTAGAATCTTGGACATTTGGAGGTCTCCAAATATTGGTTGTCATTTGTGGTGTATTCTGTTTTTTTTATTATGATAATATTGTAATAAGTATCCTAGCAACCCATTTTTGCTTTCATATAATATAGCTTTTTTTTTTTTTTTTTTTTTTTTGGTACGCGGGCCTCTCACTGCTGCGGCCCCTCCCGTTGGGGAGCACAGGCTCCGGACTCGCAGGCTCAGCGGCCATGGCTCACCGGCCCAGCCGGTCCGCGGCATGTGGGATCTTCCCGGACCGGGGCACGAACCTGCGTCCCCTGCATCGGCAGGCGGACTCTCAACTACTGCGCCACCAGGGAAGCCCAAGGATAAATTCTTAAATGTGAAAATAAAGGGTTAAAGTATATATGGATTTGAAATTTCAATAGTTATTACCTAATTGCCCTACAATGGGATTATAACAATTATATTTCCATCAATAGTTCACGAACTGCTGGCTTCCCCTCTGCCTTACTATATATTATAAAATTTCTAATATTGTCCTATCTGGTATGAAAAAAAGTGTTTCATTGTTCTAACTTATTTTTCCTTCATTATGAGAGAGTTCGAACACCCTTTCATGTTTTAAAGATACTTGCATTCCTTTTTCAGTTGAATACCTCTTCATATGTTTGCTTTTCCAAAAATTGTTGGGATTTTTTTATGAACTATAAAAGCTCTTTATATGTTAAGCAATTTAGCCTTTTAGGTAGGTTTAAAAAAAAAAGTTCTAAGTATTTATATTCTCAGCCTAAGACACCTGGGGAAAGTCTAGACAATGGCTACACCTAGCTAATTGCCCAGCGAAAATTGCATGATCTCAGAGTGGATAACCTAGAAAGACTTAACCTGCACATGCAAATCTATAAAGGAAGACAAAGTCTTAAGACCATCTGGAGACAGTTTACTGAGTACTTAGTTCAATGTCGTGGGCACAGGTGATGGTTGGAGGTGCCGGGATGAATGCGTGGTGGGAGGGGAAGTCAGGGCTAGGTCTGAGGTGGGATTAATAAGAATGATGTGTATGTGAGCATCTCAGAGCTAGGAGTCTCATGGCAGAGGTGCTTTTCATTCGTATTCAAGGAGAGCCATTTTGCCTCACTGTTTCTTACTTGTGCATGGAGGACATTTAGTTTCCTGTGGATCCTTTTTTGCTGTCAAATGCCTTTCCAGGCTAGGACTTTGCTCGCACTCGGCAGGATGCTTGTTTAGGCCAGCACCAGCCTATCTTGGGGATAATAAACATATTTTCTTTTGAGTATCTTGTGTGGTTCCCACATGACACTTTCCCTCATTTTGGGTCCCAGGCTGGCCCAAATCTCTCCACGAAAGCTAGTGGAAAAACCACAATTAGAGTTAACCCAATTTTCCTTCTTTGGTATTTATAAAAAGCAGCACTTAAAAACCTTGAAATTTACTTAACTAACAAAAAAAAAAACCGATTGCTCTATTAAATCCTTCTTTAATTCCTTAATTAATTCTATTAATGTGGGAGATGGTTCTTTCTTCTCAAATAGGCCACTTTGCAGACTAGAAATCACCCCAAATCTTCAAATAGCCCAATGTTTTTCAAGTGTGATTCCAGCAAATTGCTGTTTGCATGATGCCGTGGGGACTCACTTAAGAGCTTGATTTGTTACTGTATTTACTGACATTTTAACATGACATTTTTAGCTGCCTAAATAATTGTAATATTTACCAGAAAAAAAGAAATCAAAGTAATGAAATATACCAAAATTATTCATATCTCAACATTACAAGCCTTAATTTCCTGCCTGAAGCATGGTGAATGACTCATTTTTAAAGTCATCTCTAGCTACTGGGAGTCTATGGTGATGTATATAGATGGTTTATAGATTGGGAAAATCATTGAATATCACAGATTGTCAAGATAGGCAGTGTAATTATAGAATAATGAGATCAGCTAAAAACATTGGATCTCAGACACCCAAATTGTAAGGAGAAAATGAGGACTAGGGAAATAACTTGCTCAAAGTTTTGTGGGTACCAAACAATACAGCAGCATCTCCCCCCATCCCCCGCTCCGTGTTTGCCCTTACTATAGGCTTAGGTGGGCTGGGAGATGACTTTGCAGGAGCAGAAAACTGTGATCTAGGCTTTGGGGGATAGGCTTTCTGGTTTTACCATGACTATGCCCATGCTGGGAGAGACCTGTGACAGTATCTAGGTTAGCCAACCTGTGGACAGCATGGGAAGCCCTCATAATTTGAATAAACAAAAATAATGCTTACTTGATCAAAAAATACTTTTTTTCTCCTGATAGAAACTACTATCAGTAGAGTCATTCCTTAAAGGCTCATGAGTTTAAAGGTGCATTTTAATAGGCTAAGTGCTCTTCTAACTGGGAGGGATAATGCATTCCTAGGAAAATAAACATGTAAGTGTTATATCCTCCCTTCCCTTATATCTGGTCTTATAAACCTATGTGCATCTTTATGCCTGTAAGGCTTTTCTCTTGGCCTAGAAAGATCTTCTCAGACTGGATAACTGTCATAATTTTCCAAGGCTCAGATCAAGTATCACTTCTTTCTATGGTTTTCTTGATCCTTCTTCCTAAGTAAAAATAGTACCATACATAAACCTGTACAATTCATTTGTAAGTAACATAAACCTCCTCGGTCTGCAGATAATTTGAGATAGCTTATCAACATACCTACAAAAGGATAAAGGAGAATTTGGGGTCAAGGGTAAGCAAGAGCAGCAAAATAAATACCTGCCACCCACTCTGGTACAGTTGCTCGAGAGGACTACAGATTTGGACCTAAGCTTCTGGCAGCTAAAGCAAAAATGGAAACACAATGAATTATAAGATTTTGCTGCATCTGTAAGACAAAAACAGATGAGATGTTCTGAAAAAACTTCCTGAATCTGAGATCTAAGAAGAACTCGTCCATGGAGTCCTTAGAAAATGAGCACAGTGTGATGTAGGGGAGGACAATCTCAACATTCCTACACTGGGTGCATATTTTATTCCATTCAGCAGTTTAAAAATGTTATTCATTCTAGGCAGACGATAAGACATCAAAGTACAGCCAAAGCAAAAGCAGTTCTATTGAGGTGTGAAAACAAGGCTGTGGCTCATATTGTTTTAGTTCTTCATAGATTTTTTTTCAACCTGAATTATGCTTCTATGTACATAAATAGTAAATTTTAGGATATCTGAAGTAATAGGTGGGCTGTTTGTCTTTTAGGTAAACCTCCATAAATTATTTATTGTAAATATATTTGATAAGGATTTTATGACTGAGTGTTCAAGGTTGCATTTTTTTTCCCCAGCAAGAACCAAGAGTGCACATAACCTGCAGCCAGTCGAGGACAGATCTGTATGGTCTGTCAATCAATCTGTCAGAATGTACCTGTAGTGTAGCACTTATCACTTTGTTTTATAGACATCTGTGTCCCTGGCATAACTGCATACTCTTCAAGGGCAGGAACTATTTCTTTTTTGTCTCTGCATCTCTAGCCCCTAGCATGCTTGAAACATAGCATCTCTATAATAGACTTTGTTGAATTGAATCACCTTAAAAACTTCCCACTATCATCCAGTGCTACGTGGCAAAAATGAGAGTTCTGAGGAGACAAGGACAGGGAACATAGGATAGCTAAGCTTTGAAGACAGGGAAAAGGCAAAGGAGGCAAGACATGACTGGAACCAACCTTTTCCTATTGTGCCAGCTATTGTCTGTTGTTGGTCCTATTCCCATCCTTATTTCCTCTCCTCTGAGTTGCAAGCTGCTGGAAACTTTTCTAGATTCCCTTGGTAGCTGGACTCTAGGTAGGGTTTGTCAATGGAAGCACTTGTGGGAGATTGGAAAGTGATAGGAACGGAAGACCATTCATTTGGCTGTGAAGGTGGTAGCAGAGGATGGTGACATGGGTGACTGGAGCGCCAATAGCATTGGGGGGTGGTTCCAGCATCATCAGTAGGAGCTGGGGCTCCTGGGTTCCTCCTAAGCAGCCGGGAACAATAGCCTCCAAAATGGCCTTCGATGATCCTTGCTTCTTGATATTCATGGCCTTGTATAATCTTCTCCTCTAAAGTAACTTGCTGCTGACAAATAAAATATTGCATTGTTGAGGAATACCACTTCTGTGATTTGTTACAAAAGATTTTGACTACTGTCTTGCTAGAAGACTCTCTCTGTTGCCTTCTCAGCTTGCATGATTTTTTGGGTTTTTTTTGCCACACCACACAGCATGAGGAATTTTAGTTCTCCGATGACCAGGCATTGAACCTGTGCCCCCTTTAGTGGAAGCATGGATTCCTAACCACTGGACCACCAGGGAAGTCCCTCAGCTTGCATGCTTTGATGAAGCAAGGCACCCTCTTCATGAGACCCTCATGGCAAGGAACTGAGGGTGAACTCTGGCCAACAGCCAGAAAGGAACTGAGGTCCACCAGCCTACAAGGAACTGAATCCTGCCAATATCCACATGAGCCTGAATGTGTATCCTTCCCCATTTGAGCCTTCAGATGAGTATAGCCTAACTGACACCTTGACAGCTTCCTGAAGAGACCCTGGAGCAGAGAAAGGACTCAGTTAAGCCATGCCAGATTCCTGACCCACAGAAACTGTGAGGTAGTAAATGTGTGTTTTTTCAAGCCATTACGTTTTGAGGTAACTTGCTACACAATAGCAATAGAGAACTAATATAATGGCAGAGCCATCAGTTGCAACCTCAGCAGGGAGTATGTGCCAGTGGACTCTGGGTAACATTGCATTCTCCCCTTCACTCCTCCAGCTATGGGAGGACTGACGACTTTCTGCAGTTGCCAGTCTCTAGGTAATGCCGCCTTCCCCTTAGCCAGCATTTCTATTACTGTTGTCACTTTTTTTTTTGGTACTAAATTCCCCCTGTCTGAACTATCTAAGTGGTGACTGATAAATCTACATAACTGTTTTTCCTGGGAAGGAGATGAAGGGGAGCATCACATTATTCTAAATGCAGTCATGTCTCTTTAGACATGTTAAAAAATGTGATGCAACTTTTGGTTTGCTTTTTAAAAAGCAAATAGAGGTTTGCTTTTCTGCAGGTCTTGGCTTCCGGGGAAGGTCAACTTCAAAAGGTGGAGTCATCTGTACCTTCTTTCCTGAGTATAGTAGGTATATATCTCTGCCCACCAGGCAGCAAAGGCAATGCATAAGGGATTCTGAAGCCCACACAGTGGCTTCCTCTCCATTTTCATGTGGGAGTACATGGAAATACAATCACTGCATGCTCCCTGTAACTAGAATAAAATAATATGGCATGTATTGAGGGCAAACTCTTAACTCAGCAGGTGAACAACCATATCGACTCCATTTCCCCTGGAGACTGTGAAACTAGAAAGAAATCTATGTATCAGGCCAGAGCAGCCCTTGATGAGGCTCAAGAGAGAGGTGGCAAACTCACAACTACACAGCAAAATACCACGTCAGAGGTAGCAAAAGAACAGAGGGAGAGAAAATGACTAGTCAAAGAGGTCATATCCATCCAGCCATAGAACACCCAGTGAAGAAATTGACCTACACTTCTCCCACTAGAAGGCTTGCGGGGAGGGAGATATTAAGAAAAACCACAGGGGTAGAAAATTAGATAGTTTATCTGAAAGAGAAGAAATGAACTTAAGTGTGCTTTTGATATATAGCTGAAAGTAAGGACAAAGGCAAAGCACCAACGTATACTTGGCATCAGAAGAATGCCTTTTATCCAAAGATCTCAAAGCAGTTTGAGTCTATTAATTGACTTGTGAGGCATTTAAATTATTATTCGTTCATTTTGTGCAGCATTTTATTCTAAAATTTGCTAAACGTTTTACAACCCAAGTCAATTTGTTATTCCCCAAATAACCTGTTAACATACAGTGTGACCATTCCTGTTTGGCATATGTAGAAACCAACCCTCAGAGAAGTTTGGGTAACATATTGAGGATCAGGGCATGGTAGAGGATCAGAAATGAATGTATAAACTTTGACTAAGGAGTGGGGAACTCTGCGGATACAACTCAGTGTTTTCTATGGTTAGTCCTTCATGGCATCTGTGGTAAGTAGAATAATGGTCCTTCAAAGGTGTCCAAATCCTAATCCCTGGAACCTGTGTATATGTTAACTTGTATGGCAAAGGGGGTTTTGTGATTAAGTTAAGGATCTTGAGTTGGGGAGATTATCCTGAATTATCTGGGTGGGCCCAATGTAATCTCAAAGGTCTTTGTAAGGGAAAGAGGAAGGTAGGAGAGCCAGGAAGGAGATGGAAGCAGAGACTGGAGTGATGTGAGGCCATGAGTCAAGGAATGTGGGCAGCCTCTAGAAGCTGGAAAGGGCAAGAAACACATTTACCTCTAGAGCCTCCTGACAACCCATTTTAGTCTTCTGACTTCTAGAACTGAAAGATAATAACTTTGTGTTTTTCTAAGCCATTACGTTTGTGGTCATTATAGCAATAGGAGACCAATACAGCATCTTTGAGCAGTGGAGATCTGGGTGATTCTCTGACACTACAAACCTAGAATTGTATTTTCTGTGTTATTTGGGTAGCACAATTAAATAAGATTTTGGGAGGGGGGCGAGGATTACTTGGGTATTTATTCATGACAATAACGAATTTAATGGTTTGAAGGAAACGAATAATGGCAGTAACCACAGTGATAGTAATGAGTAATAGTTACTGAGGCTTAGTATGTGCCGAGTGCTGGGTCAGCCTCTTGATGTGCCTGCCTTCTGTCTCATATCTTACAACAGCTCTATGTGGTAAGAATTATGCTCATTTTACAGAGGAGGAAACTGAGTCTGAGAGAGACATTCAGGTGGTGGGGGAGTTGGCATTTGCACACCAGTATATCTGACTCTTAACCACTACTTGAACTAGCTTTTCTAGAGACTCCTTAACTCACTGAAGGGAAAGAACAAGTCCTGTGTGAAGGCAGACTGTGACAGATAACCGAGGACAGGGCTCTCTGTGGCTCCGAGGAGGTGTGATGACTCTGCTTCTCCAAGAGGAGGTGAGGGACAACTTCTCCTTTCCTTCTTGTCTTTCTGGCACTCTAACCAACCACTTTATAGAGTACCCACCATCAGAGGGCAACACCTTTCCCCCACTCTTTTTTGCCAAGAGACACCTCTATTGAAAGCAAGCAAGCAATTTCGCATTGCATAGTGAATGTCTTTTCTACTAGAAGCAACTACAAGAGTGCCGAGGTCCTGGGACTTCAGCTTACATAAGTGGCGAGGGGGTTTCAGTGCGCGGGGTCAGGAAGAGTTGAGTAAAAGGGACCACAGTCTTACTGAGATCCCGCTGGAACTAGCGTAATCAAGTTTGGTATCAGTTAGAACTGAATACTTCAAAATGTTATAGGCGCTATTGTAAAATGGACACTTATAATAATCCCTACTTCATAGGGTAGTTGTGTGAATTGAATTAATAAATGTAAAGTGCTTTGAATAGTCCTGTAAAAATGTAGCTGTTACTCTATGGCACTCACTCCTGCTGCTACCAATACTGCCATGGTTATCACCACTGCTACAATGACTACGACCCCATTGCTACTACCGCCACTATGATTACTACACCATTGCTACTATTACTACCACTATCACAGTTACTTTTATTTCTATTACCATTGAATACCCCTGCTACCATTACTATTATTTCAAATACTACTATTACTACAATAATTATTACTATCACTATCACTACCACTATTGTCAACATCCAGGCATGGCAAATGCTTCCATCATGATAAATATGCAACACAGACTTCCATACCTTCAAAAAGGGGCGGCTAGAGAAAATCCTCAGGTCATCCTGGCTTTGCCTGCCAATACTTCCTTGTCTGGTTCATTTTTGGGGGCTGTTGTCATCCTTTTGCTACTGTTCAGGCTTGGACAAAGCGGCTGTCATTGCCCTGAGCTCTCTGAGGTAGCAACCCTGCTTGCTTCACTAATCCTTGTCAGTGACAAATGCTCCTCAAATCCATTCCCAATGGCCCTTTGAAGTGGACAAACAACTCCACAGCCATGAAATATCATGTTTTAAATAGAAGGCACTGTGTCAAATATCATCAGCAGCTCAGCCAGAGGGCTGCTGATCTCAGACTCATTCAGATAGTTTGCAGATAATAATAAGAACTAAACTATATTGAGCGCTTATCAGATTTTATCAAGTGCTTTTTGAGGCACTAAACATAGACTGACTTATTTAGCCCTCCACAAAACCTTATGAGGTAGTTCCTGCTATTAATCACAAATAAGAACAAATGAGAGCACTGAGACACAGGGAAGTTGAAGCACTTGTCCAAGATAACAGAGTAAGTGGGAGAGCTGGGATTTGAACTCAGGCAGTTTAACTCCAGAGAAGACAGCTGCTGGCCCCAGCAAACCAACACACTGGCTTTACATACACAGCATTCTAGTCAAAGGCGATCAAGACCTGGTAAAGACAGCTGCCCACAGTAGGTACTCAATAAGTGCTAGACCAGTGAATGAATGAATAAACAATGAGAGGAAGAATGAAAGTAACCTAACATGCCATTTGTGTGAGTGAAGGACGGAGGAGGCATTATGAGTGTTCTAAACCAAAGGGGCAACTCAGTTATCTGCAGGAACAAATTGGAAAGGGAGTCACAGAGGTCAAGAAGAAATTGATGAGGAGGTACTACCTTGAGATCTACCTTGCCAGAGATCTAGGGAATTTGTCACTAGGTTCTCAGCCTGTAAGGATTTTCCTGGGCTTCCTGGGTCTGCTGGTAGCTGCAAGTGGAAGGCAGTTCAGTGGTGGAAGGACTTCTGGTCAGTCGACCTTGGCTTGGACTCACAAAGTATGGTACACGATATGATTCCATCCTCTACAAGTCGGCACCTTTCTCTCATGTGGAGAGTGATTTGTTTGCTTCTCTTAGGTATTAAAATTGTGTGCCATAGAATTTGTGTTGAAAAACTCCTTGAAGGTCAACCCCTCTCATTTTCCTCATTAGGCACCTGAGTCCCAAAGGCATCAAGTGACTTGATGAAGCCACAACACTAGCAAGGAGCAAGTTCCCCTGATTTTCCAGGCACTAAACCACACCTTTAATTATGGTTTATTCATTTGTCTGCTCTGATCTGATGACAGTCCCTTGTGCTGATCTGAATGCCTTGGTGTTTCAGATAAAATGGTTGGCTTGAGCCAGGGCCTCAGGTACTCTTTGCCTTCCATGGCACTGGATACAACAAAGACCGAATTAGCTAATTAATCTATATTGCATTCCCTTGACACAAGGTCATTCAACTTTCATCTTTAAGATGGACAAACTAAGGTAGTTAGCATTTGCTTTCATTTAATATTTAAAACCTCTTTGTAAGAGGAAGCAGCCCCAAAGAATTCTATTTGCACTTATATTAATATCACTTAATTTAAAACATTTTTCAGCATTATAACACATAGAGCAACTACCTTTGCTATATGTTCTTCCAGCAGCAAAATTTTGTCTCTTTACCTAGTTAACAAATATGACTATCATAAGACTGTAATAAATTATTTAGAGGGTATTTACTTTTAATTATTATTTCCTCCATAAATTCCAAAATTCAATTCCAAAGAAACTAAGATGACTTAGTTACATACAAATGTTTCACACAGGACTCATTTTGGCTTTCTGGAAGTGACTACATTATTTTATTAAAAGTTTCTTTTGTCTTTAATAAGGGAGAGACCACTGTGTCATTTAATTGCTCACTCTGTCCTGCTTAGCATGTTAACTTCTCTATAATTGTGCTTTTCCATAGTTCTTCCTCCTGAATAGAAAATACTAAATCTCCTAATTATTTCTCCTACATGAAATAAAAGGGTGATTAAAGTAACTCATGTCTAGAACCAATTTGATATATGATAATAAAAATTTCTTGTCAAATTCCAGTGTGATCTGGGTGATTTAGGTGTATACACATAGCCTGTTATTGATTTTCCCTGCTTTGATAATCCAGCATTACTTGTCTTTGGATTTTCTCTAGCTCAAAAGGAAAAAAAAAAAATTCCATTTTTATCCTTACTCTCACCAAACATTTTTATTTATAAGGGACCATCTGGTAGCAGTCACATATATTCTGCAGTATTATAATTCAGGTGAGTAATCTAGCCCTAATACCTTTCAGCTATGGATGGGCACACATTTTTCTTGGTTCAATGATGTACACTTCAACCTGAACCTAAGATATTCCCTAGTTCCCTTCCCTCTTTTATTTCTCTCTTCCATTATTCCATTATTTGAGTCTTGTGGGATTAATATGAATTAGCACACAAAATGGAACTCAAGTGTCTGGTTTGAAGCCCCTTTCTTCCTTTGTAGAGCTCACAGCAGAGAAAAATGTAGCTCCAGGAATCTCTTCGTTTTATTTGTGACCTCGCCAAGGAGCCACTGTTACTTTTCCATTTTATAGATGGAGATATTAAGACAGAATCAGCTTGGGGACTTGCTTCAGGTTATATAGTGAATCAAGGTTGCAATCAAAAGGAATAAAACATAGGAATAAAAGTCAGTTAAATAAAGAAAGTCATTGCCCCATGCACAGTATTAGCTGAAAATGCTAGTATAAAACTCAAGTAGGGTTTAAGTAAAGTTGTGGATGATAGAGCCTTAATAGGGATTTAAGGACATTTAGGAGTTGCTGCTAAGCTTGTGAGATCATGATTATGGAGGAAATTACCACTCTTTCCTACAAAATACCTCTTGGTGCTATTGTCAGACAGTTGGTTTAAGCCAGTATGGCAATTCTTATTTTGTTATGTTTCCCAAAACCCCTTTTGGTGTTTTACCTACTGGAGCGTTCATTTGAGACAAACAGCTTATGTACTCTTTCTAGCCAAGCAGAAATCACAATGAATGAGAAAATCGCCTAAGAAAATCTGTCCTCCTGATTTCCCACATGAAGCTGGCTGGAGAGTCACTGTTCCCATGACAGAGCATCCACAGAACTTGTCAACTCCCTGGCTTGTCATGGGGATGGTGGCAGCTGCTGCTTCCGATTCTTCCAATAAAAACCGCAGATAAGTATATTCAAAAAGTGTGTCCATCCTAGTTCATCTTTCCAGCTGTTTTTCTGGAATTAGATTAGTGGTGTAAGTGAAACCTTTTCTGAGCCTGATTGAAAGCCAGACTCGCTTAGTCAGTGGCTTCATTTATTTTTATTTACCTATATTCTTATTTATATATTTTTCTTATTTTTATGATAAGGCACTGTGCAAAAGGCTTTATATACTTAGTTCAGGCTGCTATAATCAGATACCATAGATTGGGTGGCTTAAACAATGGAAATTTATTTTTCACAGTTCTGGAAGGTGGGAGGTCCAAGATCAGGGTACCAGCAGATTCAGTGTCTGGTAAGGGTTTTCTTCCTGGTTTTCAAATAGCTATCTTCTCATTACATCCTCATGTGGTGGAGAGACTGAGTTCTAGTCTTCTATTTATCTATCTATCTATTTATTTATTTATCTTTTTATTTTTGGCTGCTTTGGGTCTTCATTGCTGCGCACTGGCTTTCTCTATTTGTGGTGAGCGGAGGCTGCTCTTCGTTGCGGTGACTTTTCTTGTTGCGGAGCACAGGCTCTAGGCGCGCAGGCTTCAGTAGTTGTGGCACACAGGCTCAGTAGTTGTGGCTTACGGGCTTAGTTGCTCTGCGGCATGTGGGATATTCCTGGACCAGGGATTGAACCTGTGTCCCCTGCATTGGCAGGCCAATTCTTAACCATCGCGCCACCAGGGAAGTCCCTCTTTCTTTTCTTATAAGAACACTAATCTCATCATGGGAGCTCTACTTTCATGACCTCTTCTAAACCTAATTACCTCCCAAAGGCCCCACCTCCTAATACCGCCACATTGAGGATTAGGGTTTTGACATGAATTTTTTTGAGACACAAATGTGCAGTCTATAACACATATATCTCATTTAATCTCAAAACAGTCCTACAAAGTATATGTTATTATCCTTAGTTTACCATGTTTAAGTGACTTGCTGAGGTCACCCAGCTGGGTGGCATACTCAGGTCTGGCTGACTCCAGGGCCTATGTTCTTAATTAGAGTACTCCTAATTAAGGAGTACCCCAGCTGGGGACTTTATAGTCTTGCAGAGTTGAACCCCTTCAGATGTCCTTGTAGATGCACACCATGAAGATGTGTTCTTAATGACCCATTGACACTTCATTTTTGTATACTTCCTAGGGACTGGTGGTAATGACTCAAGCTTTCTGTGAGCTCAATTTTCATGTGCCAATTTGGCTTCAGTGAGTATTGATCTGGTCCCAGACCTTCTGGTTTGCATGTGTGTATATGTGTGTGTGTGTGTGTGTGTGTGTGTGTGTGTGTGTGTGTTTTCTCTGGCTTGGAGAGTCAGCAATTAGTGATGATCAGAGTTCTTAGTGTGCCTTTATTCCAAGGTCAAGTTGAGTATGGTAGTTCTCCCAGATCCTTTCCTCTTAACTCAGCAAAGACAAGTGGAATATTTTAGAAGGAAAAAAAGGAAAAACAATCAACATCAACACCCAAATAACTATATACATGCAACCAAAAATATATGCAACATAGATGGAGATGCATTTTCAGAGCACAGATTGATTATCTAAAGCAAGCTGGACTGACAGTTTCTTGTTGGCATTGCCGAGACTTACTTCTGAGCCTTTAATTCTGCATATGAGCCCTACTGTCATCCCCTTTGCGGTTAAGCTCTCCTTCATCTGTATAGTCACTCAGGCAAGTCTTTCCTGAATGCAGACGGCTATTCTCTCTGTGGTTACACAATCTCTTCCTGGAATATAGGCTATCTGGTGCTTTGATCTCACCTTCTCTCGTCCATATACCCTCCATTTGCAGTTTTCAGCGACACTTAAACTTCTTTACTCTTTGGGGGTTAGGGCAAAGAGTGGCTGGGCTTGTTTTCTCTTAAGTTTCTGGATCTCTATGGTTGAAGGATCCTTCCTGAAAATGTCTTCACTCCAGTTCAGATTCCTGTCAAGGTAAAAAACCTACTTTTCTTCCAGTTTCAGAACTTTGCATCCCTTGTTGGATTTCTTACTGTGTTTCTACTTCAGTCCTAAGGGGTATCTCTTGAGCTCATTTGCAGGGACAGGATTATTGAAAGAACTCTACCATGTTATCAATCATTTCACTTCCCTAGTTACTCTTGGGAATTCACCTAACCAGAGAGATGGGTAACAGTACAAAAGTACCTCATACATAGTGTAGCAATAATAAACATATGAGAGAAAGAGTATTCATTTTCTGTATGTGTTTCTCATATTATTAAAAAACATAAAATAGGAACCTAGAATAATAATGAGCTTTTTGGAAAGCATACTTTTTTCTCTTGGGCTGTCTCCCCATTCTGGCCTCACTCTCACATTCACGGAAATCCCATAACGATGGATACCGGTTATGATGTTTTGGGTTGCAATTAACAGAGATCAACTCTGACTCTAAAGCAAAGAAGGGACATATGGAAAGCATAGGGGAGGTTGGGAGATCATGTCTGGAAAATGAACATGAACTAGAGAGTCGAGTTGCAAGGGAATCTGGCCACGTCATTGTTGCGGTCATGTTGCTGCCATGAGGACGTTTAACCAACCCTTTATCTTTGCTTCACTTGCTCAGAATTCAGATAGTTGAGAACATCTGATAGGCTGAGCCTTGACTGTGTGCTGGCATTGCCTACCAAGGGGTGGGAGCTTCTGGGAAACCTCTAAGAGAATGCTCAAGGAGGTAGGAGGTAGGTACACCTCAAAACCAGGAAGGGGGAAGGTTGGATGCTATACTGCCATCAAAGAAAAAAAAAAAGACAAAGAAGACAAAGGACTATAATGGGAGAAAAAATGGGAGAAAAAAATCTGATGGTGAGTCCAATATATTTTCAGCACTGCTTTTTAAAAATATCAGTTAGTATTCTTAACACTGTTCTCAATTTCTATAGCCCTCCCTTTTGTTCTCTTTCTTAAACACATACTTTTTAGGTTAGCAATTGCCTTAGTACTGTCAACATTTTATACTGAGACCATACAGTAACTTGCTAAAGTGTGTAGTCAGAATTGGATTCAGAAGATTGATGTCCTCTTCAGGCTGCAGACCATCTGATTACTGGATCTCCTTTGGGCAATGAAGCTGCCTCCTTTTTCTCCTCTCTCGACCGTCAAGCTTGCACCACAGTAATAATATTTAATAAGAGCAGCAGTAAAACTATGTCATTGCTTCTCTGATGGTCAGAGTGGAATGCAGCTCCAAATAAAACAGGAGTGATAGTCATACAGATAATACAGTTGTTTTAGTTCTTTCACCTTGGGAAAGGATGAGGTAGCCTGAATGCTGATTGATGCTTGCCTCTCACAGCCTACTGGAATAATACATTAGGTGTTTGGGTGAAACTGTGAGGTGCACTTGATCATGTATTAAACATTTGCAAGCTATTTGCTGCTGTACATTCTGATTGGATCTTGAAAAACAGCTTTGCTAGTTCAGGATAAAGGAAATAAAGCCTTTGTGTTTTTGGCTGCTCTGCCTGAGTCAGGTGGCTTTTTGTGAGGATGTCCAAGCACTTTGCCTCACTCATCTGCCTTTTTCTCATGTCATCTCAGAATAAGTGAAGAATAATATTAAGATACAGGGGAGCCTCATTAAAAAAACCTTCTACATACAGAAATCAGAATTTATAAAACAGAAAAATTGTGGGTAGGTTATTTACATTACAGAAAATTTTCTTTTTGGTTTTATAAAAGAATTCACATTAGGATTTTTTTAAATTGCAAAGTCCCTTGCTGGATTAAGAATATGACTGAAGCACTATCAGAAATACATCTACTATGAAAACGAGCCATGTTTTATGTCATCCAATTTTATAACTGAAGAACTGGGAACAATTCAGAAAAGAGGCATAGAAACTCTCTGTAGCTCTAGAAAGAGGATCTAGGATACCTATTTTTCACTCCCTTACTCTCCTAGAAAGAGAATAGCTTCCATGGAAATAAAAACTGAGACCCTTCTTTCCAAAAACCTGGAAGATTCCCACATTGTCATGATATAATCATGAGATCATTCTATTACCAGTGACATTTTCAAATGATGAGAATAAGATATCACGTTGATGGTTTGAATTTTCTGCCTTGGAAAAAAGAATTTTAGCAAGTTTGACATCTAAAAATAAAATACACTCCAAGAAAATACTGTCTTCAGGTTCCTTTGTAATTTAGGGGAAGACATTTCACTGTGACCTTTTTGGGACTTAGTTTCCTCACCTGCAAAATAAATTTCTTAAAAATTGAGATATAATTAACATATAATGTTATATGAGCTTGAGGTGTACAACATAATGATTCGATATTTCCATATATTGCAAAATGATCACCACAGTGAGTCTAGCTAACAACCAAAATGAAGGTCTTGAACTAGATAATCTTTGAGGACTTTTATAGCTTCCAAATTTGCTACTTAGTTCTTTATAAGAGTGACATTAATCCTATAATTCTGAGATTCTATCCCCTTTCCTAAGCTTAATTCAAATCTTATCTTAAATCACTGATCTATTCTATGCATTTTCTCATCTAATAAATATACTTAGTGTTCTTAAAGCCTGTGTCCAGACTTGTAGCCAGTTAGAGATCTGAAGAACAGTGCAAAAGATTCCCTTTTTATTTTAATGAGCAACAAAATCTTAGATTGTTTCACAGTGGAGGTGCAAAAAGAATAAAAGTGTAAGGGAGGAAAACTCATAGAGCCAATGAGCAGAGATTTCCCCCCCACCCCGTGGGGATCTTGAGGCAGCTGTGGTGGTTCCTCATTATCCTGAATGAGCCCTGGGTCTGGTGGGTTAAATTAAGATCACCTGCTTAAGTGGGATAATGAAGCACGGACACAGAAGCAACAGCCCTGAGAATAATGTTGCTCATGAAAGCCGTGTGATGGTGGGTTCTGAATCCTGAAAATATTTTTTAGCCAAGTTGAGATGAATATAGGAGTTTCCACATAGCTTTGAGCAATGACTTCTGACACTAACTACCCAAATTTAGGCCAAACTTTACAGGTTAAGGGCACGGTCCTCCACAAGATTTCCCTACTTCAGAAACCAGCCACAGACGCGGGGGTTCCCAAGCTATGCTCATTTATGACCAATCAGTACAAATTTGGGGGTGCCCACCACTTTGGAATAATTTGCTAGAATGACTCACAGAACTCAGGAAAGTGCTATACTTATGACTACCAATTTATTACAGCAAGGAGGATAAAAATCAGAACCAGACAGAAGAGATGCATAGCATGAGGTTTCCTCCTACCCTGGAGTCAGACTCATCAGCGTGTAACAATACAGGCACAGTACTGCCAACCAGGAAAGCTCATTAGAACTTCTGTGTCTGGAGTTTTATTGGGGCTTCATTATGCAGGCACAATTCACTGAATTACTGGCCAAAAGGTTGAATTCAATCTCTAGTCTTCCCCAGAGATCGGGCTGATATCACTACGGTTCAAAGCCTCAACCACCTAGTCAAATGGTGGTGTTTCAGGTGTGGCTGGCCCCCATCCTGAGTGCTGTCATTAGCTTAAACTACAGAGGGTTCATCTTGAATGATCTTGTTAGCATAAACTATCAGGGTCCACTAAGAATAACAAAGACACTCCTATTACTATGGAAATTCCAAGGATTCAGAGGCTTCCTTCCAGGAACTCAGGACAAAAACTACCCAAATTCTTTATAACACCTTGCCTTTGCTTTTGTCTGTTCTGTAGTCTTTGTAAGGAGTACAGATTCTAGTTCTATCTTTAACAGGGACTTCATTAGGTTAGAGACCGGGTAGCAGCATGGTTAACAGCAAGGACTGTGTTGGGTTGCTCCTGCTTTGGACCTTGGCATGCATTAGATCGGCCCTGTCGAAGCCCCAACCCAGAGCCCCTGCCCTGGGCCTCCTGCAGGCCTAGAAACTTGCGGTGGCGCATGCGCAGTTCACTGCCCCAACCAGGCCTCAGGCGGTCCTGCCCCTGAAGCTCCATAGGGCAAGAGGATGGTTGTTCTCCCACACCCAAATTAGCCCTTGGGGCGAGCCAGCCGCAGCGCTGTGACTGACTAGGGAGCACGCGGTGGGGAGAGGGGGGCGCAGAATGGGAAAGTGTCCGTGAGGATCGAGGTTTCCTTGAAAGGTAGCAAAAGCCTGAATCCTTACCGGGTGTTTCTCATTCCGGGGCTTTCCAGTCCACCTCTGCAGAACTCCCGCGAGATTCCGTGAGGGTCGAGGTTTCCTTGAAAGGTAGCAAAAGCCAGAATCCTTACCGGGTGTTTCTCATTCCGGGGCTTTCCAGTCCACCTCTGCAGAACTCCCGCGAGATCCCGCGAGATCCCGCGAGATCGGGCTTCCTCTGGGAAGAGGAGGCGGCCGCGTTCGCTGCCGTTCTCTGCCTGCCCCAATATCTGGACTGAGCCTTACTTTCCTTGTCCTCTTCCATTCATCGCCACAAAGTGCGCCCTGAAGGCTCCAGCGTGCCTTGCTTCTCTTTGTGGGAAGCCCCATATTTCGCCTACTCAGACCAGGCCCCTGGAGCGTCTCCCGTGGTGTTCACAAGAAGAAAGCATTTCCTGATTGAGGGACTTGGTGAAGAAGCCACCTGCCCCACCACAGCGTGCTGGCACTTGGGCTGGGTCAGAAAGAGAGAACAATGCTCTGAGGCTGTTCTTCCGTGGAGAGGCGCCAGGTACTGTTAGTGACGGTCTCCTGGGAAGACTTCTGGGCCCTGGCTGCTGCCGGGAGGGACAGCTGACCCCTGCGACAAAGAAACGGCGTGTTTTGCGTTGCTGTGGCCTTGTACCTTGGCAGACGTGGGATTGACACCCCAGGAGCCTGCGCATAGCCTCTAAGAAAAAAAGGGACAGGTAGGCTGCTTGGTTTTATCTTGGTTCTATCTTGGTTCCACCACTCATCAGCTTGATGATCTTGGGCAAGTTGCTTAACTTTTCTAAGCTTCAGTTTACTCATCAGTAAAATGGTTGCTTACCATGATGCAATAAGTTAATGCTTGTAATGTGCTAGCATAGCCCTGGGCACATAGGAGAAACTCAGGGTTTGCCATTAATGATTACTTTTGGGCTTTTGAATAGCCATTGAATGTTACCAAATGTTTATTTTTTTAAGGTGACACAACCAAAATATTGCCAGATCAGTGGTTTTTATCAGATTTTCAGAAGTCAATCCCTTAAGGAAATCCTTCACAAAATACAAATCTGTAAAAGCAGATAAAAATCTATGCAGGGACTTCCCTGGTGGCGCAGTGGTTAAGAATCCGCCTGCCAGTGCAGGGGACACGGAGCAAGTAAGCCTGAGTGCCACGACTCCAGAAGCCCGCGTGCCTAGAGCCTGTGCTCCGCCACAAGAGAAGCCACCACAACGAGTAGCTCCCGCTCGCCGCAACTAGAGAAATCCCGGACACAGCAATGAGGACCCAGTGCAGCCAAAGATAGATAGATAGATTAAAAAAAAAAAATCTATGCAAAGCTGAGCTCCTCTAGTTGAAGAGGGTCTGGCTCATCTAACCACTCTTTTATCTCTAGGGTACTGAGGCATGTTTGATGAAGTCGGAATGAAAACTAGTCTACAACACTGCCAGTCTGGCTCTTTTCCAACCTTCCCTCAACTAGCTTCTGTGATAGGGTTAACAGAAGCACCTCTTACAATGTCAAAGTCAGGCTATAATTTTCTTATTTCAGTTTCTCCATGAGCAAAATGGAGAAGATAACGCCAGCTTTGTTGTGACAGGGAATTAGATAATGTCTGCGAAGTATTTTGAGCTTTTGGGGATCAGCTTTAGAGACAAAGACCCTTGCTATCTCTAATTTCTAGCTTGGTTTTTAAATATGGTATTCTAAACACACTACTTAAAAATGGGTCAAACGCTTACTTCTGTGTAATTTTAGGGTAGAATGGAAGCAGTGACAACCATCCAGGAAAAAATGTTCTCTGGTTAATTGAGAGATTTTTGAATTAGAGTTATTCAGAAAATCTGTTGGGAGACCAGAGAAAGATACGTGTCAGCATATACAGAAAGCTGTCTGTGAAGCTGGGTTATAATCTGGTCTTTCTTGTAATTTAATGTTCTTTGCTGGGGCCTGAGACAGACCCTTACTATAGGCTCCCTCTTCCAGTATGACTAGTTTCACAGCCAGGCCTCATATAATCATTTTGAGTTGCAGTAATGGGAAGTGAGAAGGCATGGCTGGTTATCAGCATGCACTCTGCAGTTAGTCTTGAGTTTGGTCCTGTTTCCATCACATTATCAGAGGAAAGTCTGTAGTTTATTTGAGCATTGGAAGAATAGAAATAATAACACCTATATCAAAGGTTTGCTATAAAGGTTATATGAGGTAATACATGGAAAGCATAATGCGTGATAGCATAGTAAATAATAAATAGTTATGTTAGACATCAGTATTTATTATTGTTACTAAAATGTCTAAAAATCAAGTTATAATTGACATAACATATTAGTTTCATGTGTACAGTGTATTGATTCGATATTTCTGTATATTGCAAAATGATCACCACAATAAGTCCAGTTAACATCCATTGCCATACATAGTTACAATTTTTTTTCTTGTGTTGAGAACTTTCAAGATCCTCTAGCTAGCTACTTTCAAATATGAAATATAGTATAGTCACTATAGTCATTGTGCTGTATACTACGTTACCATGACTTACACATTTTATAACTGGAAATTTGTAGTTTTTGAACCCTTTCACCCATTTCACCCACAACCCCGCCTTCCACCCCCACCCCCAGGTAACCATCAATCTGTTCTCTGTATCAATGAGATTTTTTTTTTGATTCCACATACAAGTGAGATTATATGGTATTTATCTTCTTCTGTCTGACTTATTTCACTTAGCCTTCCAGGTCCATCCATGTTGTCAGAAATGGCCCGATTTCATTATTTTTTATGGCTGTATAATATTCCATAATATATATACACACACAGACACACAAATACACACACACACACGTTTACACATATATACTAATATACCACATTTTCCTTATCCATTCATCCATCAATGGACATTTAGGTTTTCCATGTCTTGGCATTGTAAATAATGCTACAGTGAGCATGGAGGTGCATATATCTTTTCAAATTAGTGTTTTCATTTTCTTTGGGTAAATATCCAGAAGTGGAGTTTCTGGTCATAGGATAGTTCTATGCTAATTTTTTTGAGGAACCTCCATACTGTTTTCCATATTAGTTGCATCAATTTACATTCTCACCAACAGTGCACAAGGGTTCCCTTTTCACCACATCCTCATCAGTGTTTGTTATTGCTTGCCTTTTTGGTAATAGCCATTCTAACAGGTATGAGGTGATATTGCATTGTGGGTTTTGTTTTTGTGTGTGATTAATGTACTGACTTTATTTTTTTAATTCTTATTTTATATTGGCATGTAGTTGATTTACAATGTTGCGTTAGTTTCAGGAAGGTAATTTAGTTACACATATATCTATTCTTTTTCAGATTTTTTTGCTTATCATAGCATATTGAGTAGAGTTCCCTGTGCTATACAGTAGGTCCTTGTTGATTATCTGTTTTATACATAGTACTGTGTATATGTTAATCCCAGAGGGATTGCCCAGGAGTGGGATTGCTGGATCATATGGTAGCTCTATTTTAGTTTTTTAAGGAACCTCCATACTGTTCTCCATAGTGGCTGTACCAATTTACATTCCCACCAACAGTGTAGGAGGGTTCCCTTTTCTCCACACCCTCTCCAGCACTTACTGTTTGTAGACTTTTTGATGATGGCCATTCTGACTGCTGTGAGGTGATATGTCATTGTAGTTTTGCTCACTGTGGTTTTTATTTGCATTTTCCTGATGATTAGTGATGTTGGGCATCTTGCCATGTACCTGTTGGCCATCTGAATCTCTGCCCATTTTTAGATTGGATTTGTTTGGTTTTTTGCTGTTGAGTTGTATGAGTTATTTATATATTTTGGATACTAATCCCTTATATGATTTGCATATATTTTCTCCCGTTCAGTAAACTGCCTTTTCATTTTGTTGACAGTTTACTTTGCTGTGCAGAAACTTAATTTTATCTAGTCCCACTTGTTTATTTTTGCTTTTGGTGTCTTTGCTTTTGGTGTCAGATCCAAAAAGTCATTGCCAAGACTGATGTCAAGGAGCTTATTGCCTCTGTTTTCCTCTAAGAGTTTAATGGTTTCAGATCTTACATTCAAATCTTTAAAACGTTTTTTTTTTCCTGAATGCAAGCTCAGGCTGTTTTAATTTTTTTTTTGTTTTTTTGAATATTATTTATTTTCTTTATACAGCAGGTTCTTAGTAGTTATCCATTTTATACATATTAGTATATATATGTCAATCCCATTTTGAGTTAATTTTTGTGTGTGGTGTAAGATAGTGGTCTAGTTTCATTCTTTTGCATGTGGCTGTCCAGTTTTCCCAACACCATTTATTGAAGAGATGTTCTTCTCCCATTGTATGTTCTTGGCCCCTTTGTCATAAATTACTTGACCATGTATATGCATGGGTTCATTTCTGGGCTCTCTGTTTGGTTTCACTGATCTATGTCTGCCAATACCATATTATTTTGATTATTATAGCTTTGTTATATAGTTTGAAATCAGAGAATGTGCTGTCTAGTATTATTAATTATGTTTGTCATCATGGATGCTAAATGTCTATATCTATGACCCTGATCTAAAATTCCAAGTTCTGAAATCATCAAGACGTTAGAACTTGAGGGATAATGCCCTTTTATGACTGAAAAACCTGAAGCTAGGAGAGATTTTGATTTGCTCAAAGGTAATCTGTGAGTCTTTGTTATTTAAGTCTTCATTATCTGGGCCCTTGCAGTTATGAGCTTTCATGCAGGAAACAGAGCTCCTTATGTGCCCCACCCCGCTGCAAAATGAAGTGACCAATTATAATATTAACCCCATTTCAATATCCTTGGGTAATAATAGCTTCTATCTCTGTTCATCTTATTACATCGTTTTAAACTAGTCTCTTGTTGATTGCCTTAAGTTGTTAACTTCAGACAATACATAAAAAGAAAAGGAAAACTGGTTGCAGAGTAAAATTACAAATCTTATAAAGGATGCACAATTTCATGAAGGTAATGAAAGTGATATTGGAGAACTGTCGAATCAGCAGATATTTATTGGGCACCTTCCGTGTAGCAGGTACTAGGTGTTGGAGACTATCCCTGAATAAGTCAGATAAAAATCCCAGCTGTCATGGATCTGACATGACAGATTTACAGAGAACCAATGACAAATGGATCTGGCAGAGTTGAACCAGTCAACAATCAGAATAGAAAATCAACAAAGAAGACATGATAGATGGTTTTGGTAATTTAAAAACACGTTCACATATTCTTTGACACTCCTCTTAAAGAAGGTAGAGCCTAATTCTCCCCTTGAAAGTGGGCTGGCTTTAGAGATTTGCTTCTAAGGCATAGAATGTGGCAGAAATGATGCTGTGTGACTTCCCAGCCTAGGTCATAAAAAGTGATATGGTTTCTGCCTTCTCTCTCAGGGGCCTTGAAGTGCCATGTATAAAATCCAGCCATCTGAGGCCACTATGCTAGAAAGACCACGTGGTTTGATCAGGGAGAGAGAGAAAAAAGCCCAAGGAACCCTTGCTGTTTTGGCCTTCAGCTGAGTCTTTCCAGCCCATGTGCCAGACATAAGAAAGAGCAGGCTGGCAGATGATCCCAGCCCCCAGACTGCCCCAGCTGATGACAAGTGGAGAGTGACAAGCTGTCCCCACTGTATCCTGCACATACTGCCCATTTGTGAGCAAGCTAGGTATTGTTATTTCAAGGCACTAAGTTTTGGGGGTAATTAATGTAGCCATAAATACTAGAACAATGCCTCAAAAGAGAATGATATGAAGATCAAAAGAAAATAGAGACCCATGAAAAAACTGAAGAAACCTTTAATGTTTTTGCAAAAATAGCCCTTTTTATGATCATTCTTTAAAACTCAAATGGGAAGTGATGGATCTGAAATTGAATAGTCATTCAATTATTTTGGGGGAAAAAAACGGACCCCGCCCTCTCCACATTAAGGCAGTGTTTAAAGATGTTTAGAGTCTACATTCTGTTAAATATAAGACATAATACACGTATTCTCTTAATACATACTTTCATTTTTCTAAACAAAGTTATAATCAAACCTTCCCTGCCCACCATGACTTTACTCTTCAGATTTGTCCTCCCTATTAAGTGAAGTCACATTAATTGGCTTTTTCTCATTTTCCTGTTTTCTCAGGACGTCCTGTAGCAGTGACAGGAAGGGAATGGGACTGATGAGGAATTTGATTTATTATGATTGTTACACAGTGGCTTTCCTCTGGTGAGCTCTGGAGAAAGTATGGAGCACTTTCTTAACATCAACCTGAAGCATAAATAATGAATCACTTAAGTGGTGGAAGTGTACGTGTAGGGTCATCATTGTATTTTAGGTGTTGTAAGGAGGTGATGGTCTTATCAGAGGGTGCTATAAACCTAACCAGTCCTTCCTAAAGGTTCCTGTAGCAAAGGCCCCCCCATTTGGTTACAAAGACCTTGCCTTACATCAGACTATAACAACACAATTCATGGTTCATTAGAACAAGCTTTCACTTTGAAAACCAAGATGTATGAGTACCTCGAAGAGGTTGCCACACAGAATAAGGGGTCAACCATTTAAGTTTTGGTACTGAGCAGCTTAGAGTTTTTGTTTTGCAATTGGGATCCCTTAGGATGAACCTGGCATTTTTGTATTGATTGCCTTCTGCACTAATGTAGTTAGAAGAGAGAATTTTTGCAGAATGTGGAATTTAGCAGGGGGAGAATGTATTAGACTGGTTGTGTTTCCTTGCCTCTGGACATGGTTTGCTCCTTGAAGGTTAGAGCCGAGGGAATTCTTTATCTTCCAACATTTTCATTTAGGGCAATCAAACATCACAATGTGCAGTATTCAGCTTTAGGGAATCTCAGATTTCAATAAAGAGGATGGTATTTTATTATCTCCTCAGGTTGTTTTCCGAACTTTGAAAAAAAATCACACAAACACTTCTACTGACTGGATGACTTATAATGGGGCAGAACAAACCACTCGAGTCTAGTTTCACTTAGGAAAGCAGTTTTCATTGTTCAAGACACTTGTAGTAAGGATACTACAAGTAAGGTTTTGGATTTCTTAGAAAGCTCTTCTGTAAGTAGCCAGCACTTCCATTCCCCCACCCCATAAATTTATTTATTTTTAAAATTTATTTTTATTTATTTATTTAAACATCTTTATTGGAGTATAATTGCTTTACAATGGTGTGTTAGTTTCTGCTTTATAACAAAGTGAATCAGTTATACATATACATATATCCCCATATCTCTTCCTTCTTGCGTCTCCCTCCCTCCCACCCTCCCTATCCCACCCCTCTAGGTGGTCACAAAGCACTGAGCTGATCTCCCTGTGCTATGCAGCTGCTTCCCACTAGCTATCTATTTTACATTTGGTAGTGTATATATATATGTCCATGCCACTCTCTCACTTCGTTCTAGCTTCCCCTTCCCCTTCCCTGTGTCCTCAAGTCCATTCTCTACATCTGCATCCTTATTCCTGTCCTGCCCCTAGGTTCTTCAGAACCATTTTTTTTTTTTTTTTTAGATTCCATATATATGTGTTAGCATACGGTATTTGTTTTTCTCTTTCTGACTTACTTCACTCTGTATGACAGACTCTAGGTCCATCCACTTCACTACAAATAACTCAATTTCATTTCTTTTTATGGCTGAGTAATATTCCATTGTATATATGAGCACTTCCATTTTATCGAGTGCACAGAGATGGGAAGTGGCAATTCAAAGGGTTTGTTCATGGTGGACAAATGGAGGGCTCCAGAACTTTGTTTTCCAAGCTCTAATTGGCCAGCACAAACCTGATCTACCCTCTGTGAGATTTTTTTCCCTTCAAAAGTAAATCTGCTTCTGAAGTCCTGTCAGGGTGATTGTAGGGAGATCTGTTGATGTACCTGAATGTGGGGTCTAAGATTTCCATCCCAGCCATGACTCTGACTGCTACATGCCCGTACTCGAGCCGCTAAAAGACTTGTTGAGTCTCAGTTTCCATGTCTCTCAGCTGGGGGAAAGTGATAACTTCCTTGCAGCTAGGATCAGAGGCTTACGTGAGGTGGCTTGTGTAGTGGCCTCAGACAGTACCTGGCATATAGTAGATGCTCCATGAATATTAAGTAGCAGTCTACATGCTCCCCTGAGCCTTACCTTTCCTGTCTTTATCATCACATCAGGAGGCTGTGAGGATCAGATGTCTGTGACAAGGAAACTGCCATGCAAGGGACAAGTATAAGGCAGGTGGCTATTCACTTCCATCTAGCAAGTAAGAAGGGTGTCAGTTATGGATATGAAGAGGGTGCCTGAATGAGCAGTCTTTGAGGTGATCAACAACAGCCAGGAGCTAGGTCGCTGGAAGAGTCAGTCATCGGGCTGTCAGGACTTGGGCTGAAGGACTAAATGTTTCCACCACAAGTGTGGGCCCTATCCTTTATCCTTCAGGCAGAAGAAAGCATCACTGTTATTCCTCAGAAGTGGGCTTGTCATTCTTGGGCCTGTGGCAGGTTGGTAGTCCTCACCTCACCTGAACACTGGCCAGAGTGTTTGGGTGCTTGTCCCCAATTTACCTGGAGCAGTCTAACCTCAAGCCCATCAGTGAACCCCAAGATGGCCAACACATCTTCTTTGCTCAGGGGCTGGTAACAGCAGTGAGGGTAAGATGCTGAGCAGTGAACACTGCAGGAGACCCAGATGGGAAAATGCCAAGTCACAAACCAGGTGCAAGGGCAGGTGTTGGTGTGCAACCAAAATGGCTTCTTCACTTGGCAGCATGGTTCTTCTAAACAGGACCCCCTCCCACCCCGTACGCTTCTGAGTGATTACGTAGTTGATGTGGGTGTGCTGTGATGCAGTAGAGGGACCGCTAGGAAGGAGGGAGTTAAAGGTCAACTAGTTGGGGGAAGAGAGAATTTAAGTTATTAAAATTAGGTTTATGCCCAATCTTGGTTTACTTGTGGCATCTAATGGAATAGACGTAAACCATTTTCTCTCTGGCTCCTCTCTCTGACTTTGTCTCTCTCTCGAGCCCTCTGTCTCTTTGTCTCTGATTCTCTCTCAGTCTGTGTTCCCCCCCTCCCTGTCTTACTGCCTGTGTCCCATCTCTCTGCTGCCTTTCTCTTTTTCTGTCCCTCAGTCTCTTTGTGTCTCTCTGTTGGAGAGAAAGGAGGTTTTCTTTTTCGCTCTTTGTTATTAGATGCAAAAAAATAAGTAAATAAAGGCAATTTATCTCCATTGTCTAAATAAGAGTTGTTGGATCTTGACGCCACCTTCTTCTCATTGGCGGAGAAAGTAACCAATCCTTTCAAGTCCAGCCCCAACCAGTAGAACAAGACTGAGCTTGGTTCAGAAGTGAAGGAAAATTTTATTCTTTGGTTAAAGAATGGAGAGATGTGAGCACGCTTTCCCTGTAGGGGGTTGGTGGGGCTGTTTTATAGGTATCTCTTCAGCGGGCTGTGGGAGGGGGTGGAGCTCTCAAGGGGCAGGTGCAGCTGTGCTGCTTACGTGGCTCCAGATCACAGTGCCAGGTGCAGTGGTTCTGCACGCAGCCTGCTGCTGCCATCTTGAAGGGAGGTGCGCTGCACACAGCCCACCGCACTGAGGTGTCTTGTGCAGAATCTGACATGTTAAGGGCGAGGCCTCTGCACACGGCCTCCTATAGGCTAGTGAAACTAGACTAAGCACAAAAGAAGAGGTTAGACTTTATCACCTAGATTCCCTCTTATTTTATCCTGGGGACCCCAGTGGGCTTTGCTGGTGACAAGACTACTCCATAATGGTCAAAGCACTCTTGTCTGCCCTGGCCTTAGGTAATTTTCACAGAAAGTAATCCAGGAAAAATGTAGGGCAAGAATTATTCTCCTCATGCTTCTTTAAATAGGTAGATCTCAGAGAGGTTGGAAACTTGCCTGAGGTGATCCAGGCAGTGCGCTGGTGGCCGGAGCATATACTTCTACCAGAGGGGCCTTTCCCTCCACCACGCAGATGGATTCTCAGGACGGAGGTGTTCTAACCTAGGCCTGTCTGGTCTGATCTGGAATATAAGATCTGGGTCCAGGTTTAGGGTCAGTAATAAGGGTGCTGTGTACTCTGCCTTCCAGCCTTTTTACCTCGGTAAAGTTAACGATAAAGAACGCGGGTGGATGGGCTGAGGTGGGGTGAGGGTGGGGGAAGGCAGTTGTTGGGGGGTGTGTGAAGAAACGTGAAAAATGGAACTTGTATCCTAAGGGGATGTATGGAAGGGTGTGGTTAATTTCATGCAAGCTGGAATCAAATTTCCTGGTTTCAAATCCTAGCTCATACCACTAACTGTGTGATCTTGGGCAAGTTACTTAACCCTTCTGAGCCTCCATTTCCTCATTAGTAAAATAAGGATAATTATGTTACTTACATAATAAGGTTGCTTGTAAGTGTAAAATGAGACAGTCCAGCCCCAAAATGTCTAGTACAGTGAAGCAATCACTCAGTGAAGGATGATGAAAACAAGCCCCATTTGGTGGGGTTTTTTTTTTTTTTTTTGGTTTGGTTTTGTTTTTAACACTAGCTGAGACTGGTACTAACCCTACAAGCTGCCTCCTGAGTCATCGTTGAGTGCTTATATCAGCTAGATACGGTGCCAAGTTCTACAGAAACAAAAGTGAACCTGTTTTCTGATCACAGAGCTATTATTGCCTATTGAGTGAGACATGCCATCGTGTTCCTGGGCAATGTCAGTACAGTGTGATTGATGTGCATTGAGATGGGGTAAACACAGGGTGGTATGGGAATCCAGAATGAGGCATCTAAAGGCTCCCGAGATCCGGACCCTGATGCTACTCCTTTGATTTGTAGACCCCAGGCACACTCTGTACAAGACCTCCTTCCTAGCAAGTTTAGCAGATAGGAATCACTGACGAGAATTGGAAGTATGGGTCACCCCGTGGGTCGGAGCTTTGCGTTGTGGGACAGACACCACTGCTGCGGCACACTGGCCTTCCTGGAGCTTAGAACATTAATAAAAATGGAGACTAACCCTTTCCAGCCATTTTGTTTGATCTTTTGTGACTGCCTCTCTATAACATGCACTGCAGATGGAGATGTTTTAGCGGTGGGGAGAGCAAGCAGTGCTTACAGCTCAGAAGGGCCTCCTATCAGCACAGTTAGCAGTGGCAAGCACATTCACATTTTGTGGGTACAAAAGGTATTTTTAACAGGCCTGTGTCTCCCAGCTTATCTCTGTATGGGTCTCTTCTCACAATAGTGTTTACAGAAAAGAAGCGGCAGGGTATATAAAAAATGAAAGTTAGGGCTTGTTCTCCAAAGGCAGGGAGGACACAGTAGAACTGCAGTTCCAGTTCCTCATGGGCAGCATCTACAGTCGTGAGCACTGCTACCACCCGGTAGACAGCAGAGGGCTTTGTTGTTTAGGACAGAAATGACAGGTGTTTGGGATGCAGCGTGTTCTCCTCTGCATCTCATCATGGTCTGCAATACAACACCATGCTTCTATTTGTATGTTTTCTCTTTTTTGGGAGCAAGAAAATTTTCTCCCAGATTAGACCAACAATTTTAAAAGGAATTATTGGCATTGAAACATAATGATGATATGAATACCCCTCTGTGATAAGATGAGGCTTTGGAAGGAAATTCACTGCTGTTGCTGATTTCTTTTTTACCATTATTCGTCACCACACTGTTCAACATGGCTTCAGAACATCATTCTTAGGCAGGAGAGCAGAGTGGTTACAAACACACACTCTAGACACTCTGGCTCCACTACTTACTGTGTGACTCTGTACCCTTTTCCGCTCTGCTTCACTTTTCTTACCTGTAAAATGGGCATAATGTACTCTCTGCCCCAGAGGGCTGTTGTAAGGATAATTATTGAAAGCGGTTCGAGGCTCACACAGTGAGTTCTATATAACGGTTTGCTGTTATTATTACTATAAATATACAACCAAACTTTTCATGATATTCCTTGTGGTGAATTTAAATATATTTCATGTAGCAACCAGCATGTTAGTACTGGCTCTGGGGTCAGTTGGATGGCTCTGAACCCTGGTTTAGTACTTACTAGATGTGTGATCTTGGCCAAATTATTAACCTTTTTGTGCTTCAGTTTTCTTATCTGACAAATGGTGATCCCCTCAAAGCATTGAGGTGAGGATTAAATGAGATAATACATGAAAAATAAGTCACAGAAACTCTCTGGGCCTCAGCTCCCTTAAATGCAAAGTGAGGATTTTCATGGAATTTAGCTTGTGGGGGTGTTTTGAAGATTAAATGAGGATTAGATATGGATAAGGTGCTTAGGACAATGCTTTGGATGTAGGAAGAACACAATACTCTTTAGCCATTGTTTTTGTTACATGATTACTACCCGCATTGCGTCATTATACTGTCACTACTACCATTTTTTTCAACGTGCATTGTACTTAAGATACAATGATATAGTGACCCACATATTCCAACTTGTCTCACTCAGTATTTCCTCATGAAATGGCAGTTTTCACCCCTCCCCCATTTTGGCCTGTTGTCCAGTCTGATTTTTTATTGACTCAATTATTACTTCCCTGAGTACTATCCACACAGGCCAAGTTAATGGCATGTTATTTGCTGAGTGAGGCTTTTTCCTCTATCTTGCCTCAGTTTGTGAATGGTCTCTTGAGTTCCCTCCTGACATGAAGAGTTCAGGTGTAATGTTATTAAAGCTCCCAGTGGACTCCTGGTGTACCCTGGTTTTGTGACTATAACTGCTTTTCAACAGTTTCAGAATGTTATTAGCTTGAGGCCTTTGCTCAGGCAGGAAGAGTTAGCATTAATTAATTAACGCTTCCAATCTTAGCCTATTTGGAAACTTTGTATGTTTTACATTTGGTGGTGGCTGTCGGCACCTATAAACTCTAACTCATATAATTAATTTCTCAACTTCCTCAGGTCCTTTCTGGAAGCGGCAGAATGTAAAAAATGAATAATAGCTTAAATCATCCTCGCATCATTCATTTATTCATTCACAATTTGAAACGTTTGTTGAGTGCCTACTATATGCCAGGCATGTGGGAGGGAAATAGAGGTGAAAATGAGAAGGCCTGGGGGAAGAGCGAGATGTCATAGGAATGCCCAGACCCATATCTACAGTATAAAAAAGAATGAAAAATGAATAATAATGGTAATTAACCTTTATTGAGCTCTTAATATTGCCTGTGCATGCTTTACCTTATTTAGTCCTTGAGAACAACTATCATTATGCCCACTTTCTAGAGGTGGAAGCTGAGACTTGAGAGATCAAGCAACTTACTGAAGATCATGCTACTAGAAAGCGGCAGAACCACCATTGAAATCCAGGCCTGTTCAGATCAGAGCCAGTGATCTTAAGCACTACACTTTGCTGCCTCTCCAGTGGAGCCGAGGCCTCAAAATCAATGACCTCTGTTCTCATCCTTAAGGGAAAATGAGCTGCTGAGAGGTCTTGCTAGTTCCTATGTCTCCCTAGTGAGAGGACAGCCACATCAGATGCAGAAGAATAAGCTCCTGCTGCCTCTTCATTTACATACTTGCCAGAGGCTTGTGAGTAAAACAGCGCCATCCGATGACTTTGCTGCTTGGGGCTGGTGCTTCATGGCCCAGCTGCGCTATGTAAAACAGAACGTTGATGGTAAGAATAATAACAGCCAGTAATTATTTGGTACTAACTAGACTCTATTCTAAATATTAATTTATTTAATCATCACAGTAACAGAAGACTACACTGAGACTAGTATTTTAGTATCAATAGTTTATTTGAGAGGTGAAGAAACCCCAGTAGGGAAATGGGAAGTGAGATGGGAAAGGGCAGGCATATAATAAAAGGTGGACAACTGGAGCTTCATGCCCCTGGGGGCTTTGTGAACTGGCAGAAATATGTGCCTAAGAATTACCTCACCAGAGGGCAAAGGGTCTGGGGTACTTACACACCAACTCGTGTGTGTCTTGGATTGGTTAAGGACCTCTCCCGGGGAATATTAATTCTCTGGAACTTCTGCCTTCATGTGGCAGAGGCAGAATGACTTTGACTGCCAGGGAAAGCCCTTAGGCGGTTGAAGTTCTGGCTGCCTGCCCCACACTGGCACACTGGCAAGGCCCAAGAGCATGTGGGGAGTGCACTGATAGCTCTGCTGTAGTCCTTGCACCAAACCTGAGGAATCAGAGGTACAGAGGATAAGTGACTTGCCCAGGGTCTCATGGCTTAGTTGTGTTATGGGTTGAATTGTGTCCCCACCTCTGCCACTCCAATTCATATGATGAAGAACTAACCCCCAGTACTGCAGACTGTGACCTTATTTGAAAATAGAGTCATTGCACATGTAATCAGTTAAGATGAGGTCATTAGAGTGGGACTTAATCCAATATGACTGTTGTCCTTTTGAGAAGGGGAAATTTGGACACAGAAGTATGCATACAGGGAGAGTGCCAAGTGAAGAAGAAGGCAGAGATCAGGGCGGTGCTTCTACAAGCCAAGGAATGCCAAAGATCGCCAGCAGAACACCAGAGCCTGGGCGAGAGGCATGGAACAGATTCTCTCTCACAGCCCTCAGAAGGATCTAATCTTGCCCACATCTTGCTCAGACCTGCAGCTTCCAGAACTGTGAGACAATAAATTTCTGTTGTTTAAGGCACCTGGTTTGTGGTACTTTGATAGGGCGGCCCTTGCAAAATAATATGTGTCAGTTGTTACTTGTTGGTTATGATTTCCAGCCCCAATCCGTGGGTGCAATGAGCATGGATGGTGTAGGGAGAGAGGGAGGAGGAGGATGGGAGCTAGCAAGCACTGTCAGGATGTTATAGTCCTTGCTGGTCTCTTCCCACTTCTCCTCCTTCTCAACCCCCAGACATTTATTAAGTGTGCTGAGCTCTTTACATGCATTGCTCCATTTAATCTCCACACAGCCTGAACCAGAAGGTAATATCGGCATCTCTGTTTTACAGACAAGGTGGCTGTAGATTCAGAGAGGTTAAGTAACTTGCCTAAGGCCACAAAGTAGGTCATTGTTGAGCCAGGATGCAAACTCAGGTTGTCTGACTCCTGCTATGCCACCCTCTACTGTTGCAGCAGCCAGACTGACTCATGTCCAAAGAACAAACATCTGTTTTAGAGCCATCTTAGGGACCAAAGTTGTTGCAGGGGAGACCTGACGTACAGGGATGGAAAGAGTCTCTCAGAGAGAAACACTGAGCGACAGAGTATTAATCGGCACCAGAGCACAAAGTCCTGTATGGATTATTTGAATATTATCTTTTATTTTGGGTACTTAAAGGTGTTCTCCTTTTTAATGTTTGTAAGGATCCATGGAGAGAATTTTGCTTCTATCCCAAAGGTGTCCTATGAACACTTTCAGTATGGAGTTAGAGTAACTGAGGACATGATTCTGCAGAACTGCACTTGTTCCCTGCCACTGCCTGGGCCCTCTGCCTGCTTCACTGTTAATACTGCAAGGAATTTGGTTCTTCTGCTTTGTCAATTTTTTCAGCCAGAAAAATGTTCTGCCATGTGTCTTTTGTTCTTTTTCTGAAGCGGCTGGGAAGTTATAATTTACTGGCATGTAGAGAAAAGTGGATTTTCTTGTTGCAATTCCATTTCCCCCCTCCTTTGGGATTCTTGGGAAAACCTGATTAAAATGTCAGCCAGAAGAATGGCTGGTGATTCTTTAAAAGGACTGATTAAACCAGGATGACCCACAGCACTAACGGGAGAAGAAAACCCTGTGGGGACCTGAGCATATAACTTTTTAGTTATTCGAGTATAGCAAAAAAAGTCAGAAAGAAAATAATAAGCTTTGATGGAGAGAAGGGGTGATAATAAAATTGTTATTAACAGTGGTAATAATAAATGTCACTTGAGTAATTTCTGTCCTTGGCCCTGTACTATGCCCTTGTCTGTATTGTCTCTAACATCCAAGTTCTTGGAGGTAGGTGGGATTGCCTCTGTTCCCTATAGAGTGTTAAGTCATGTGCCTGTGGTCATACAGCCAGGGCCTGTCTCCTGGGGCCTGACAGTCATACTGAGGGAGGGTCTAAAGACCTTTAATAGGAGATTGTCACTCCCAGGATGGGGCTGCACCGTGCTTGCAGAATTGATTCCTTCTACCTGGGATTTAAACACTAACTCCTTGCCTGCTTTTCTGGGACCCACGCTTTTTGCCCTGATCATGTACCTGCTTTCAGAATTTCTTGCTAATTGTTTCCAGTTTAAAATTCTCCCTTTGGAGAAAAGCTAATCACAAATACATGCATAGAATCATCCAGTTCTGTAAAAGAGGAAGAATTTGTTGACTTAACTGCAGTGTTTTAATTTTGTGTTTTCTGAGAATTGGATTCTACATGCTAAACAATCTAAAGAGGGAACATTAAAGTGGGACTGAGACCTGTGGCCTGGTTCCCTCTGAGGTTATTTGTGGCCCCCACCATACCCTATGGCTGCATTGTGGACGGGATGCCGACAGAGGGACAGAACTGTTGTCCAGTTGATTTTGGCCAGGCTTATCTAGAGCCTGACCCCACTAGCTTCTCCATTTCTTTCTCCTATTATTCAGGGCCCAGTCCAGTTAAGCCACACAGAATATCGTCTCCTCCAGTGCTAAAGCTGCTCATTGTTTTTATGGTACGAAAAACCATATTACGTTACTCTTTAATTATTTTATTTTATAGTAATAGTCTTGTCTGCCCAATAGATTGTGAGCTTCATGTGAGTATGAAGGGATCTCTCTTTACTGTCCTGCCTTCCCTCATTCCCCTGGCCCCCAGTCTTCACCTCTGCACTGATCATAATGCCAGGCATGTAGAAAGCACTCAGAATCTACTATTGAATGACTACTAAACAATTTTTCTTTTAGAGTGTCAGTTTCTGTAATAAAGCATATGTTCTGTAGAATGAAGAACCACTCCATTATAAGGGTGCGAGTTGGTGTGGGCAGCATGAAAGGTAAAATGTCAGGAAAAGAAACAGTGATGCTATAGACCACTATTCAGCCCAGTGTTGGGGAATTCCCTTAAAAAATCCCTTGAGATATCCCTGCCCTGGCAGGGAGTGCCAAACGGTGGTAATTATTGATCCCTGTTCTTAGTTGTGGTCCATCTGGGAGCTCCTTTCCAAAATAGACTACATATTGGCAACAGGGAGGAGAATGTGTATTACTGAAAAATCACAAACTCAAAACTTCTTTGTTTATAAAGGAGGTATTTCTATAAAAGGAGTGGGATCGATCTGCCCCTCCATCTTGGATGAAATAAAATGTTGTAATTGGATATTCCCATGGGTCCCCAATCTCTGTGCTGAGGAAAGTGTAAGCAGGGATGAAACACCTCTGCTCTGAAGAGTTTCCAGGTCAGCTTCAGAATTTTCTCTTCATGGAGCAGAGGACCACTCTTGTTGCCATCACCCAGTTACCTGTAGGACCCCTGGACTATTCACACAACTGAAGAATCACATCTTCTCGCAGAGGGCAGAGGTAGTGCAGGAAATATCTGGATCTTACTTTAGCCCACATTTAAAAGAGTCTAAAGCATGGGTCTCTATCTCTTGGATCCTGCAATTTTCTCATCTCTGTAAAAAATATAATCAGGGCTTCCCTGGTGGCGCAGTGGTTGAGAGTCGGCCTGCTGATGCAGGGGACACCGGTTCGTGCCCCAGTCTGGGAGGATCCCACGTGCCGCGGAGCGGCTGTGCCCGTGGGCCATGGCCGCTGAGCCTGTGCGTCCGGAGCCTGTTGCTTCGCAATGGGAGAGGCCACAGCAGTGAGAGGCCTGCGTACTGCAAAAAAAAAAAAAAATATATATATATATATATATATATACATATATATATATATGTGTGTGTATATATATATATATATATATATATATATAATCAAAGTATTTTCTTCCCTGGAGGGAAGACATCACTAAATTGTGTGGACCCTAGAACAGGCATTCTTTTTTTTTTTTTTGGTCTTCCCACACATGATTTCAACCTTCTTATCATACAGAAATCAAGAGACTATAGAAAAAAATCTCAACTATCAGTCGACTATTTGCTTCCTCTTTTTAATCCTCCCATGTTTTTGTTTAAAAATCTACCCCAGGGACTTTCCCGGTGGCGCAGTGGTTAAGAATCTTGCCTGCCAATGCATGGGACATGGGTTTGAGCCCTGGTCTGGGAAGATCCCACGTGCTGCAGAGCAACTAAGCCCATGCGCCACAAGTACTGAGCCTGCGCTCTAGAGCCCTGAGCCACAACTATTGAAGCACGCCCTAGAGCCCATGCTCTGCAGCAAGAGAAGCCACTGCAATGAGAAGCCCACACACCACAACGAAGAGTAGCCCCCGCCCTCCGCAACTAGAGAAAGCCTGCGCACAGCAACAAAGACCCAATGCAGCCCAAAAAAATAATAAAAAAAAATACCCCAAAGGGAAGAATTGAACTGATTTTAAGCAGATTTTTTTAATGCAAAAATATACATAAAGGAGCAAAGGGCAAGAATTTAAATTACGTGAAATGATTAATTTTTTTCAGATAATACAGTTATTTGATAACACTATCTTGTCCTGATATTTCTCATTTGCAGTTAGATGTATGCCGCTTTTTTTTGTATTCAGGAGAAAATGTTACCAAACAGACTCATGGGGTTTAAAAGATTTACTTTAAAAATGAAACAAAACGAAAGAAAATAAAAAACCCCAAACTACTGGTGTTTAATTCACTAGGCATAGGGGACTGGAAATATGACCCTGGTTTATTAAGCATCTTTGTGGGGATTCACAGCTCATTACCTCCTGAGGTATATCACTTCATCTACGAATAGATCTGTGGGAAGTGTTTCTTTTTTTCTTTCTTTTTTTTGGTTGAGCCATGCAGCTTGTGGGTCTTAGTTCCCCGACCAGGGATTGAACCTGGGCCATCGGCAGTGAAAGCGTGGAGTCCTAACTACTGGACCGCCAAAGAATTCCCATGTAGGAAGTTGTTTGTGTTGAACAAAAATCAATTCAGAACTTCCCTGGTGGCGCAGTGGTTAAGAATCTGCCTGCCAGTGCAGGGGACATGGTTTAAGCCCTGGTCCGGGAAGATCCCACATGCGGTGGAGCAACCAACTCCGTGCGCCACAACTGCTGAGCCCACGTGCCACAACTGCTGAAGCCTGTGCGACTAGAGCCTGTGCTCCACAACAAGAGAAGCCACCGCAATGGGAAACCCGTGCACTGCAGCGAAGAGTAACTCCCGCTTGCCGCAATTAGAGAAAGTCTGTGCACAGCAACGAAGACCCAACACAGCCAAAAAATCAATTCAAATATATTTATTGAGTGCATACCATGTTCCAGATACTAGATATTGTTTATATTCTGTGGATACAGCAGTGAACAAAATAGACAAACCCCTGTGCTCTTGAAGCTTGCTTTCTGTGGGAGGGTGAGAGCAAATAAAAGCATGTAGAACGAAGAGTATGACAGGAGATAAGTAAGAAAGGAAGATTGTGCAATGGTGGGCACTTGCAATTTTTTTTTCTTTTTTCAGCTGTGTTGGGTTTCATTGCTGTGCACGGGCTTTTTCTAGTTGCGGCGAGCGGGGGCTACTCTTCATTGCGGTGTGTGGGCTTCTCATTGCGGTGGCTTCTCTTGTTGCGGAGCACAGCTTCAGTAGTTGTTGCATGTGGGCTCAGTAGTTGTGGCTCACAGGCTCTAGAGCGCAGGCTCAGTAGTTGTGGCTTAGTTGCTCCGCGGCATATGGGATCTTCCTGGACGAGGGCTCAAACCCGTGTCCCCTGGATTGGCAGGCAGATTCTTAACCACTGAGCCACCGGGGAAGTCCCTAGGCACTTGTAGTTTTAACTAGGTTGGTCAGGAATGGTCTTACTGACAAGTGACTTTCAGTTGAAGTCGTGAGTGAGCCATGTGAGTATCTGGGGGAAGAATATTTCAGCCAATAGAAACATAAGTGCAAAGGCCCTGAGGTAGAGGTGTGCTTGGTGTGTTCATGGAGCAGTAAGGAGACCAGTGTGGTTGGAATGGGGAATACAAAGGGGAGAGTGGTGGAATATGAGAGAAAAAGAATGAGAGCCAGGTCATGTGGGGCCTTGTGAGCCATTGTAAGGACACTGGATTTTACTCTAAATAAGATGGGGAGTCATTGGAGAGGGTTGAGCTAGGGACTAATATGATCTGACTTATGTTTTAAAAGATTTGCTCTGCAAATAGACTATACAGAGAAAATGATGGACTTAGGGAGAGTAGTTAGGAGGCTGTTGCCATAGTTCAGACCAGAGATGATGGTGTTTTGGGTGAGGGGAGGTGTGAAAGTGATTGGGTTCTGGATATATTTTGAATAGTGCTCTTCAAGTCTCACCTGCTGATCCTAGCATTATCCCCTGGAGCTTATTTAACACATGTCATCCTCCTTCATATATTCAGACTAAAATAAAATAGGACAAATCTTTCCTTTGACGCTCCCCATAGGCAAGCATTCTAATATGTCTGATGTGTATCCTTCTGCTTGTATGAGTTCTTACAAATCAGCCATTGTTCTTTGGTTATAGAGTTTTAATTTAAATAGATGGCATTGTGGTACAGATCACATTTTGTTTCTTGCTATATTTTAAAGATATATCTGTGTTGCTGAATGTACCAAGAGTTTGCTGCTTCTGGCTGAAGTGACTTCTTCAAATGAGACAACTGAACTGTGAGAAGACTATGTTAAATTAATAGCACAGTTCCCTGAGTTTTTTCCACTCCATTCCAAACCTGCCCACTTCTTCCAACTGTCCCCAGATAACATGGCTTTGAGCTTCTCATGGCTTGGCCAGTCTTCTCTGAGCCTCCCATGATTTATCTCTGCTCACAGACCTGGGCTTCTGAGAGCAGCATCTATGCCTGGAAACTCCATGCTGTTTGTCAGATGTGGAAACGAGGTTTTGTAGCTGAGAAATGGGTGTAAGGACTTTGGGGCTAAGAAAATAGAAGCCACAGGACAAAGTGAGCCCCCAGATTCCACATGTGCCCAGGGCAGACCCTTGCCTCAGTTTTCATGGGCACAGTAGGGTAGTGGTTAAGAACTTAGGCTCTTGGATCATGTACATGTAGGTTTGCCTTTAGTTCTTCCTCCTACTGGTTGTGTGATGTTGGATTGATTGCTTAGCCATTCTGAGCTGCACTTTCCCCCATCTATAAAATGGTGATAATCATAACACTAATTTCAAAAGGATGTTATTAGTATTAGATATAATACTCTATATACCTTTTGGTATAAAGCCTGACACAGAGTAGGTCCTTGGTAAATATTGGCTATAATTTTAAGCATAAATTCATACAAACCCACATTATCACAGGAATTGAAATATGGGTGTTCATTTACATTGCAAAAGATAATAAAAGAATTCTCTTTAATAGCAATTTCTCTAGCGTACTTGTGATGTGCTTTAAGTGACCAAAATTGGGTTTACATATTGCTTTACAGCAGTATAGACTGTATAAAGGTTGGTTTACCTGTATGATGATAGTGAGGGAGATGTGCTACATGACAGTAAGAGCCGAGTTGAATGTTTCCTGGCAAATGCAGACATGATGATGTTATTGTGGGTTCTCTCTTTCTCTGTCTGCCTGGCTGTCTGTCTCTCAGACTCTGTACAATTGTAGAACCAGCAGTGGGATATACTTTTTAAAAAATCTTGAGGATAACACTATACTTTCAGAAGTGATGTACCCTATTTTTTTCCCAGTGAAAACCTATAATAATGAAAATACAGAAGAGGATTTGAAGACACAAAGGGTTTAGTATCACTGAAATCACAAGATGAGAAGGCAGTCCAGAGGTCATCAAATATTCCCTTCTCTTTCCACAGGTGACACTGAGGATTATAGAGGTGGGGTGACTTGGTCAAGGTCACCCAGCTTATACACGGCACCGCAGGGGCTCAGTTTTCCTGTCCAGTATTCTTTCTTCTACTCATGGTTCCTCGTAAGGGTTGGATTTAAATCACTCGTTTTGAGGGTTATTTTGTCTTGAAAACTCAGGGAATGGAATTTGTACCTTCCCATGGTAATTATCCCAGTAAGAAAGTTTTTCCTTAAACCCAGTCCAACTGCCTCTTGGAGCAATTTAAATATCCAAACTCAGGCCTGCTATAGAACTATCATGATACCATTACATTTGGATATGGTCAAGAGAAAAAACACATTGTAGGCAATACATATTTAGTATGCTTTTTCCTCCTTTTGCCCCCAGCTCAGGCTTCTCAAAGGCTCTTCCTTACTTTCTTCCCTCCTGTATTTAATGTCTCTCCCACTGGAATGAACAGGGTCTTTATCTGTTTCATTCCCTGTTGTATGAATAGTGCCTGGTACAAAATAAGTACCAAGTGGATGTTTGCTGAGGGACTAGTAAATTTATTGAGTACCTACTATGTGCCAGGCACTCTTCTTGGCACACTGGATGTATAGCCTCCCTTGGTACCAAGAGTAGGGAAGAGGAGAGAGAAAACTATCTGTCTCTGATAGAGAAGCAAGGTTTAAATTCATTCTTCTTGTTCTTGGCAAACTCAGAGGAAATCTTTTGATTAAAGAGCAAGCAGCTTCTTTCTGACCCTCACATCATGACAGCATGTCACTCCCTACCTTACCACACTACCACAGGTCACACATGTGTCTGCATGCACACACACTTGTGGGTCAGTTTGATGTGATTTAAGTAGCACCTAAATTATCACGTATCTCCCTAATTATGTTTCTCACACCCTTGCATGGTACCTAAAATCCCCACTATTGAATAATTCTCTTGGTTAAGGAACATCTATAATAGACCCATTATTTTAAATGATAAAAATTTTATCAAGAGACACCAAACATTAGTCGTTAGCAATACCAATACCTTTACGTGAATTACTTTCTTAGGTTAGTTATTGAGAAGAGCAGAACCAATGGGAAATGAGCATAAATAGTTATGTTCTATTGAGGAAAGAGAAGAGGGGGCTGGGTATATTCTAGAACACTGCTACTCAAAGTGTAGTCTGGGGACTGCTCCTCGTCTACCACCATGAGATTAGTAGCTTGCAGGATCACTAAGCACTCTTTTTTAGTTAAGCTGATTTTTTTCTTCGTCTTTTTTTTTTTTTTTTTTGGTATCAAGACTTTTCTGATTGAAGGAAGCAAGAAATTAATTCACATTCAAGTGCAAACCTCTTATTTTGTCATTGTCTGCTAACAAGCTGATGGACCAGCTATATTGAGTAGCACTGATCTAGAAGATGGGCTACTGTCTGGGTAGGTAGTCCTAGTGAAGAATTGTGAGAAAATCCCAGGGCTTACAGGGGCAACATGAAGATTCTGTTCTCTGGAGGTGGACAGCAAGGATAGAGGAGATCAGTTTTGCTTATTACTTCACAGCTTTGCCTAAGCATCAGGTTTGACTTAAGTTTTGTTTTGTTTTGTTTTGTTTTTTCCAGCATCTTGGCAAATACATGCTAGGGGGACATAACACGTTTTGTTTGTTGGGCATCAGTATGGTGCAATGGAAAGAACAAAGAGTCAAAATAGAAAAAAGTTCAAGTCTGTGGTTCTCCACTTATATCACCTTGGTGACTGTGGGCAAAATTCTTAAATTTCCTATTTTGTCTTTTATAGGAATTGGAATGACAGGAGCTACTATGTAAGTTTTATTATTATAAGCATTAAGTGTGGTAACACCCCTAAAAGCAAGAGTTTTAGGCATACGAATACTTTTTTGAATAAATGAACTGAGTAGTATTTCCCATGCTCTATCTCATTTATTCCCCTCAACAACTCTATAATGTAGGAGCTGTTATAAGCCCATTTTGTAGATAAGGAAACAGAGGCTTAAAATCACAGAGCCTAAGAAAAGTTAAATAATTTACCTAAAGTTGAGACCGGAGCCAGGATGACTCATAGATCAAAAGAATGGCTCTAGATAGAGCAGCACCCACAATTTTCTTGAAGGCATCTTTGTTATATCTGATACTAATCACTTGGCTGTGTGGGCAGTGACTTGATAAAGGAACATGAACTGAGTCATTGAGCCTCCAAGTTACTGTCTCGACTATACAGACTATCAAAATGATTTGGGTGAGGAAATTCTACCAAACACTTTAATATGGAAAAAAAAAAGAAAAATAAAAAAGGTGAGAACAGCATGAGGGAACAGCATGGGACTACTCATGTAATAGAAATGTAATGTATTTGCCCTTTTTCTCTTCCTTTGCAGCGAAATGTGTGATTACTTGAAGCAAGTTGGTAGAATAAATGGTTACACCTAGAAATTGTGCTCTGGAAATAGGTTGATTATCTGTAAATGTTATTTTACGTTCTCAGATTCATCAAAAATCAACTCAAGGTACCTTGAAAAGAATGAGTAGGTAATGGGCAGCTAAAATTGATGGATTGGAAGCCTGGAGAAAATGTTCACTCTTGGGGACATTTGCAATTACCTCCTAAGTTCTGTATAATTTAAACAAACTATCTCTAACTCACTTTATAGGTCAAACTTCATTTTTAACCTCCTGTGAAATGAAAATTAACCTTGAGGTAAATTCGTAGAATTTCCTAAGTAGAAATGAGAGTCCTAGCAGACATTAATAAATGTTCTCAGGAAAAAAGGTTATGTAGTTAAAAAGTTTTGAAGCCACTGGGTTCAGCAGATGTTCATAGATTTCTTTAGTGCAGGACTTAGAGCCTCTAAGTGCTAATATGGACTGTTAAGCCTCTCAGAGGGCTGCAAATAGCATAAAATTATTTGACCATGCAAACTGCACCCCCCTATGTATTTTTTTCCCCTGAACAATTCTTAACATCTTGTGGGGTTAGTGTCCCCAGGAACATACTTTGAGAAATATTGATCTTCTCTAGCCCTCCTCATTTCATAGTTCAAGAAATCACGTTTCACAGTTATGTACCTTATATTTAATGTCTTAGTTTTGTGTCTGCTTATGAGGTGTGACTATAAAGTAATGTGATTATAATTTTGTGATCATAGAAATATTGCTTGGAGATGAGTGTTATCTTCCAAATAGAACCCTTGAGTGTGTTTACCCTTGAGTGTCTTGATGATGGTGGCTTCATTCAAAACAGTTTCAGAGCTTCTCTTTTGGCTATTGCTGCACTCATGTTACCAGACCTGCTCACAAGGTGATCAGCCTCAGGACTGCAGAGCAACAACTGACTGGTATGCTTGTGGTGGAAAGAGCACTGGATTAAGGCATCAACGAAATTTTGGTTCCTTTAGTCTCCACTTGACCGTTAACATGTTGAATAACATTATCTCTTAAACTCTCAGAGCCCGGTTTCTTCATCTGTAAATTTGGTCACTAGAATAGCTACCTCATGGGGACCTTGTCAGGATTAAATGAGATAATGCTTGCAGAGATTCTTTATAGGGTAGATATTAATTGTGTAGGCTCTGGAAGTTGACTGCTTGAGTTAGATTCTCAGCTCTACTGTTTACTAGCTTTTTGGTCTTGGGAAAATTATTTTAATTATTTAAGAATTTCTACCTTATAGGGTTGTGTGGACTAATAAAGTAATATATGTATAGTACTTAGTCCAGTGCCTGACACATAATAAATGTCCTATAAATGCTAGATGCTATTAATCTAAACTGTAAAGAATTAGGTAGATTTGAAAGTGCTTCCTTTTCAGGGGAACTCTTGATTTTGTTAGGAGTGAATTGGTGGGAAAGCAAGGTAAGGAAAAGATAATTAGAGGATAAGATTTGAGAATGATAGCTTGGGTAAGAAAAAAATTACGTATTCTATTGACTAGTCCTGGCTCAGAATGACCACAGTTTGTGTATTAGTTATCTCTTGTTGTGTAATAATATTGTCACAAGCTTAGCAGCTTAAAACAGCCCACACGTATTATCTTAAAATTTCTGTGTGTCAGGAGTCTGGGCACGGCTTAGTTGGCTCCTCTGTAAGGTTGCAGACTGTTAGCCAGCATTGGGATCTCATCTGAAAGCTTGGCTGGGAAGGGTTTGCTTCCAAGCTCACATGGTGGTTGGCAGCATTCAGTTCCTTCCAGGATGTTGGCTCAGGCCTTCAATTTCTGGCTGTCTGTCGGTTTTAGGCCACTCTCAGCTCCTTGTTATATGGACTTTCTCAACATGATGACTTGCTTCCTCAAAGCCAGCAAGGGAGAGCGTGTCTCCTCGCAGATGGGTTACAATCTTAGGTAATATTCTCATGGACATGTAGTTAGGTATATCCTGCTCCCTTTGCCATATTCTATTGCTAGGGACGAGTCACAGACCCTGCCCACGTTGAGAGGACGGGATCACACTAGGGCATGAACACCAGGAGGCAGAGGTCATGGGGCACCCTAGAATCTGCCTGTTGCAGATTGTTTCCAAAAATCAGGCCCAACTTAAAAGGATGAAGATCTTGAGAAAGGGCCCCTGAAACACAATGTTAAAAGATGACATTTTGGGAACAAAAGCAGTATGGTTGGAATATGTATTGTCTCCCAAGATGATCATTTTGAAAGGACAATACCTATTTCAACCAGAATTTACATCTGGTTATGCTGTTAGAAGCCGGTTATATTATTTCATGGTCAAACTTCATCAGTTCCAAAACTAAAAGGATTTTCCTTATAACCTGCATTTTTTCGTATACTTTATATAACCCTTTGGTATTCTACTTTGCATGGACTTTCCCCTAAAGACCTGTCCAGACTGACAGATAGGTTGACTGAAGTTACTTTTATTATGCAGCAAATCTTAGATATGACCCGTTATTACCTACAGAGGTCTAAAAATATAAATCTGCCTTTATCAAAATTTTCTTGATTTTATGTGTTCAAGACTCAGAATTTAGCACATAATGGCACAAGTTGTTGCTTCTGTTTGGCTGTATAGGCCTGTGGGAGTTTGTGTTCAGTAGCTCCAACGGTCTTTATTATAATTAGAGACTATCATCAGGATTTTATTATTGAACGTCACGACATGGGAGAAGCATTGTGTAGAACTATGTCATACTCATCTATGTGGTAACCACTTTAAGGGAGAATCACACACAAGCATCATAAAGAAACTGAGACTTAGTAAATACCTTTCTGAAAACACTGTTGGGGCAAAAGGTCATCTTAACTTTCCGGTATAAGGAAGCTATAAAATCAACAAATCATAGGGTATAAAAATCTCTTAATTTAGTGTGATGAAGACAGATTTTAGGTTGTGCTTGAACAAGGGAATATGTGTTTACAGCTAACCACATGAAAAATGGAAGTGAGCAGGAAGGGCCTTGGTTAGTTTCTGCTCCACAGAAATCACAGCAAGCCAATAGTAAACACATTTGGATGCTGCGATTGCTCCCTGGAAGAAAATCTTCTGGAAGATTTTTCAAAACTCTGATCCATTTCCCAGAATTTTCCAGTCACGTTATTGATTCATTATTTTCACTTCATTTGAATCATTATTCATCAATGACTGGTTTCTGGTTGAGGTCTGCTGAGAATAAAATCAGCAGAATGTTTCTACTTGAAGTTCATTTTTCTTTGGATGTTTTTGATAGTAACAGTAGGACATGGAGTGGTTTTGTCACAGGCCAGTATATGTACGTACTAAAATCTGATATACTCATCATTGAAACTTTGGGTCAAGGTAGAGCATGCTGGCTGTATAAGTAAATTCAAGGTTTCTTATAAATATTATTATTTTGGCAAATTAATAATCTTAGGCTCATACTTAAAAATCACATTCCTGGAATGAATCAGCTCAAGATCCCAAAAAAGAAAAACTAACCATAATTATGACAACAGTACTGAACAACAAAAGATCTCATCCTCACATTAGATTTTAGACTAAGGTCTGCCGTATCTGTGACATTGGGCAGTTTACTTAACCCAAGACTTGGATATTATATAAAGAGCTTTTGAGATCTAGAATCCCACAACTCCTAGAGAGACAGAGTGGCAGCAACTCTTTACAAAGAGAGTGTTAAACTTCTAACCTCTGATCGTCCAGTATTTTCAAGGCATAGCAGAGGTCACTTTGTGCTGACTCCTATGAGCAGGAGTGAGAGAGGAAGTACAAAGGTGATCAAAGGATGAAAAGCGAGTCCCAAACTGTCAAAGGGAAAGTGTTATTGATCAGTTCGGCCACATGTATTGGGCATTTTCAAGTACATAACACAGTGCCAGATATTGCAGAGGGTACATAGAAGATTAAGTCATAGTCACTGCTTTAAAATGCTTACAAGACAGAGGAAAACTAAATGCTGATAAGTAAATAAAATAAGTGAAGGCAAGGCAAGGTATAAGTAATGTCACAAGAAATAGACCAGGTGTATTGTTAGTTTGGAGGGGGTGGGCCCATAAAAGCTTTCATTGAAAGATGACATTTGAAATGGACCTTAAAGGGTGGAGAGGAGTTTGCCTGATAAAAATGGAGGGAAGGAAGCTCTGGGTAGAGGGAGATGCATAAACTACAGTTTGGAGAAGGGAAGATGTGGGCTTTGGGGCTAAAATTGAACAGTCCATTTTGTTGGCCAGTGGACGGTTGTGTTGAAAGAGTAGGCAATGGGCTCATGACTTTATCAACAACAAAATTATGAAAGCCTAGATGGGTTACGTGATTGGGCATTCTGGCTTATGCAGCATGCTGGCCTTCTGCGACAGACTCATTTTTATCTTTATGCCAGTAGAATGCATTTTAAGGATACGAATGTCATTCCAGCAATATCCTGTCTTTTGCACTGACCTAGTGTAGTTACACAACATTTATCTGTGTAATGCAGTGCTTTCTAACATCATTAGAGAAATAGCTAACATCTTCATTATTCAACAACCTCAAGCACCATCCAACATTCATTTTGTCAGCAGCTTGAAAAAAATCTTTAAGGCTTCTATGTGGAGAAAACCACTCTCTATTTAGTGTGTCCTCTTGAACATGAAAATAGTCTGGTTCTTGAAGGGACCATTTCCGAACCTGTCTAAAAAATGTTGTACTTCTTTTGTTTTTATCACCTGGTGACTATCACATTCACATTGCTTTTGGATATAACTATTCTTTAAATATTTGTCTTGCCTTCTTTGGAGCACTTAAATTTTTAAAATTTTATATATTTATTTTTTTAGCATTACTGAATTCCGTGCTAGCTGCTTGTGTTATCAAAGACCATGTAAAGGCATGTAAGGAATAAGCTGCTCTTGTGCAATTTGCTTGTCTTTGTCAATTGCAGGCACAGCTCTCATGAATTATTTAAACTTCTGTCCTGGAATGAGCCCAGTAGTGCTTCAGGTATTCATAAAGAAGTCTCTCAAAGCTTCCCTGAAGGAATCACACTCTCAGTGGTAGTGAGTGAAGTGAAGTGGCAGCAGCAGTTGTAGGACTAAAGTAAAATTGGGCCAAAATCCTGAACTGAGATTTGGGCATTTCTGTAATCTATGTCCATTGGTATCTAACATCAAAGCACTTTTACAAATGAAAGAGACTGGTTAATGAGGGAGTAAAGCCCAAAGTAACAATGACAGCAACTTTAACAGCAAAAACATTTTCCAGGCACATGCACATACACAATCAAAATATGTTTCAGAAACTAATCTGTGCTTTTACTATGTACAATGCACTGTGATTTCTTTACTGCCCACTTCATTCCATTCCATTCTCTTTCCAAGGAGGGACCAATCTAAATGTCTCTGGAGGCTCATTTTCTTTCTTTTTGGCTTAGTAGAGAGCTGGCTCATTAGCTCTGAGTCACTCACAGGAAGAACAGGGCAGTGCTCTGGAGTCTCCCTGTCACTTCCGGAAGCAGAAAGTCCCTGCAGTTACCTGTTGCCTCAGGATAAGTATGTGGGTCCCTCTCAACTGATTCGCTTGTGTACGCATCCAGTCTCGTCAACTCAATAGGATTATGAGAGCTTGGTGATCTTATCCACACTGTTTTTTCTCTACCTATCAGTCTTCTTCCTACAAATCCTACTTTGTATTTACTTTGCATGGTGCTAGGGATGTGTGTTGATGACCGGATATCCCTAACTCCCAGAAAACTGAGAGACACATCAGAACTGGTGGGAGGGGGTGTTTTGAAAAAGCTTAATGGGTATCTCTGGCTTGTGCCCCACTGATGAGAGAAGCCTTGTTGTAAGCAATAGAACACTATTTGAAGTAGGAAGGAGACTTCTTCCACTCTGCAACCAGGTTGTTCTGGCCAGAGAATGTACATATGGTGTGGAATGGGAAAAACTGTGGGGGCCAGATGTAGGGGGGTGGTCAAAGTTCATAAGCAAAACTGGGGTTTTGGAAAAATTTCCCCATTTTCTCCCTCCAATTTAAGTGCTTTGGGAAGGTACCTTGAAAATATGTATGTCAACCCTGTACTACTGACATTGTGGGCTAGATAATTCTTTCTGTGTGTGGGGGCCTGTCCTGTGGATTGTAGGATGTTTAATATCATCCCTGGCCTCTATCCACCAGATACCACTTGGTCATACCCCTGCCTCCAAGTTGTGACAATCAAAACTGTCTCCAGACATTGCCAAATATTCCCTGGGGGCCAAAATCATCCTTAGTTGAGAATCACTGTTTTAGATGAACCCTAAACATCATTAATGCTTTCCTGTACTCATATCATGTTAATTTTTTTTGTACAAGGGTGAAAACACTTCCACCCTGAACACAATAACATTTAATAGTATTCCTACTTATTTTTGACATATGTGGATATTACATTTTCATATATAGATGTTCAACATATTTTTATAGTGGCCATTAAAAATGCTTTAGACTACTACTCAGTATAGTAGTAAGCATAACTATTCCCCCCTCCCTTTCTGTGATCTGTAGGGTCACCAGGGAGACTACGATTAGAAAAACTTACTAGGTAATGAAAAATGGAGGTTCTACTAGATATTGATTAAAGAGCAATGTGTCAACAGTAAGTCCCGTGGTTAACTCTATAACTTAATAATAAATAAGCGTCAATAAAATGTATTAAGAAGTCTTAGGAGTTTCCAAGGTTTATAATGAATTCACAGTGAGCCCTTTTCAGAAATGAATTACAGAAAAGTTCACGTGGTATCATTCAGGCCACACTGTCAATTTAGTGTTAGCTTGCCCCACTGCTTGTCCTGTTCTTGGCTAGCTCTCTCTTTCTTCCTCTCAAACTGTGTGTGCTAGGAAATGAAAAATACTTGAACCTAAACAAAACGTAAGGAAGGAAAGGGAAGCAACTGGGAAAATAATAATAATTACACAACACATTCCCAACCTTTTGGGTTCTCTGGTCTTTTGAATAATCCCTCCTATGGTGCTTCTCCTGTAGCAGAGTGATTGTGGGCTGACTGGGAGAGGGTGTTTGCCTGCCTTAGGAGAAGCCCAGAATCACTCAGAGAGAATGGAATGTCATTTGTATCCAAGAAACAAACAGTAGTTAGCCTTGCAGCATTTAATATCCACAGCGAGGTGAAGGTTACCAGAGAAAGCTGAGAAAATACTGTAGGAATTGCCTGTGGAACCTCAATTATCAAGGCTGTTTGGTTTACAGAAAAAGGAGCTAATTGTTTTTTGAGCAGAGCTATTTTTCTTTCTTTCATTTTTCCTTCCTCATTGTCTTTTATTTGCACTCAGTTTTTCTTGCCCCTTTGCTCTATGGAACATGTACATGCATGTGTGTCCACATACACAGAGGCATACACACACAGACATATGCACACACAATGACATTTCTGCTGGACCTGTGTTTCCTTTCCTGAAAGCTATCAAAATGGAAGGGGGACTGAGCTTTGTACAAGTTCTCTCAGCTTGGGATGAGCGCTAACTTATCAAATATCTCTTTGCCTACATTTTGCTTACTTTTGATATCTGTTACAAAAGAGAGCAGGAATTTGAAAATATATTTCAAAAATTTTTTTTAAAAAGAAGGCTTTCTATAGGAATCACTTTCTTCCATTATGAGAATATTATGTACTTATCCTAGGAAAATTTGAATTTAAACAAAAGAGAGTGGAAAGGAGAAAGGGGAAAATGGAAAAGGGAAGAGAGAGAGAAGACAGACAGACAGAGGCAGAGAGAAAGATAGAGACAGAAATACCTGTGTATATTCTTACCACTCAAAGGTGGCCATCAGTAGGCTTCTGATCAACATTATATAAAACCCAGTACAGTGTTTTGCAGTTGCTGCTTGTAAGATCCATGAATAAGGAAGAAGGCCAGCCTGCATTTATCTTTGTTCTCTTTTTATTCCTAGCAGAGCCTAGCACAAAGTAGAACCTCTGTAAATATTTGTTGAATGTTAATGATTTTAACATTATTCTTATGTTACTCAAAATATGTTGGTGAATGAAGATAACTGGCTAGGAGGAAGTGAAAACATGTGGGATCACAGAGTGCTGCAAGCACTCGTTTTGGCTAAACTTCTCATTTTACACATGAGGGACATCAAGCTCAGAACACTTTAGGAACTTGCCCAAGGTCTGTCAGTGGCAGAACTAGAAGACAACCTAGTCCTGTACTTTCATAATTAATCTTTTATAATCTAAAATCCTTTCGACTGAGGTTGCTCAGAGAAGTCCAGAAATGTTTGTTTATTTAAAAATCAATCTTTTTACCATAAACAAAATGAAAAGACAACCCACGGAATGGGAGAAAATATTTGTGAACGATGCGACCAACAAGGGATTAATTTCCAAAGCATACAGATAGCTCATACAGCTCAATATCAAAAAAACAAACTACCCAATCAGAAAATGGACAGAAGACCTAAATAGACATTTCTCCAAAGAAGACATACAGATGGCCACCAGACACACGAAAAGACACCCTACATCGCTAATTATTAGAGAAATGCAAATGAAAACCACAATGAGGTTTTCTCACACCTGTCAGAATGGCCATCATCAAAACGTCTACAAATAATTTATGCTGGAGAGAGGGTGGAGAAAAGGGAACCCTCCTACACTGTTGGTGGGAATGTAAATTGGTGCAGCCACTGTGGAGAACAGTATGGAGGTTCCTTAAAAAACGAAAAATAGAGTTACCATGTGATCCAGCAATCCTACTCCGGGGCATATATCCAGAGAAAACTCTAATTCGAAAAGACACATGCACCCCAGTGTTCACTGCAACACTATTTACAATAGCCAGGACATGGAAGCAACCTAAATGTCCATCAACAGATGAATTGATAAGGATGTGTATATATATATATATATATATATATATATATGATATATATATACATGTGTATATATACAAATATATATCAATATATACATACATACAATGAAATATTACTCAGCCATAAAAAAGAATGAAATAATATCATTGGCAGCAACATATGTGGATCTGGAGATTATCATACTAAGTGAAGTAAATCAGAGAAAGACAAATATCATATGATAGCTCTTATATGTGGAATCTAAAAAAAAATGATACAAATGAACTTATTTACAAAACAGAAACAGACTCACTCACAGACTTAGAGAATTAATTTATGGTGACCGGGGGGAAGGGTGTAGGGGGAGGGATAGATTGGGAGTTTGGGATTGACATGTACACACTGCTATATTTAAAATGGATAACCAACAAAGACCTACAGTATAGCACAGGGAACTCTGCTCAATATTCTGTAATAACCTAAATGGGAAAAGAATTTGAAAAAGAATAGATACATGTATACGTATAACTGAATTGCTTTGCTGTACACCTGAAACTAACACAACATTGTTAATCAGCTATACTCCAATATGAAATAGAAATTAAAAAAAAACTAAAATCACATCTGATTAAATTTAAAAAAGAAAAAGAAAAGATACATTCACCCCAACGTTCATTGCAGCGCTATTTACAATAGCCAAAACATGGAAGCAACCTAAGTGTCCATCGGCAGATGAATGGATAAAGAAGATACAATGAAATATTACACAGCCATTAAAAAGAATGAAATAATGCCATTTACAGCAACATGGATTGACCTGGAGATTATCATACTAAGTGAAGTAAGAAAGAGAAAGACAAATACCCTGTGATATCACTTATATGTGGAATCTAAAAAAATGATACAAATGAACTTATTTATGAGACAGAAATAGACTCACAGACATAGAAAACAAACTTAGATTACCAAAGGGGAAGAGGGGGATAAATTTAGAATTTGGGATTAACAGATACACACAATAATATATAAAATAGATAAACAACAAGGACCTACTGTATAGTACATTCAATATCTTGTAATAACCTATAATGGGAAAGAATCTGAAAAAATATATATATAACTGAATCATTTTGCTGTACACCTGAAACATTGTAAATCAACTATACCTCGATAAAAAAAATCAATCTTTTCAATTTAATCTTTTAGATGACTTTAACATTTAACTTTGAATTTCTCTTTATCATTGGTCTTAGCCTTAAGAGTGAATCCTATTCACTCCTGTGGACTTAAAAAATGTAGATGCCCAGGCCCCTATCCAGATTCAAAATGTCTAGGACTTGGGCACTGATATTTAAAAATAATTTGCACAGATGATCCTGACATTCAGTGACCTCGATCACAGGTGATTCTGTGACATTCAGTGATGCTGGGAACAACTGCTCTGGATAGTATACTTTTCTTCCTTGACAGTATTTCTAGAGTCCATTTCTCACAGAGCTGAATTTGAGGCTCTTATTCTTTATGAAGTGTCATATCATTATAAACATTCCTATGATTTTCTCCCAGGCTGGTAAATTATTAGTATCAAAAGTTTGAATTTATAAATGGGAACTTATATTGGCTTTTTTTTTGGAAATTAGTGTGCTGACTTCCATTATCTATTTCATTTTCCTCCTCTTTTTCATCATAATAGAAATTTCTGCTGCTTCACACAGCTGCTTGGCAAAAGATCACAATTTCCAGCCTTTTTTATAGCTAGGTTTGGCCATGTGAGTTGGTCTGGCCAGTGGGATGTGAGAGGAAGTAATTGTATAAATTAGGATCATGCCTTTAGAAGGAAAGAAGTTTGTCCTACCCTTTCTTTTTTCCCTTCCTGCTGGAGAGCAACCATACCAACTCTGATACAGACTATTATGTGACAGAGAAGTAAAGCTCTATCTTGTTTAAGCCCCTGTATTTTTGTTCTTTGTTACAGCAACTCACTAGTGCAACAAGGCTGTTAAAAATCTAAATTATAAGTGATAAAAATATAAGTTATAATACTAGCTTCCCTGGATCTCATTTCCTTTGTTTATTATCCATGGCACAGCACAGTCTTTCCACAGTGAGGTCCTTTTGAACTGGTATCAAGTCTTATGCATTCTTTCTAATTCTGAAAGTCTGGTAATGCTGGCTACACCTATTTACTCCATAGCTATATGTTGATGAATGCCAGTCTTTCCACACTCTAAAATAGAAAAAAGGGGATAGACAGTTTCATTCTGAGACAACTGCATTAGCAAAGTGATGGAATCACAGAGGAACATAGTGGCTGAGGATGACATTTGTTCGTGAAAATCCATATTCTCTTCTTCTGAGCACACAGTTGGCGGACATCTCTTAGCTTTCCCAGGAGTTAGGCGTGGTCACATGACTGAATTCTTTATTGTTCTGTTAGCTCATTCTGTCTTTGAATCTCCTTATATGCCTTCACATTGTTTGCCACTCTAACTTCTATTCCTGTTTTCTGTTTCCCTACTCATCTAACTTCCCTTGGAATCTAATAAAATCTGTGTTCTCAAAGTCTACCTCATGCTTCCTCTGAATTGAGAAACACTTTTTCCCTTGCTTCTTCTTACCCTCTCACAATTTCCGACCATGTCCAACATTTATCTTTTAGGTTGCATATAGCGGGAAACTGTTGATTCAGAAAAGTAAGGTCGCACTAAGTGCTTGCTTTCTGCTTCAGATTAATTTCTTTATTGTTCCTTCCTGCAGTATTGCTTTTATATACTTCTTATTTCCAGACTTTCTTGGGCTGTGTGCCACGTTTCTGGCCTGGGGAAAAGTATGCCTGAAAGAGCATAGAAATACCTTTTATAACATTCCATTTTCTCTGAGAGCATAATGCCAGCTGCAATCTTTGTTTTTCTGTTTGTTCTTCAGTTTTCCTTAGAGTAGGAGCATTTCTGTATTTCTAACTTGGGTGTCCTCTTCCATTGTCTTGGGCTAATTATAGCATTTGTCAGTGGAACTGAAACTAAAACACATTAACAAATCAGTGAGTGCTCATTAATGGAATGGCAAGTGCAAAACTTGAAGCATGGAGATCATTTCAAGAGGCTTACTTCTTTGCAAAATAAAAGAGTGGTGGTGTAAGAAGATACTCACATTAATGCTCAAAGTTCAGTTTTGAATGTCCAATGCTCATATAGGTAGTCTTCAAAATATATTTTACCTGCATACAGTTTAGCTTTGTCAGAGTGTGGATTTACTTTGACTTGTGGCTAGCAGAAGAAACCTCAGCTCTTTAATGTGACCTACCTCAATCTAGCCACCATTTAGGTTTCCAGTTAACTCCCAGCCTGAATGCTTCTCTATTTATCTTTGCTACCTATATTCAGGTAATGCAAGCTTCTGTAATAAGTAGACCCAAAATGCGTAATGAGTTCAAACACAATAGAAGTTTATGTTTCTCATTCACTGAACTGTCCAAGGTGGGTGCTCCTGGTGAGCAGGGGGGCTCTCCTCCATGAGGCCATTCATAGTTTTGAACTGTATAATAAGAGGTATCCATCATTTTAACATCATACAGAATAATTTCACTGCTGGTCCACCTATTCATCCCTCCCCCACCATCCCACCCCGAGGAATGATTAATCGTTTATTGTCACCATGGTGTTGCCTTTTCCAGAATGTCATATAATTGGAATCATGCAGTGTGTAGCCTTTTCAGATTGGCTTCTTTCACTTAGTAATATACATTTGAGTTTCCTCTATGTCTTTTCATGGCTTGATAACTCATTTATTCTTAGTGCTGAATAATATTCTATTGTCTGGATATACCACAGCTTATTTATCCATTCACCTACTGAAGTCCATCTTGGTTGCTTCCAAGTTTTGGCAGCTATGAATAAAGCTGCTATAAATGTCTGTGTACAGGTTTTTATGTGGACAGAAGTTTTCAACTCCTTTGGGTAAATATCAAGAAGCACAACTGCTGGATCATAGGGTAAGAGTATATTTATATTTAAATTTTCTTATTTTAACAAACTTTTAATTTTAGAATAGTTTTAGATTTATAGAAAGTTGCAAAGATATGCAGAGTGTTCTAGCATATTCTATACCCAGTTTCCGCTATGGCATTTTTTTTTTTGTAACAGTGTGTTTAATTTTGTAAGAAACTGCCAAACTGTCTTCCAAAGTGGCTGTACCATTTTGCATTCCCACTAGCAATGAATGAGAGCTCCTGTTGCTCCATATCCTCGCCAGCATTTGGTGTTGTCAGTGTTCTGGATTTTGGCCATTCTAATAGGTGTGTAATGGTATCCCACTGTTGTTTTAATTTGCTTTTCCCCATGGGAAATGACGTGGGGTATCTTTTCATATGCTTATTTACTATCTGTATATCTTCTTTAGTGAGGTGTCCGTTAAGGTCTTTCTCCCATTTTTAAACTCAGGATATTTATTTTCTTACTGTTGAGTTTTAAGAGTTCTTTGTATATTTTGGATAAGAGCCCTTTATTAGATGTGTCTTTTGTAAATATTTTTTCTCACTCTGTGACTTGTCTTCTCATTTCTCTCTCTCTCTCTTTTGATATTCATGTTTATTACCTATGATGGATATAAAAATGGACAGACTTAGGTGGAAAAATATATATAAATCCTATGCTAAACATGACACAGAAGTTCTTCCTTTATATAATGCACCTGGATACTGCTGTGCTCTATAAGACCTTACCTGAATTGATCATGATTATTTCCCTGCCTCATATGCATTGTTCTCCCTCTCTCCCACTGTACTCTAGCTACTGGTCTTCTGGTTGTCTTTTAGGCACACTGGGCTCACTAATTTCTAGGGCTGCTACACTGCTATACTTCCCCCAGGACTCTTCTTGGTCTCATTCTCTTGATACTGTCTTTCACAGAGCAGAAGTTTTAATTTTAATGAAGCCCAGCTTATCAATTATTTCCTTCACGGATTGGGCCTTTGTTGCCTAAAAGGGCCTTTGTATCTAAAAGCCTTCTTCCATACCCAAGGTCATCTAGGTTTTTTCCTATGTGAGACCTTAATTATGTCACTTTCCTCTCTTCTCCTCATTTCCTCACCTTAAAAACAGTGGTAATACTGCATAATGTTATAAGGTTAACTGAGATAACATATTTAAAATTTCCTGTCAGGACCTTGTATATAATAGATGCTCAATAAATGTTTATGCTGCTGCCTTTTGTCTCTTCCACAGTGATATTCCCTTAGTCAATAAAAAAAAAATTTGCTGAATTGAACTGTAAGTCTTCACAGCATTACAGTAATAGAAGTTCAAGTTAATAGTGTGAACTCCTGTAAGAACCCTCTACACTGTTGGTGGGAATGTAAATTGATACAACCACTATGGAAAACAGTATGGAGGTTCCTTAAAAAATGAAAAATAGAACTACCATATGACCCAGCAATCCCACTACTGGGCATATACCCTGAGAAAACCATAATTCAAAAAGAGACATGCACGGCAATGTTCATTGCAGCTCTATTTACAATAGCCTGGACATGGAAGCAATCTAAGTGGCCATCACCAGATGAATGGATAAAGAAGATGTGGCACATATATACAATGGAATATTACTCAGCCATAAAAAGAAACGAAATTGAGTTATTTGTAGTGAGGTGGATGGACTTATAGTCTGTCATACAGAGTGAAGTAAGTCAGAAAGAGAAAAACAAACACTGTATGCTAATGCATATATATTGACTCTAAAAAAAAAAAAGGTACTGATGAACCTAGTTGCAGTGCAGGAATAAAGAGGTAGACATAGAGAATGGAGTTGATGACATGGGGCTGGAGGGCAAAGCTCGGGCAACGTGAGAGTAGCATAGAAGTATATACACTACTGAATGTAAACTAGTTGGCTGGTGAGAAGCAGCAGCGTAGCACAGGGAGATTGGCTCGGTGCTTTGCCATGACCTAGAGGGGTGGCGTAGGGAGGATGGGAGGGAGGCTCAAGAGGGAGGGGATATGTGGACATGTGTATTGCATATGGCTTATTTGCTTTGTTGTGCAACAGAAACTACCACACTGTTGTGAAGCAATTATACTCCAATAAAGATGTATTAAAAGAAACCCAAAAAACGAGGCCTTGGAGCCAGAGCATCCTCAGAACTTACTTGCTGTGTAACCTCAAGTCACCAAATCTCTACGTGCGTCAGTTTTCTCATGTGTAAGGTGGGCCTAATTACCTAATAGAGCTCTTTTAGGATTGCATGAGTTAATGTACATAAAAGCCTAAGAATAGTGCCAATGGTAATTTCCATGTAAGTGTTAAATGAATATTCATATATGTATAGAGCTGGAAAACCACTTTCCTCCATTCCTCACCAGGCTCCACAGCAGTATTTATTATACTTACTGTAGATGAGGAGGCTCCAAACCCTTTATCATTTACCAGAGTTTGGTTCAGACCCATTTGGTACGTTAAATGTACTTATGTGTGTATAAACTAAAGCCACATCTCAAGAAGGGTATTGTGGGAACGGGGTAGAAAGTTGAGAGAGAATTTACCATAAAGAAAAAGTCTGGCTTGTCTAGGAAGACAGATTTCTGAGGTTTAGAGAGGAGTAGATTCCATGTACTGGATGGTAGCTGGCAACCAAACATATCCTGCCTAACTATTGTGGCAGTGTCTTCTTGCCTTCGGGAGAAACAAACTGTGTCTGAAACCTGAGAGTCACATCAACCCTTAATGGAGCATAATGCAGAGGAAGAGAGGTCCTTTCTTTATCACAGGGGACTGTGGAGCACTCACAGGGCATTGAGGACTGAGGGAGTGATTTCTGGGTTGACCACAAGAGATGTGGCTCTCAGCAGGGGTAGAGGAAGAAAATCATGCTAAGCAGTTCAGACCCCCTGGGCCAAGTCAGGTGCTGTAGGCAGCCAGGATGACTTCATGTCATAGGTTGGGTTCTCTGGAAGCCGATGCTGAGGTGGAATTTGGTATGCAGGATATTTATTAGGAACCAGCACCTGTGGAGGGAAGGGACAGGAAGCAGGATTGGGCAGATAGAGAAGTTAAATTGTTGCAGGCCAAACAAAGCCTTGGTCAGCCCCATTGGGAGCTCTGGGTCACACATGGCCTATCAGAGTTGTCCTGAGTGGGCTGACATGGTTGAGCCTTTACCTCCCTTCTCCATCTGCCACTGGGTGTGGGCTGCCCTGGGAAGGGTGTGCCCTTGGGTGATACGGCTGTTTGCAGCTGAGGCCAAGGGAGACGTTTGCTGGGACAAACCCTCCCCTGAAGGGGAATCTGGATGGTGCATCTCTGTGTCCACCAGAGTTCATACAGCCAGAGAAGGGGATTCTCAGAGATCCTGGAGGAGGAGGGGTGAGAGCTCTGCCAGGGACTGGTGTTCCTGTATTAGCAAGTAGGGCTTTGAAGCTGATGAAATATGTGCAATTCATATTAATGTGACCTCGTGCATACCCGTGATGTGATGAGACCTGGGACATTCAAGTTACATATGTTCATTGAGCACTTTTATAATAAAAATGATCGAAATAATGAAAAAAAAATGACCTAAAACTCCACCACTCCCTCTAGTCACTTGCTCCCTTCTGGTCTTTCTCAGATATATCTGTAAATTTTATAGAGTCCAGTTTTATCTTGTTTTTATGCTAATTTGAGGACTTAGATCTAAAAGTCTAAACACTGTGTGGGAAAAGTGGTCTAGGTGGTAATGAAAGAGGTGTAACCTGGACAGCGTGAGTGAGGAGATGTGGCATACATCACTGCTCAGCCCAGGCATCAGGTAAAGAATCGGCCTGAGGAAATAAACTCTTGTAGCTCTGACTACGAACTCCACCCCGCCCCCTTTCAGAAAAATTAATCTTTATGATTAAGTGGTGGTGTTGATATCAAGAGCAATGTTCTTAATATCTTATTCCAGCCTGCTTCTTCTGAGTCATCAGTACAATTTCCCTGAGCTTGTTAGTTTTTGCGTGTTGGCCTCATAACAGGCTGCTGCATTTTGGGTTGATTATTTGCATTTAAAAAAATAGGCTGCTCGCACTGCATTAAATTTTTATAGCTACTCTGTTCATTGATCAGATCACTCTGATAGCAGTTACTACTCCAGCTGTATGTTTTAATTACGCTTGAACAATCAGCCTTTCTTAGTCCTTGAGTAATTTGCTGAGCTTAATTTGTCCTTTTGTCTAATTCCAACTTAAATTATTTCATTAGTGTTGGCAGTCCTGTATTACACATCCTTCCTGGTCTTTTTAAGTCAATTTCTTGGGGTTTTAATTATGTAGACTAGTCAATAAAAGTTGATGCCAACCAAAGAACTATCAAGGCAAATGATCACGAAGAATATATGTGCACAAGATACATTTCATTAATGAACATCCATAGCATTTATGCCAAAACATTAACTAATGAATTTATACCATATCCCATAAGAATGGTCAGCAATTTTATTTTTCTTTTAGTTAATGACAATCTGTGTCACAAAGAAACTATACAAACTATTGAAAGCTGCACAGCAAGCTAGAGAAAAATGATTAGGTATTTCTGGATCATGGAAGCATTAAAATAAATGATTTATTTGAAGATAGTAATAATATATTAGATGCTGATCAAAACACTGACTTTTGATAACTTTTATTTTCATACCTAAGAGATTATGTAAGGAAGGGACTTAAGCTTGCAGTTCAGAGGTTTTAAATTGCCTGACTGTGGGCTATATTTGACCCACAGACCTGTCTTCTGGAGTCTACACAATTTTATTTTTTTTAATTTGGATTTGAATGCCTTTAAAAGGGACATGAACTCTCCAGCTCCCCACCTCTGCCTTGTAACCTTGTATTTGGCCTGCTTTATACATATTTAAGTAACCGTCCTGATCCTGTGAGGTGCTTGAGCTTGCTACTCCTGATTCTAGTTCAGTGCTGTCTCTTTCAACTAGAGAGCTAAGACCCAGAGGGCTGAAGTTTGAAAGCACCCAAACAATTACTAGTAGAGCTCAGCCTAGAACCCTTATGTCATGGATCCACTCCAGTATTTTTTCCATTACATTGAGCAGCCTCTATAAATTTCCTTCAGAGAATTAAAGCAAGACACGTATTTCATTACATCTTTTTGGATTATGGAAATAAGGCCTTAAAGCTATAATCTAGAGGTAGTTATTAGTAAATATGCACATTAACACTTAGAAGATCTCTAGAAAGAACTAAATGGATAATTCGGAGGTCTTGAGCCTCTCTGATCCCTTTGAGGAGGGTGTTGCCAAGCCACTGACTGTCATGTCAGCTAGATCATGAGCTCCTTGAGGACAAGGGCTCTCTTTCATTCCCTAGTTTGTCCAGTCATTCATTCCATGAATATGTATTGAGTGTCTCTTATGTACAGGAAGATTCTAGGATACAGTAGTGAATCAAATAGATATAGTCCCTGTACCAGGAAGCCTGCCATTTCAACTGGAGCATGATTACTGACTGGGATAAACTATGTGTGAAAGCTCTCTACTCCACCAATGACCAATTCTCAGCCCTAACAACCTTACTTTGGAAATGAAACTCCTTCTCTGATGATACCATCCTCAGGTCTCTCTGAGACTTTCTCCATGTGTCCCAGCACATTGCTCTAGGAGCTCCAGTATTCCTGAGGTTGTCTGCATTTATGCCATCTATCTGTCACCCAGCCTTCACCTTGGGCTCAGTTTCAGCCACCATTTAACATCTCTTAAACCACTATCATGTGGGAACTTGCCTGTGCCAATGGCCACATTCACCTTCAGAATAACTGGGCTCATGCTTGGTCCTGGGAGTGGGGGCAGGAAAAGAAACTCTAGTCTACTCTTTTCTCTTTTCCTGGCTGGGCAGGAAAAGCAGTAGTGACAGTCATGTTAGGAAACACTGCCTTATAGCTCAGTCTTGTGGAGAGTTTTCTCTTCAGACAGAGGCCATTCAATCCTTTCTCTAAAGTCTCAGCTAATAGCTGGTTGAAAATTTATCTTTTTGGAGTTGGTATTAAGGAAAATCTGAAATGAGTATGGATAGGGAATAATATGGCTGAGGGGCAGCCTGGGCCTGAACACACAAAGTCATGAAACATGTCGCATTTCAGGAACACAGTGTTCAAAGTCGTGAGCCGCCACCTGCATCCTCCACAGTTGATTGTTCAATCAAATCTAAGCTCTTTAGCATGGCATCCCAGCTCTCCATGGTTTGTTCATAGGCTAACTTTCTACCTTCATCTCCCATGAGTTGCTCTGTAGTCTTTGCTTTGGTTAAACAGAACCTCTCAGTATTTGCTTCATCATCCCTATATTTTCTTCCTCCTGTTCTTTGCTTAGGCTTTTCTCTCAGTTTGGAATCCCTTCCCTCTACTTAGAAGACCCACCCTTCCCTCCTATCTCTGCATGCCCAAAGCCTAACTATCATTTGAGGCCCATCTACAATGCTACCTCCACCATGAAGCATTCTGTAATTCATGATGGTTCTCCTTTTCCCACGACTTCTTCCCCAGCTGGAAGTCCTCTCTCCCTGTTTTGAGCTTCTACAGAGCCTTCTCTTTCCATGAATATCTGCTTTTAAATAGAATATAATTATCATAGTCATTCAGTGGTAATTATACCAGGTTAAGCTCCTTGGAAACAGGGCCCTTGTCTGATATCTTTGAAATTTCTACAGGCCAGTTTGAGTGTTTTGCACTCACCAAATACAAAATACATTGAATACATTACTCTCAGAAAATGCCAAACACATATAAATATCTAAACATAACTGTGTAAGATGAAGTCGCTATATGGACCAGTCTCAATACAGTCTTTAAAAAAAAAGACCCCTGTCTGAAATTCCAAAAATACTTGAAAAAGCAATTTTAATCTTTAAACAAGCAATCTCGCAAAAATACAACAAAAACTAACGAAGAGCAAACACAAAACTAAACAAAAATGATTTACCTTTACAGAGTATAGCATAACTTCTTAAAATCATCTTTTCCCATCTTCCTCATTAACAATGTCCTGAAGGCTTTCACCCCCACCCACAGCAGCACCCTCACTCTCCCACCCGCAGCTTTAGTAAGCCCTCCAGGCTCCCTAGTTTTTCTATGCTCTTGCCAATATAAATCCAGCTAGTCTCCCCGAGTTTAGCCAGTTCTCCCCTCTCCTTGACCCTAGCAGGCTCACAAGGGTTGATGGGGCTGAGCAAACCATGATACTTGTGGGTGGATGTGAGTTGGGGAGTTTATCAGTAACCCCTCCCTCCCTTACAGAACATTTCCATGTTCCATAACATTTACACCCACCCAATGAGTGTTTTTGCTAAGGATTTCTGAGACAGGGAATTGCCATCACTTCCTAACTGAAAAAGAACACATGAGAATGTACTTTGGGATTAGTGCCTGAGAGCCTCTTTCTGAACTGGGTCTTTGGACCGAAAAACCTCACATAAAGGTAGTGCAACTGCGGACAGTTAGGTGAAAGTGAGTCTTGCTGGTTGGCAGCCATCAGCTCCCAAGCTACAGGCAAAAAAGTGAAGAGCCAGAGCCTTCTGAGCCATTTGTTACCTGTGATGGCAGGCCTCCCCCTCCCCCTTAAATGAGGTGACAGTAAGCATTTTTCAGCTTGTGCTTTCAGAATGTAACTAGTGTAGTATTTTTTATTCTGGTGCTGCTTGGCTTGCTTCATTTGCTTTTATGACAGTGCTTGGGTACGATTAAATGACAATTTAATGTGTATAATAACTCATTTAAAGTTTTAGCGAGGGCTTGAATGAAGGTGATGGGGTTTGAGCACATATTCAAGCAAACTGTACAGTTTAAACCTAAGCTAGGGACAACTTAGAACGATTTCTTATCTTGGCAGAAAAACAGCTCAATTATCTACATCTTTCCCTTCTCAGTGCGCTCTCTCTCTCTCTCTCTCTCTCTCTCTATCTCGTTTCTTACGTGTAGTTTCTACTTTTTGATTTTATAGGGGACAGTGCTGGGGAATCTGGGCTTAATCCCCATCCTGTGTACTTTAATTTCTTCCTGGGATTCATAAGCTATTTGAAAAATACCTTGAGTCACGGAAACTCCTCTTAGCCCAAGGTTTTGTGAACCATGTTGGGTCGGGGGTTCAGAATGTTCGGGACTTAGGCAAAGGCTCCAGACTCTTTTTCTCTTCCTGTCAGAACATGAGAAGAATGTAACTTGTCATCTGTTTGCCTCATATGTGTTTTCTGAGGATAGTCAGATGATGTTTGATGACTTACTTTGTCACCATTCAATTCAATGTACAGTAGGTGGAGGAGAGAGGGGGAATAGGAGTTGAGTTCACCATCCTCTCCAGGAGATCCTGGCTGAACTCAAGGCTTGGTTGCGGTGAACAGGCACCAGTACCATAGATCGGATGGCATATGCCTTCTTCAGCTGACCACTATGGTCATGGCCCAGGAGGAGTGGAGGGCAAGGGGAATCCTGACCCAACACATTTTTCCAGCTTTTTTTTTTTTTTTTTTTTTTGCGGTACACGGGCCTCTCACTGTTGTGGCCTCTCCCGTTGCGGAGCAAAGGCTCCAGACGCGCAGGCTCAGTGGCCATGGCTCACGGGCCCAGCTGCTCCGCGGCACGTGGGATCTTCCCGGACTGGGGCGTGAACCTGTGTCCCCTGCATCGGCAGGCGGACTCTCAACCACTGCGCCGCCAGGGAAGCCCCATTTTTCCAGCTTTAAATGCTCCCTGCAAATGGAAGTGCCAAAAAGTCCCTCCTGAATGGATTGGAGGGTAGCTTTTTTCTAGGGCTCGAGCTTCTGGGTCTTAAGCTCTTAACAGTCTGCTGATGACCTGGTGTCTGCACTAAGTTCAGCAAGAATACGGCGACCTCCGAGGGGCCAGGGACCACCAATTTGCCTAACGAGGGATGAACTGGCCCAGGTCAGAAATGGAGCAGTTCAGAACTCCCATGCTGATCAGGTATTGGTTTGAGAATAAAAGGTTCCTTTTTGTTCATTTGTTTTACTTCTTCAGACTTTGAAATGGCAAATCACAGAGTACACCAGATTTATAATAGTTGGTACATAACTACTAGCAGGTCTCCTTAGGTCCAGAGCTCAGTTTACTAGGAATCTGCCACTTCAAGGGGGAGAACTGCTGGATGTTAGCACAGGTTGAAGCAAAACTGCAGAGATTTCAGAGCCATTGCTTTTCAATCTAGATGTTTTTTAAGCCTGTTTCCAGGAACTCTGAGTTGTCTGCTCCTAGGAGACATTTTTGAATTTCTTATCTTCTCTCGGCTGCTTTGTAACAAAGAGGGTCTAATGTGTGCCAGGCTGGTATGGAGAGAAATGACCCAGTTTCTAGAAATGTGGCCCATCATGGCAGGTTTTTATTTCCTTTTAAATTATTAAATTTTTTTTTTGTGATAAGAACACAGCATGAGATCTACCTTCTTAACAAATTTTTAACTGTATAGTATGGTATTGTTTTTTTTTTTTTTTTTTGCGGTACACGGGCCTCTCACTGTTGTGGCCTCTCCCGTTGCGGGGCACAGGCTCCGGACGCGCAGGCTCAGCGGCCATGGCTCATGGGCCCAGCTGCCCCGCAGCACGTGGGATCTTCCCAGACCGGGGCACAAACCTGTGTCCCCTGCATCGGCAGGCGGACTCTCAACCATTGCGCCACCAGGGAAGCCCTGGTATTGTTAATGCTAGGCACTATGTTGTAGACAGATGTCTATAAAGTATTCATCTTGCATTCATCTTACTCACTATAAATTGAAATTTTATACGTGTTGAATAGCAACTCCCCATTTTCCCTCTACTCCCAGTTCTTGGAGTAGAAAGTAGCATCATGCTACTTTCTGTTTCCATGAGTGTGACTATTATAGGTACTTCATATAAGTGGAATCATGCAGTATTTGTAACTGGCTTATTTCACTTAGCATAATGTCCTCCAGGTTTATCCATGTTGTTGCATATTATAGGATTTCCTTCTTTTGAAAGGATGAATAATATTCCATTATATGTATATACCACATTCTCTCTCTTTCTTCCTTCCTTTCTCCTTCCCTTCCTCCTTCCCTCCCTCCCTCCCTCCCTTCTTTCTTTTCCTTCTTTTTCTTTCTTTCTCTCCACCACCCCCCCTTCTTTCTTTCTCTCTGTGCGTTGGGTCTTCATTGTTGCGTGCGTGCTTTCTCTAGTTTGGGCGAGTGGGGGCTACTCTTCATTGTGGTGCACAGGCTTCTCATTGTGGTGGCTTCTCTTGTTGCGGAGCACAGGCTCCAGGCACGTGGGCTTCAGTAGTTGTAGCATGTGGGCTCAGTAGTTGTGGCATGTGGGCCCCAGAGCACACGGGCTTCAGTAGTTGCGGCGTGTGGGCTCAGTAGTTGCGGTGCATGGGCTTAGTTACTCTGTGGCATGTGGAATCTTCCTGGACCAGGGATCGAACCTGTGTCACCTGCATTGGCAGGCGTATTCTTAACCATTGTGCCACCAGGGAAGTCCCTACATTTTCTTTATCCATTCATCTGTTGATGGACATTTGGTTTATTTCCATATCTTGGCTATTGTGAATAATGCTGCAGTGAACATGGGGGTGCAAATATGTCTTCAGCATGGCATTTTTGATTCTTTCTGATATATTCCCATAGGTGTAAATGCTGGATCATATGGTATTTCTTTTAAAATTTTTTGAGAAACCTCCATACTGCTTTCCATAATGGCTGTAACAGTTTGCATTTGTATCAACAGTGCACAAGGAATTCCTTTTCTCTACAGCCTCACCAGCACTCATTATCTCTAGTTGTTTTGATAAAAGTCATTCTAACTGGTAAGAGGTGATATCTCATTCTGGTTTTGATTTGCATTTCCATGGTGATTAGTGATGTTGAGTTCCTTTTCATGTAACTGTTGGCAATTTGGATGTCTTTGGGAAAATGTCTATTCAGGTTCTTTGCCCATTTTAAAATTACATTACTTGTGAGTTTTTTGCTACTGAATTTTGTTAAGTTCATGTATGTTTTGGATATTATTCCCTTATCAGCTGTATGGATTGTATATATTTTCTCCCATTCCTTAGGTTGCCTTTAGATTTTGTTGATTTTTTTTCCTTTGCTGTGCGGAAGCTTTTTAGTTTGACGTTAATGACTACATATTAAAGTTGTGTTTTAATTCTTAAGTTAGTCCTGGGAAAAATAGCTTTTTATTTTTTTCCTTTCATAACTGTCTCTTGGCTCTAGGCCAATTAATAACTCCAATTTAATGATTTTAGCTTTATTAACAGTCTGCTTTACTGCCAATCAGAAGATTCTTGCAAAAGGTAGAGGAAATCGGGTTTCAGTGGCTCATTTCCTTCCTCTTTAGGAGGTGTCTGAATACCAGTGCCAGTGCTTTGGCACAGCTGACCTTGAAGGGTGCTGTTGAGAGAGCTCATGAGGGGAGCCAAGATAACGAGGGAGGCTGAGAGTCTCCTATTTGTGGAAGCCTTTTAGATCCTACTGGAAATCGGTATCTTAATTACATATGCTTTTTTCTGTTTTGTTTGTCTTGTTTTTTTTCCCTACACGAGGAGGCAATTAATTTCCACAAAGCACAACAAGCATATTTTGGAGTGTCACGTTTTAAAGTCGTTTTGTTTGCATCTCAATGGCCAAATTCAAAATAGGGGCGAGGAGGGTGGTTTGAACATTCCAAGAATAACAGAGTATCCAGATCATCAGTGGGGATGCAACCTTATAGGGCAATCAGAAGGAGAAGCTGAAATCACAACCTCTCATTTATCCACTAGTAATAATGCCGAGTGCATTACAGGGTGTTTTTCTGGCAGGAGCATTTGTTTCTATAGAACAAGACTAGATTTGAAAATGCATTTTGGTTTAGCAACCCCATTTCCCCCTGACTGAGGGATAAGGGACTTGAATACCACTTTTGTGCTCAGTGGTTAATTGTGTGTGTGTGTGTGTGTGTGTGTGTGTGTGTGTGTGTGTGTGTGCCCGCACGCGCATGCACTCACATGTGGTGTGAGGGCAGGGAGGGATGGGAGAGGGCTATGCAGGAGGACTGTGAGAAATAGGTAGGAACATACATATACTCTCAGTCACTTGGCTTTTGTTCCTGTGTCTTTTCCTTGGTGCCAAATCTGAGCAGTAGGTGTTAGGAAAGAGAAATGGGCACATGGTGGGAGAGTGATGACAAAGATGGGGGGTGACAAGGGGGCCATCTGCTCTCTGTCTTTATCACCGGGGCCTAATACTTGACTCTGAATGCTAAATTTCAATTCTTAAAAAAAAAATATTCAACTTAATTTTAATTTCTATCTTGCAGGACTTAGCTGAATGCTGAACATTTAATCTAATCAAGATTACACTCAGCACTGCTTTCAGTCTTTGCTGAGAGTTCTGTTGAGTCATTTATTAACTCAATGGTTTAAACAGAATTAACAGGACAGCCACAAATCTAAGAGAGAGAGGCTAGGCCCAGGCAGGCAAGGGGAAGATAGTTGGCCTGTTTTGTCTTGGGGCTAGAAAGCCCTGGACAATGTTACAGTGACCTCTAGACTGAGGGATGTTTTCAATGAGAAGGATGGAGACTGCTGTTTGCCATCAGCATAGCATGGACAATAGTTCATGAGCTCTAGCAACAGTGTAAAAGCTATTCCTGGTTAGTGAGGACTTGGCACTTGGGGGTATGTGTCCCTTTGGAACAGTGGAGACCTCTGAATAGAGAGTGTTCCCATCACTACTTGCCCCCATAGCAAAACATTACCTGCTTACTGATGGCTGCCTCAAATGCCCAATCTAGCCTTTCCTGAGATATGTGTCCCAGGAAGCCTGGTCCAGGTAGCCTCAGACATGAAAGTGATATGAGGAGATCCAGCTCTTGGCATGTGAAGAGAAGATCTCTGATTCATATAAGGATAGTACTTAAGGTGATTTCTACAGGTCTTATTTTCCTGATAATTCTTTTCTGAGCCTGTTACTTCTAACTAGAAGTTTTCATTTCTGATATCTTCCTTTAGATTTAATGCTGTCTACTGTGGTGAAGACACAAATAGCAAATGCTCCCTTCTCTGTAATAGTCTATGGCTCTATCATTACCAATATCTCTGTGAAGGTGTAGCCATAGTGGCTTGTCTGGGGTGAGATGTGATAAACTGGATATGATAGCTTCTGAGTCCCCCAATCAAATACTCTTGACCATATAGGTATTTGATTATGGCAGTTAAAATCTCAGCATATCCTTGTGTCCTGTGTCCCCAGAAATAGGAACTGAGGTACTAGATGTTTATACATTAGTCTGTGACACCAAACATGTTCCAGAGTGGAGGGATGCCCGGGCTTATATCATACCGAGTCTATTATGCTTTAGTCTGAGCTAATCAACCCCTCTTCCAGCAAAGTAGTCTGGGTAGTTATTTTCATTTTCAGAATGAAATGAGGGATTTACAGACCAGTCCCTAAGCTTGACAGCTGCTCCCTCAATCCCCTCAACAAAGCTCTTGAGCAGGTGTAGGTGAGAAGACACTGGGTGAAGGATGGCAGAGGGTTGTTATCTTCTGTGCTTGAGAACAGAACCATAGGGAAGAGTGTGGACTGAAATCCAGCCTGTGCTTCAGGACACTGTCAGTCTTGATGAAGAGGGGCTTTTTAAAAAAATATGTAAGAAGACACTGCTTGCCAAACTCTTCACCATCAGAGGAGTGACCTTCTTTTCTGCACAAAGATCCTATATATACTGTGACCCTTATGCATCCAGATGCCACGAGTCTCATTACACATTGCACAGCCAGCATAGGGGCTGAAGGAGAATCTAATGACAATCCATTTGGTCAAGTTATTCCCTTAACATTAAAGTCTGACACTCCCAGATTATGATGGATTGTAATCATGTTATGGGAAGCTTACTGGAAGCAGGACAAGTAGAGGTAGGATGGGGGACTCTTTACTTTCCCCTTTTCTTTTGTACGCTGCTCTCATGGTTGTCTAGTAAAGGCAGGGAAGCTGAGTTACAAAGAAAAGCACAGTAAATTTCGGGGAATTGATATACTCTCACAAAAAGAAATGCTACAAAAAATGTCCCCCAAATGTAAATGCAAAGTGTGGAGTTTGTCTTTGGGCTGTCTTCAAGAAACGGACTTAAATCCAATTGCTAGGGCTATACGAGACTCATCTGATCAGCAGGCATTCCGTTCCACAGGGGCTAAAACTGTTTTGTTTTCAAAGGGGAAAACACATCTGTGTTTGCCCTCCTTTGCTTTGTAAAATTGAACTGCAGGAACTCATGAATAATAGAAAGAACACTAAGGACTGTGAAATTAACACTGGCATGAAACAAAATTTCTAAAAGGGGAAACTCTACTGGAAGAAGACTCTCTTCAACCTCCCCCAGACAGGGGTTTGGAAACTGGGACATCTTAGCATTGGAGGGTGAAATAAGAAGTCCAATTTGGTTGCTGCTTTCAGGAAGGTGACAATTTTCAAATCCTTTGGGTCAGATATTTCTTATTTTATGAAGATCTTTAAGGGTGGGAACTATGGTGGATTATGGCTCCAATGAGGAGCATATGTCCAATTGTGACATTTGTCCATGGGAACTACCATCTTACTCTTTAGTAATGAAGATAGCTAACTTTTATCGAACACTTACTATGTGCCAGACACTGTGCTTTACACATAGTTTCTCACATAATTTCATAACTAGTAAGGCAGATACAATTACTTCCATTTCACAGATGCAGACACTGAGGTGCAGAAGGGTCAAGTCACACAGCTATTAGGAAATGAGGCTGGCTCTCAACCCAAGCTTGAATGACTTTGGAGCCTCTCCTTTAACCACCACAGCACCCCTTTGTCTTCGTGTGTCCTCTTAGCCCTTTGCAAAGCTCCCGTACAACTTACTGTGATGGCCTAGTGGCCCCTCTTCCTTTGCCTTTCTGCTCCCCACAAGGCAACACCCTGCCTTATGTACTCCTCATGTTCCAGATTTTCTCCAGGTTGTCTTGGGGTCATATAGAATAAGCTGGGGGAAGAGGAAGTATCCTACAAGAAGTGCTTTATTGAGAGAAGTAGTACTCTGTGCTGTTTCTACCCCAAAGTCACCACAGCATACTTAAAAGTACTTAAAAACCGTAAAGCACTGAATAAATAAAAAGTCTGAGTTTTGGAATCAGAGAGATCTGGGTTTCGTTCATTCATTCATTTGTGGATTTTTTACTGACCCCCTACTATGTGCCAAGCACTGTGTTAAATGCTAGATTTGAATTCCAGATTCACTACTTATAGCTATGGACCTTGGGAAATTTATTCAACCTCTTTAATGAGAATAATAATAGTTACCTCTGAGCTGTTCTAAGATTAGAAGCTAGCACATAGTAAGAGTTCAGTAAATAGTATTAATAAAAGGAAAAAAGTGCTGTTTTGGAGCCAGTGCCTGCTTATATTACTCTCCCTTAAGGCTTTGCTTGCCAAGGTTTCAGCTAGCTAGAGTGCATCACCAAGGCCTGGGAAGTTAATGTACTAAACTAAGCTATTATCCTTTGCAAAGGCCTTTTAGCAAGATAATGACTTAGCCCAAAGGAATACCTAATTCTGGGCACAATGGCAGACTCAAATGGAGGTCATTTCAGCAAGGGACTTGCACATCAAACCATCAAATACCTGCCTGCCTCTTTACTTTAGTAACTGCCTTCTGACAGATAAGAAGTTTTCCTCCTGTATGATCAAATGAACAGGTAGTTGCTTAGAAGTATGGATAAATTTATTTTAAATAATGCGGGAATTTCCATTTATCCTTCTAGGTATTAATATCTCACCTCTATTTAATGCATAGTCCACTGACGTAAGCATTTGAGGTTTTTCAGATGCCCTCAGTAACACTACTTGGCTAATCTAATGTGATTCAGCTAATAGGTTTTCTATCAGCGTTTATGGACCATCTCATCCATCTACCCTTCTGCCTAATAGAAGTGTTTGTATCCAGTAGGTCTGAGCTATCGTCTTTCCCAAAGCAGTTAATTCTGTTTGAAAATCAATACGTAGAATTTGTGCTTCCATGGTATATTCTCTGAGACAGAATGGAAGCTAATTTCTCTCTTTCCAATGAGTTCATAAAAGAGTAAAGAATGAGTCTTGAAATAATCCTGTTTTTAGAATAAGGCTTTTTAAAATTACTTTTTTTTAAATCTACAAAGCCTAAGGGTTAGGAATAGTAACTACTTGAAGATGATTTAAGTTATTAGCAGGAAATAGTGTTCCCTCTCTCTCTCTGGATCAGTAGCCTCCAGTGGCTTCCATCTCACTCTGAGTTTCATCCAGACAGAGCCAGACTGTGGTTTGCAAAGCCCAGTCCTATCTGGCCTCTTCTCTTACTTCATTTCCTAGCAGGCTCTCCTCACCCACTTGGGTCCAGTCACATTAGCTTTTCCACTATTGCTAGGCTCAGTCATGTTGAGGATGCTTCCAGCATAGGGTCACCTCCTTCAGGTCTCTGCTTTCAGGTAAGTTTATCAATGATGCTGCCTCTACTCTCTTACTCTTTCTGCCCTTTACTGGCATTCATTAACTCCTTTCCTGACTCTATTTTAATTCTTAGCCCTTGTGCTCATCTCACATACTACTTACTTTTTGTTTAATCGTTCATTATATCTCTCTCCAGCACAATGTAAGCTCCTTGGGCGAGAATTCTTCCCTGTCTTGTTCGCTGCTGAATCCCCAGGGCCTGGAAAGCTGCCTGGCAGGTAGTAAGCACTTAGTAGATACATGTTGAATTCAAGTATGATTGTGGATGAATTATTTAGTTTGTTAAATTTCACTCTTGGTGTTTAGATACAACAACAACAATATGTTACTGTTGTATAGAAACGTAGAGGTTCTCAGACACTTTTCAATCCAGGCTGTTGAAAAGCCAGTATTCAAAATGCCCAGAGAGCAGCAAAAGTCTATCTGGAATTCCAAATAACTCAAAATACAGGGGTTGTGGTAAAACCAACTGGAAGTATTAGAAATCTACATGCTAAAAGAAATCTACATACAAATGAAAAACACATTAAAGACCCAAATCACAGGACTAAAGGAGGCCCAGGAAGAGAAAGCAACTGGTTTGCAATCTTAGTTTCCATCCTAAATCACTTTCTGACCTATAGCATTTTTTCTAACCTCTGGGACTTAAAATTTTTTTTTCCTAGTGGGAGATGACTTTTCCCCCTTTCTTTACTTTATTATCTTGTATTGTTTCAGTCATTTACTTTGAGATCTTTAAGCTGTGGCATGTTATTTGTAACGAGGTAAGGAAGGCACATTGGCTCCTTTGAAACTTTCATTATTATTAAAACTAATGCAGTGAAGTTGAGTCCTCTTCTGAGGCTTTCCTACAGCCGTTGCTTGCTGCTGGTAAATATTCATAAATGTGCTATCATGGAAATGAGATAGAATGCCTCAAAATTACTTTGGGGGCATAAGGAAGGCCCTGAAGAGTGAACGGGGAGGATGCATTTCATTTTCAGATTTGTAATGAAGAAAGTATTCTTTCTGTCAGTGGATGATGTGCCTTGCCCTGGAGAAGGATTCCAAGGACCTGAGCAGATAGTGTTCAAGGCAACAGTCACACAGTGATGGCAGCAGGTTCTATCCATACCTGAGTGGGGTACCTCTGAGGGGGCTGGTAGCAATTTCTTAGGAGTTCCCATCAGTAAAAAGGGACTCTTGGCACTGACCGTGTTTTGGAATACATCTTAAAACTCCTTGATGCCTTCTCATGCTCATTAGAGGATTTTCTAATGAGCTTCTGATGGCGGTCATACTGTTAGGGCATCTTTAACTGTAAGTGTTGAATCCTCCTCTCCTCTCCCTCTTTCATTATCTACCTGTGGGCAAATCTAGGCTCCAGGGTTAAGGGCAGAATGATTCAAAGATTTTGGTGAGTTGATGAAAGTGATATATTTAATCAGAGGCTGTTTCCGGAGAGAGACATCTGTTCTTTGGAATCACTTAAAGGAGAACTATAATCTAGAAAATTAAAGGCATCAGCAATATTTGCAGTTGTGGAACGTCAAGGTCAGGAGAAAAAAAAAAAAGCCCAAGAGGGCACTCTTGTCACTGATTTCAAAGGAGCTAATTCTTAGGGTTATTAGCTGCCTCAATTTACAACGCTACATACCCTTGAACACCAAATGCTCATTATCAAAAATTAAAGAAGCGTGGAGCTGAGATTTGAATTATATTTCAGATAATAGATTTTGGAACATGCTTCATATTGTTAAGATTGACCTGACCTTACAACTAATAAAGGTTTCCAGTAGGCACAGAATCTCAGTTATAATACCTTGTTTCCACAAGTATGAGAAAAGCAAGGAAAAACTCCTTTGTTTTTACTTCCATCATGGTGCCCCGAAGTAGGCAAAATTGTTAGGTGGGTAAAGCCTGGCTTTGGAATCTACAGCCTTGACTTTCCTTGGGCTCTCCATGTCTGAAAGATCTTAACCACTTTCTCTCTCTCTCTCTTTTTTTTTTAACGTCTTTATTGGAGTGTAATTGCTTTACATTGTTGTGATAGTTTCTGCTGTATAACAAAGTGAATCAGCTATACATATACTTATATCCCCATTTCCCCTCCCTCTTGCTTCTCCCTCCCACCCTCCCTATCCGACACCTCTAGGTGGTCACAAAGCACCGAGCTGATCTCCCTGTGCTATGTGGCTGCTTCCCACTAGCTATCTATTTTACATTTGGTAGTGTACATATGTCATTGCCACTGAGGATGCTTCTGTTTCCTTCCTAAAAAATGATTAAGATAGAGTAGGTGCAAAGAAGAGAAAGCACCTACTCTATCTTAATCATTTTTTAGGAAGGAAACAGAAGCATCCTCAGTGTTAAAACATGGACAGTAGATTAGTGGGTTTATATGAAGCCAGAGAAAAATGTTCTAAATGGTGGATTTTCAGGCTTCTGCTATCTATGTGGGGGGGTCTGGGAGGTAGATGGTTATATACTGAGTTCATGGTAAGGCTGGCTCATTGCAGTGACTCTAGCTGGTCTCCTGCTCTTTACTTATTCCAAGCCAACCTGCACATAAGTGCTAGGGAGAAAAAAGTTTCATTAAATGTGGTTTTTGTCACAAGTGATTGCCTATTATATACTGTCACCATCAGAGACACATCTCTCTGGCTTCCATAATCTTTTACTGACTGTTGAATTCTCCTTCACTCTGTTAACAAAATTCTGGTTCTTCCATTTTTAACCCTAACAAACACATTTCTCATGATCTTCTGGACTTTATTCTTCAACTGAACAAATTATTATCATGTCTCAGACTTGCTAAAAAATGACTTCTGTGCCTCAGCCCTTGACATTTCACCTTCAAAGTGTTTTTTTGTCCCCATTCCACCACATATCTTTGTCTAAAAGCCTGCTTCCCAGCCTAGCATATTCTGATCACATCTCTGGAGAAGGAGACTGACCAACCATTCATAATAATTATCTCTGGGTAGAAAAAATTCCTTTGATTTGTCTGAATCAAAGCCCTTACTTTATGGTTTAAGTCCATGTGCTTTCATTTTTTTTCTTTTGTATTCTTAGAATATGATAAAAAAAGCTAGTTACCCTCTTTCATTTAAGCTTGTTATTTCATTTAAGCTTCATAAATTTAAGCTTGTTAAATTGCCTTTTATCCTATTCTTCCAGCTAAGTACTTCCAGGTTTCTTCATCCCTTTCTTACTGGGCATGTTTTCCAAACTTCTGATTATTATCTGCAACTTTCTCTTTATATCAAGTCCAGACAGAAATGTCATATTTCACCAATTCTAAGAGGCACTTTTTCTCTCACATTTTAAACATATCAAATTTCAGCATTTAGCAAGACTCATAATTCATGTCATTTTGCAATTACAAATGGCAGAACTTTTTTTTGATTTTAAAAATGAAGGTATTATGTACATTGAATGATTAAAAAAGGCAGGGGGAACTAGTTTGTATTAAAGGAGAATGAAGAGAAATGACAACCAAATGCAATGTATAATTTCTTGATGAGATCTTAGATTGAAAACAAAATTAAAGAGCAATAAAAGTTTTACTATTTTTAAAATTACTTTTTCAACTTTATTGAGGTATAATTAACAAATAAAATTATATATTTAAAGTGTACAACATGATGTTATGATATACATATACATTATGAAAGGATTCCCACCGTTGAGTTAGGTAACGTATCCATCCCCCACATATTAACTTTTTTTTTTTTTTCTGGGGAGAACACTTAAGTTCGACTTTCTTAGCAGATTTTAATTGTATACTTAAAGTATTATCAGTCATAGTTACCATGATATGTATTAGATCCTCCCAACCTTATTCATCTTATAACTGAAAGTTTGTACCCTTTTACCAGCCTTCCCCCTACCCCGCAGGTCCCTGGTAACCACCATTCTACTCTCTCTATGAGTTTAATTTTTTTTTTTAATTCCACATATAAGGATACCATGCAGTATTTGACTTTGACTTATTTCATTCACTTTAACATAATACCCTCTAGTTTCATCTGTTGTCACAAATGGCAGAATTTCCATCTAAGTCTGGATAATATTCTATTTTATATATATGCCACATTTTCTTTATCCATTCTTCCATTGACGGACACTTAGGTTGTTTCCATATGTTGGCTATTGTGAAAAATGCTGCTGTGAACATAGGTACAGATATCTCTTTGAGATAGTGATTTATTTTCCTTTGGGTATATACTCAGAAGTGGGATTGCTGGATTATATGGTAGTTCTATTTTTAATCTCGTGAGGAGCCTCCATACTGTTTTCTCTGGTGTCTGTATTAGTTTACATTTAGTTTTATTAGTTTACATTTACATTATATTAAATGTAATACATTATATTAGTTTACATTTCCACCAACAGTGTACAAGCGTTCCCTCATCTCCACATCCTTGCCAGCATTTGTTATCTCTTGTCTTTTTGGTAATAGACATCCTATCAGGTGTGAGATGATACCTCATTGTGGTTTTGTTTTGCATTTCCCTGATGATTAGTGATGCTGAACACCTTTTCATGTACTTGTTGGTCATCTGTATATCTCCTTTGGAAAACTGTCTAGCTGGGTCCTTTGTTCATTTTTTAATTGGGATATTTGCTTTTTGCTATTGAGTGGTGTACGTTCCTTATGTATTTTGGTTATTAATCTCTGATCAGACATGTGGTTTGCACGTATTTTCTCCCATTCAGTAGGTTGTTTTCATTTCGTTGATGGTTTCCTTTGCTGTTCATAAGCTTTTTAGTATGATGTAGTCCTACATGTTTATTTTTGCTTTTGTTGCTTTTACTTTGGTGTCACCATGAAAAATCATCACCAAGACCAATGTCAAGGAGCTTACCCCTATGTTTTCTTCTAGGAGTTTTATAATTTCAGATCTTACATTTAAGTCTTTAATTTATTTTGAGTTGATTTTCATCTATGATGTAAGACAGTGGTCCAGTTTCATTCTTTTGCATTTGGCTGTTCAGTTTTCCCAACACAATTGTTGAAGAGACCGTCTTTTCCCCATTGTATATTCCTGGCTCCTGTGTTGAAACCTAATTGACAGCATGGGTTAATCCTGGCCTCTCTATTCCATTGATCTATTCTGTTCTAAAGTTATCTGTTTTTATGCCTACACCATAATGTTTTGATTACTATATCTTTGTATTATAGTTTGAAATCAGGAAATGCAATGCCTCCAGCTTTGTTCTTCTTTCTCGAGATTGCTTTGGTGATTCAGGGTCTTTTGTGTTCCATACAAATTTTAGGATTGCTTTTTCTATTTCTATGAATGCCATTGGAATTTTGATAGGAATTGCATTGATTTGGAGATTTCTTTGGGTAGTATGTACATTCAAACAATATTAATTCTAATGCACGAACACAAAATATCTTTTCATTTATTCGTGTCTTCGATGTTTTCATCTATGTTTTATAGCTTTTAGTGACAGATCTTTCTGCTCTTTGGTCAAATTTATTCCTAAGAATTTTATTCTTTTTGATGCTATTGTAGATTGGATTATTTTCCTAATTTCTCTTTCTGATAGCTCATTGTTAGTGTATAGAGATGCAACTGATTTTTGTATATTGATTTTGTATCCTGAAACTTTACTGAATTCGTTTATTACTTCTAACAGTTTTTTGGTGGAATCTTTTCGGTTTTCTATATATAATGTCACGTCATCTGCAAATAGTGACAGTTTTATTTCTTGCTTTCCAATTTGTATGCCTTTTATTTCTTTTTCTTGGTAATTGCTAATGGCTAGGACTTCCAATACTATGTCAAATAGCAGTGGCAAGAGTGGGCATCTGTGTTCCTATCTTAGAGGGAAAGCTTTCAGCTTTCACCATTGAGTATGAAGTTAACCGTGGGCTTTGCCTACATGGCTTTTATTATGTTTAGGTGTGTTCCTTTTATACCTGATTTGTTGAGAGTTTTTATCATGAAAGGATGTTGAATTTTTTCAAATGCTTTTTCTGCATCAGTTGAGATGATCATATGATTTTTATCCTTCAGTTTGTTAATGTGGTGTATCACATTTCTTGATTTGTGTATATTGAACCATTTTTGCATCCCAGGAATAAATCCCACTTGATCACAGTGTATAATCTTTTTAACCTACTGTTGAATTCAATTTGCTAATATTTTGCTGAGGATTTTGGCATCAACAAAAGTGTTCATCGGAGATATTGGTCTGTAATTTTCTTTTCTTGTAGTGTCTTTGTTTGGCTTTGCTATCAGGGTAATACTCATCTCATAAAAATGTGTTTGGAAGTATTCCCTTCTCTTCAGTTTTTGGGAAAAATTTGAGAAGGATTGGTATTCTTTAAATGTTTAATGAAATTCATCAGTGAAGCCATCTGGCCTGGACTTTTCTTTGTTGGGGAGTTTTTGATTTCTGGTTCAATCTCCTTACTAGTAATAGATCTGTTCAGATTTTCTATTTCTTTATTATTCAGTCTTGGTAGGTTGTATGTTTCTAGGAATTTATCCATTTCTTCTATGTTAATTTGTTGGCATATAAATATTCACAGTGGTCTCTTATGACCCGTCGTATTTCTGAATTAGAAGTTGTAATGTTTCCTCTTTCATTTCTAATTATATTTGTTCAAGTCTTCTCTCTCTTTTTTTTGTAGTCTAGCTAAAAGTTTGTCAATTTTGTTTATGTTTTCGAAAAAGCAACTCTTACTTTCATTGATTTTTTTCTATTGTCTTTATAGTATCTATTTATTTTCACTCTTATCTTTGTTATTTTCTTCCTTCTGCTAATTTTGAGCTTAGTTCTTTTTCTAGTTTCTTGAGATATAAAGTTAGGTGTTTATTTGAAATCTTTCCTTTTTCTTGATGTAGGCATTTATTGTTACAAACTTCGCTCTCGGAACTGCTTTTCCTGCATCCCATAAGTTTTGGTATGTTGTTGTATTTCCATCTTTGCTTGTCTCAAGGGTTTTTTTTCCGGCTTTTTCAAGGTATAAATAACCAATGACATTTAATAAAGTGTACAGTATCGTGATTTGATATATGTATGCATTGTGAGAAGATTCCTCCCATCTATCCATCCATCACCTCATATTTATCTTTCTTTTTTGTGAGAACATTTAAGTCTTACTGTCTTAGCAAATTTTAATTATATGATACAGTGTTATCAACTATAGTTACCATGTCATACATTAGATCCTCACACCGTGTTCATCCTATTAGCTGAGAGTTTGTACTCTTTTACCAACCTTTTCCTATTTCCCCCACTCCCCACCCCCTGACAACCACTTTTCTTTGCTTTGTTTCTATGAGTTTGACTTTTTTTAGATTTCATATATGTTATACCATGCAGTATTTATCTTCCTCTGTCTAGCTTATTTTACTTAGTATAATACCATCAAGCTCCATCCATCTTGTTGCAAATGGCAGGATTTCCTTCTTTCTCATGGCTGAATTCCACTGTGTGTGTGTATGTGTATATATGTGTGTGTGTATAGATATGGATAGATGTAGATATATTCACCTCATAGCTTCTTTTTTTTTTTTAGATGTTGGAGGTAGGAGTTTATTAATTAATTTATTTTTGCTGTGTTGGGTCTTCGTTTCTGTGAGAGGGCATTCTCTAGTTGTGGCAAGCGGGGGCCACTCTTCATCATGGTGCGCGGGTCTCTCACTATCATGGCTTCTCTTGTTGTGGAGCACAGGCTCCAGACGCGCAGGCTCAGTAGTTGTGGCTCACGGGCCCAGTTGCACCGTGGCATGTGGGATTCTCCCAGACCAGGGCTCGAACCCGTGTCCCCTGCATTAGTAGGCAGATTCTCAGCCACTGCACCACCAGGGAAGCCCACCTCATAGCTTCTTTATCCATTCATCTGTTATTGTACACTTAGGTTGTTTCCATATCTGGGCTATTGTGAATAATGCTTCAGTGAACTTGGGAGTTCAGATATATCTTCAATATTCTGTTTTCCTTTGCATATTCTAATTTCCTTTGCATATACCCAGAAGTGGAATTGCTGGATCACATGGTAGTTTTATTTTTAATTTTGTGAGGAACCTCCATACGTCTTCCACAGGGGCTACACCAATTTACGTTCCCACCAGCATTGCAGGAGGGTTCCCTTTTCTCCACATCCTCCCCAATGTTTGTAATATACTGTCTTTTTGATGATAGCCATTCTAACAGGTGTGATATTGTTCAAGATATTTTTTGATTTCCCTTTTGATTTCTTTTGGATTTATTAACTTATTTGTTGTTCAATAGCATAGGGAGCGGAACTGAATGTTCTAACCCTTTAATCATAGGATTGGCTTTTTTTGGTCACCAGCTCCTATCCTAAAGCTATCTAGGGGCTCTTCCACCAAGTATTGTCTTGTAAGCATACAAAAGACACTCAGGAGATTCCAAAGTTTTTATGAACTCTGTGCCAGAAACTGGGGACAAAGACCAAATATTTATTTTGTTATTATACCACAGGCCCGTAATGTGCGTGGACTTAAGAAGTTCTCAAAGAGTGGGTATGATATGGCCTGAATATACATTCCAATAGTCATTCCTATATGACCTCAGGATGACAGCAGAGGAGAATGAAGGAACTTATTCGCTGGAAGGATGACTCTATCTTCAAACATATCTCTTTTATCTGTTGGTGTATTGCTGAGGGAGTGCTCCCCTCAAACTGTTCTACAGGATGCTTCTCCTTGCCTTTTTATCTCCTGTCTTAATTAACTCAGGCTGTCATAACAAAATACCACAAACTATGGCTTAACAGAAATTTATTCCTTTTAGTCCTGGAGGTTGGGAAGTCCAAGATCAGGGTGCCAACAGGGTGGATTTCATTGTGAGGCCTCTTCTCTTCACATGTAGGCATCTGCCATCTTGCTGTCTGCTCACATGATCTCTTCGTTGTGCTTGTGAGGAAAGAGAAATTTGGGGGAGAGAGAGAGAGGGAGAGAAAGAAAGAGAAAGGGAGGGAGGGGGGAGAGTGCCTGCAGTCTCTGGTGTCTTTTCTTATAAGGGCACTAATCCTATGGGATCAGGGACCCACCCTTATGACATCATTTAACTTTAATCACCTCCTTATAGTCACTAGCTCCAAATCCAATCACATTAGGAGTTAGGGCTTCAACATATGAATTTTGCGGAGGCACACCATTCAATCTGTAACATGCCCTGGTTTCAATACCACCCAACCCCCCCCAAGAGTCCAGTACCTTGTTCCTAGAGAATTTGCTATAAAAAAAGACCACCAAAGGAGGAATAACTTAAAGGAATTGATTACTAATGGTGATGTTTTAGCAATCAGTAGGAAAGAGATTTGTGGGATGAGGTTGGAAATAGAGATTTGGGAGGTGAAGTGAAAGGATCTATTAAGCTTCAAATGATGCTTTCTGGACAGCCTTATATTTAACTACAATCAAGGCTAATAAGTCTTCCTCTTTCCAACAAACTTTATAACTAACTCCTGGAACCTGGAATCAGTGTTCATTAAAATTCATTTTAAGTTGTTGATTTTCTTCTTCCTATTTGACTAGCTCTTGGCCACTTTTTGGAACTATTTTTCTTTTCCTTGAAGAATGCTCTCATTAGAACTGTTTCTGAGCTCAGCCCTTTGGGACACATCATAGATAGGAAATCCCCACTCTGTATGTTTGGATATTTTTGTGTTGGCCCTATTTCTTCTCTGGCTTCTCACTCCATGGGGCTGATTCAAGCACAGAGCTCCCACTGACTTCAAAGTCTTCTGAGGTAAAGTGAGAAATAGTCTTACAGAAATTTCCCAAAGATATTTTGGATATATAAAAAAGTAGTGGTAATATTTTAAAATATGAATATTTGTCCTGGAAAATGAATGGATATTATGAGTACCAGCTAGACAAAGTCACGAAAATTCTCCTTTGATAGTAGGAAAAAAGCTCTTGTAAATTCATAATACTTGGTAAATGCACTCATCCTTCTGGGGAGAAATTTTGGTTCTGTTGTGGTTTAAAAAGCATAAAGATGGAATCCTTTAAATCAGATTCCTACTTTATAGATGTCAAATATCTACTACATTATTTTCATAATATGAGTGTAAAAATTATGAACTATTTGAAAAAGATATATGGTATATACAATTTAAAGAAGATACTTTCTTAATTTCCCTAAGCTTTCCAGATTTCTCAGAAACAATTGTTTTAAATTTCATGTAGGATCTAGACAGTGACTAGTTGTGTTTATAATGTTGTTTCACAGATTGGAGATCTATATGAGACTCATTCAGGCACCTTCAGAAAAAAGGAAACTTATTGTAAGATATAAGGGTCTATGCAGACAGGAACCGGAAATAGGGTCAGTGATGCTCTGGGGACTCTTTGCAATCATGTTTTTTGTGTGTTTTCTCCATTGTACTTTCCCTTCCAACTGGCCAATTGTAGATACTGTGCCTTACATGTCTAGTTCAATAGTCTTTTTTTCCTGTTTTCCAGAATTTTCTGTTTCCTCCACTGGAGCAGCTCCTCTGGCAGAACAGGGCAGAAATGATGGGTGTCCTGGACATTCCTCTCAATGCAGAGACAAACACAACAGATGAGATTGAAAGTAGAAATAAAGAGAAAAGCCCAGAATTCCAGGCTATAGAAAGAATGCTGTGAGGATGATAAAGAGACATGACAGAACTCAAAGAAAGAAAGAAATAGGATTCTCTGATTAGGAAGTAAACAGGTATCTTTCTTTGCTCATAGAGGTCTATCATTTCTGTTCTGCTGCAAGTTTGGCATTCTCTTTATTGTTTATATAATCATTCACACTAAGTGATCACTGCTACCACCACCCCACTGTGAGGGAAAAGGACCAAGGTGGTTTTATGATAAACTAGTCATTAATGCCTTTTATTTTCAGGAACATATGGCTAGAGGTTCATTGACAAAGTAAATATCTAAACTTGAGCTCCTGAATTTGTATGTAGATACTTAGCATTCTTATTGCCAGATATGTAGCTTCATTGAAATATTAAGAAACAATATTTCATTGGGAAGATATACCATCTTTTAAAGGAAAGAAGGAATAACTTCTTCCCTAACTTTAATGGAGAGCATGATCTTCATGCTTTGTGTTGATCTATTCACTAACTCTCCTTCTTATCAGGTATAATATATTCCTGTTGACAGCTTGATTTAATTGGACTTGTGGTAACTGATTCAAGTGAGCACTTTAATTAGGTAATTATTTTGTTATAAGAACTGCTTTTCAGCTTGCTAGAGAGAGTGAATTTTCCATTTTTCTCAAGCTAAAAATGGAACCTGGATTCTTTTCTTTTAGAACAAAGTGGAATAAAAATGGTCAGTTATAGAATTAGGCTGAGATTGAGCTGTAGAATGAAGAAAAATAAGCTTGACTTATGTATTGATAAGACACAAGTGGGCTTTTGAGAAATGAAGACAGAATTAGTTTCTCAGATTGTGAATACTGCCAGTGAGTAGTCATGAATTTGAACAGAGTGATTGTTCCCTGCCTCAGTTTCCTTCCAGAAGTGGGACCCTGTGCAAGAAAATAAGTGCTGGAAAAAAAAAAAAAAAGAACACAAGGAAATACTCCTATCTCATGATTTTGAACAAATGTTCCTCGCTCTAGGGAGTTTTTTTTCCTCCAGGCAAATTAATTATTGCCTTCTTTGAAAATATATTGTGAAAGTTATTCATTCATTAACTTCAGAGGGAGACTTTGTCTTGAAGAAAAGGCTCAGGTTCTGAAAATATTGCCTCAGACTGAGCATCTAGGAAAAAAGCTATCCTCGAATTCCCCACATACTTGGTGCGATTCAAGCTTATCTTTTGTTGGTTGGCAGGACTGATTGTAAATAATCTGAGGATACCTCAGATCAGACAAACAAATAATTAGAGTTGACACTATTAAAGCCAACAAGACCCTGATTAATTGATTTGCTAATAGCTATACTCCATTTGCTGACGTTAGCCCTGATTGGGTTTTAAGCTGTGACAGGGCCACAAGATAAACATTTTCTTTCTCGAAATTACTGATTACCTACCGGCTTCCCAGTCTCGCCATCAACTAGTCTTTGGAGGTTTTTGTTCATTAAAGGATTGAGGCTAATTCCAAATAGCTTTCATCTGAAACATAATATTCATACATAAGCTTTTTGTGGAATGGTCAGTCAACATAGTAATTACGTTTTGCTTTAGAATTTTTTAGTTTTACATTTTCAGCAAGGAAAATAAACAAAGGAAACATTTCTCACTTAAACAAATGATGTTGCAAGTGTAGCCTTCCCTAATAGATGATAAGAATAATGACAATTCTGTTCCAGACACCCAGGGGCCAGAGAGGGGCTGTGTTCCAGCCACCACTGTGCAACAAACCATTCTAAAATCTAACGGTGCAAAATAGCAAGCATTTTATTATCAGTAGCAACTTTGTGGGTTGGCAGGGCTCAGCTAGGGCTATTCTTCTGTTTCACATGATGTTATCAGGGCTGCAGTCATCTGGGAACTCAGCTGGGCTGGAACATCCAAGTTGGTGCACTTACATGGCTGGCAGGAGGTGCTAGCTATCTGCTGGGAGTTGAGAAGTTGACAGGAGCACCTCAGTTTTCTCCATGTGGGCTTCTTAAAGCATGGTGGTTGGGCTGCAAGAGAAAATGTTCCAAGAGAAGAGAGAGGAAGGTGCAAGTCTCTCAAGGCCCAGCCTTGAAATTACAGTGTCACACCTGTCACATTCTATTAGAGTGGTTTACAGGGTCAGTCCAGGTTCATTGTGGTTATGCTAATAAGTAAGGTATGGTCAGTAGGACCATCTTTGGAGACTAGATATCACAAACATCTAGAGTGGAAACAAAGGCAATGTTTCATTGAAGTGTTCTTAAAAAAGCTGTGTCTTGCCCTTTCTCTATGACCGTCTTCACTGGTTATTACTTCATGGTTATAATTTGTTATTATTCATTGGTGACTTCAGTTGGAGTCAGGAGTGGGTATTTAGGTCTCTCTTTGTAAGAGGAATAGTTTTGAGTTAAAAGCTGTTCCAAGATGAAGTAATACTACCACTCTCCTAAATTTTCTTGCTTATTAAATAGAGTCAGCAGGTGAAAACCTGCACTCTTTTTGTCTGAGAAGGTTTTTCCAGATATTTCTCCTTTCTCCAATCTGCTATGGTTGTGATGGCGGAGTGCAGGCTTAGGAGTCAAGTTTTTCAGTTTAGCTCCTTCAGTTACTGTGTGCCTAGCTGTGTGAATCTGGGCAAGAGATTGGTACTTGCAAGCCTCAGTTTTCTCATCTTTATAATGGGGTATTCTTTCTACTGCTTAGATCGTGAAAATTGAGATACTTCATGAAGTGTTTACCCGAGTGCCTGGAAGTGAGTACTCAGGAAATTGTAGGTACTGTTATTATGTAATAATGGGTATATAGGAGAACCTAAGCACCAAGGAATTGAGCATAAAGTCACAGGATGCTGAGAGTTTACAATAAGATAGGAGGAGATCTCTTAAGCCAAACATCTTTAAGAGTAAATGTCACTGTACCAAATAGATCTCCTGTTTCTTCTTCTTATACTTATGCCACATTTTATACCTTCTGTCACAGAGTCAGGTGAAGAGGGTTGTTTTGGTGTTGAAAGGGGGCTGGAACTGGGAGGGGACTGGAAAGCAGTGAGTGGAAGGAGGCCAGGAACACAAATGTCTAGTTCCCATGGTCTCCACCTGGACATTATGATATCAGAAAGTCTTGAATTGTGTGAACCTGTGGTCTTTGTGGTCTGTTCTTTTAAGTTATTCCACAGCTCCTGCAAAGGAAAAGTATAGCTATCACATACTTATAAAAAATGAAGGGTGGTAATTTGCATGAATTACACCACCTGGAAAAGCAAACTTATTTATTTCATTTACTCCCATCTCCCACATTCATTTGTCACATATGTGCTGTGACCTAGTGGTTGGAAAAGAAATACTTACCAAGGGTTTACCTTTCATGGGTGGCAGTGTGGTTTTTCCTTTCCTCCAGCCTCATTGTTTCCATGTGTAGGGACTTAGAGTAACCGTTTTGGCCTCTTGTCCCACCCATTATTTCTTGTGAGTTTCCTGAGTTACCTGAATAATATCCATTGGTCCATGATTCTCAAGGCCCCCAATTCTGGGGATATGTTCTTTTTGCATTACCCTAGATACAATGAGGAAACACTTGCTGTATGTATATGTGTCCCGCAGAGCCAACCATTCCTTTAGATGGGATTTCCCAAGGACAAGTATGGGTGAGGGAGAAGAAACGTTCATAAATTATTTGGGTTACATATAATTATCAGTGCATCTCCTTTATTTATCCATTGGCCCTAAACTAGGAGAAGGAAGAAATGGATGTTGTTTATTGGTTCCCTAAAACCCCAACAGTGACATTTTCCAACTGCAAGTTAGCTGGGGTTGTCTGTATGATTGAAACTGATCTGATGGAAATGAACTCATATGCAATTTTTCTTGAAAGAAATACATATTTCTTTAGTGTCTATGTATGAGCAGTAAAAACTTTTCTTTTTAAAAGCAAACAGTTACAGAATTCTTAAAAAGAATTTTTTCTTGCATACCCACAGTATCTCTGCTAGTGAGACAGGTGTGTTTCTCTTTACTTATTCAACAAATATTTATTTAGCACCTTCTACATGCCAAGCTCTGTCTTAGGTGTTGGAGCTATTGCTGGAAAGCAAAAATAGATATGCCTCCTACTCTTCCTGTTGATCTTATATTCTACTTGGGGAGATAGGCATGAATCTAAAAATAAATCATACAAATTGTTGTATATATAAGAACAACCTGAAGTAACAGTCCACAATTCTGTGAAAGTGTTTAACAGACACCCTGACCTGGACTGTTTGTGGGATTTGGGATCTGGAAAGTTTATCTCTGAAGAAATGATGCTTGAGGTAAAGCTGAGCACAAATAAATAAACAATTAAGGTGAAATTAACTGAGTCTGTATACCCACAGAGAAACAATTAACTGACCCTCTAATTTTATATTTCACCATGTGTAGTAGTCTATCCAGCCTTTCTGAGTATTCAGGTATGGCAATGATTTTCTCTCATACTTTCCAACTACTTGACAGCTTTCCCTGGTCACATGGGAAAATGAGAACACATGACCTATCAACAGATTTTTTCCCCTAAGTTGTCAATTTATTTTTCACTCACTCTCTCTCACTCACTCACTCACTCTTCCAATCCACCCAGCCATCTATCCATCTAAACACCTTTTATCAGTTTTCTGTATGTGCCTAGTACCATGCTAGGAAATGGGGTTTAGCAAGCCATAAAAACAAAATCATAGTTAACTGACATTAATTGTACCTTCACTGGGTTCCTACACTACTGTGTTTCTCTCTCTGCCCTTTCAAGTTGTGTTTATTAACTTTCATGTTAGTCTCCTTCATGAGATTCAGCTCTGCGGCAGGCACCATGTCTTAAGCAGTTTTGGGTTCCTTGTGCTTAATATGGTGATTGGCACACAGTTGGTATTTAAGAAATACTTGTTAAGTGAATGAACTTAATGTTACTATTATTGAGGAGCAGAACATTAAATATCAGATGAATGATCACTGTTATTTTATAGGCTAAAACTGGAATAACCAACTTGATGCTCTGGTATGTTAAAAGATGAGCTGAGGCACATTAAAATTTTCAAGAGTTTTTATGAGTATAACTTTCATTTGAATTGGGCACTGCCAAATCTTTTTTTTTTAAACATATTTATTGGAGTATAATTGCTTTACAGTGGTGTGTTAGTTTCTGCTTTATAACAAAGTGAATCAGCTATACATATACATATATCCCCATACCTCCTCCCTCTTGCGTCTCCCTCCTACCCTCCCTATCCCACCCCTCTAGGTGGTCACAAAACATTGAGCTCATCTCCCTGTGCTATGCGCCTGCTTCCCACTAGCTATCTATTTTACATTTGGTAGTGTATATATGTCCATGCCACTCTCTCACTTTGTCCCAGCTTGCCCATCCCCCTCCCCATGTCCTCAAGTCCATTCTCTACGTCTGCATCTTGCTTCCTGTCCTGCCCCTAGGTTCTTCAAAAACATTTTTTTTATATTCCATATATATGTGTTACAAATGGTATTTACTTTTCTCTTTCTAACTTACTTCACTCTGTGCGACAGTCTCTAGATCCATCCACCTCACTACAAATAACTCAATTTTGTTTCTTTTTATGGCTGAGTAATATTCCACTGTATATATGTGCCACATTTTCTTTATCCATTCATGTGTCAGTGGACACTTAGGTTGCTTCCATGTCCTTGATATTGTAAATAGAGCTGCAGTGAACATTGTGGTACATGACTGTCTTTGAATTATGGTTTTCTCAGGGTATATGCCCAGTATTGGGATTGCAGGGTCATATGGTAGTTCTATTTTTTGTTTTTTAAGGAACCTCTATACTGTTCTCCACAGTGGCTGTATCAATTTACATTCCCACCAACAGTGTGAGAGGGTTCCCTTTTCTCCACACCCTCTCGGGCATTTCTTATTTGTAGATTTTTTGATGATGGCCATTCTGACTGGTGTGAGGAGGTTCCTCATTGTGGTTTTGATTTGCATTTCTCTAATGATTAGTGATGTTGAGCATCCTTTCATATGTTTGTTGGCAATTTGTATATCTTCTTTGGAGAAATGTCTACTATGTAGGTCAACTGCCCATTTTTGGATTGGGTTGTTTATTTTTTGATATTGAGCTTCATGAGCTGCTTGTGTATTTTGGAGATTAATCCTTTGTCAGTTGCTTCATTTACAAATATTTTCTCCCATTCTGAGGGTTGTCTTTTCGTCTTGTTTATGGTTTTCCTTTTATTTATTTATTTATTTTTGTGGTACGCAGGCCTCTCACTGTTGTGGTCTCTCCCGTTGCGGAGCACATGCTCTGGACGCGCAGGCCCAGTGGGCATGGCTCACGGGCCCAGCCGCTCCGTGGCATGTGGGAGCTTCCCAGACTGGGGCACAAACCCATGTCCCCTGCATCGGCAGGCGGACTCTCAACCACTGTGCCACCAGGGGAGCCCCTGTTTATGGTTTTCTTTGCTGTGCAAAAGCTTTTAAGTTTCATTAGGTCCCGTTTGTTTATTTTTGTTTTTAATTCCATTTCTCTAGGAGGTGGGTCAAAAAGGATATGGCAGTGATTTATGTCATAGAGCATTCTGCCTATGTTTTCCTATAAGAGTTTTATAATATCTGCCCTTATATTTAGGTCTTTAATCCGTTTTGAGTTTCTTTTTGTGTATGGTGTTAGGGAGTGTTCTAATTTCATTCTTTTGCATGTAGCTGTCCAGTTTCCCTAGCACCACTTATTGAAGAGGCTGTCTTTTCTCCACTGTATATTCTTGCTTCAATTATCAAAAAAAAGGTAACCAGATGTGCGTGGGTTTATCTCTGAGCTTTCTATCCTGTTCCATTGATCTATATTTCTGTTATTGGGCCAGTACCCTACTGTATTGATTACTGTAGCTTTGTATTATAGTCTGAAGTCCGGGAGCCTGATTCCTCCATCTCCGTTTTTCTTTCTCAAGATTGCTTTGGCTATTCGGGGTCTTTTGTATTTACATACAAATTGTGAAAGTTTTTGTTCTAGTTCTGTGAAAAATGCCAGTGGTTGTTTGATAGGGATTGCATTGAATCTGTAGATTGCTTTGGGTAGTAGATTCATTTTCACAATGTTGATTCTTCCAATCCAAGAACATGGTGTATCTCTCCATCTCTTTGTATCATCTTTAATTTCTTTCATCAGTGTCTTATAATTTTCTGCATATAGGTCTTTTGTCTCCTTAGGTAGGTGTATTCCTAGGTATTTTATTCTTTTTGTTGCAATGGTAAATGAGAGTGTTTTCTTAATTTCACTTTCAGATTTTTCATTATTAGTGTATAGGAATGCAAGAGATTTCTGTGCATTAATTTTGTATCCTGCTACTTTACCAGATTCATTGATTAACTCTAGTAGTTTTCTGGCAGCATCTTCAGGATTCTCTATGTATAGTATGATGTCATCTGCAGACAGTGACAACTTTACTTCTTCTTTTCCGATTTGGATTCCTTTTATTTCTTTTTCTTCTCTGATTGCTGTGGCTAAAACTTCCAAAACTATGTTGAATAATAGTGGTGAGGGTGGGCAACCTTGTCTTGTTCCTGATCTTAGTGGAAATGGTTTCAGTTTTTCAACGTTGAGGACAATGGTGACTGTCAGTTTGTCATATATGGCCGTTATTATTTTTAGGTAAGTTCCCTCTATGCCCACTCTCTGGAGAGTTTTTATCATAAATGGGTGCTGAGCTTTGTCAAAAGATTTCTCTGCTTCTATTGTGATGATTATATGGTTTTTATTCTTCAATTTGTTAATATGGTGTGTCACATTGATTGATTTGTGTATACTGAAGAATCCTTGCATTCCTGGGATACACCCCACTTGATCATGGTGTATGATCCTTTTAATGTGCTGTTGGATTTTGTTTGCTAGTACTTTGTTGAGGATTTCTGCATGTATGTTCATCAGTGATATTGGCCTGTAGTTTTCTTTCTTTGTGACATCTTTGTCTGGTTTTGGTATCAGGGTGATGGTGGCCTCCTAGAATGAGTTTGGGAGTGTTCCTCCCTCTGCTATATTTTGGAAGAGTTTGAGAAGGATGGGTGTGAGCTCTTCTCTAAATGTGTGATAGAATTCGTCTGTGAAGCCGTCTGGTCCTGGGCTTTTGTGTGTTGGAAGATTATTAATCACAGTCTCAACTTCAGTGCTTGTGATTGGTCTGTTTATATTTTCTGTTTCTTCCTGGTTCAGTCTCAGAAGGTTGTGCTTCTCTAAGAATGTGTCCATTTCTTCCAGGTTGTCCATTTTATTGGCATATGGTTGCTTGTAGTAATCTCTCATGATCCTTTGTATTTCTGCAGTGTCAGTTGTTACTTCTCCTTTTTCATTTCTAATTCTATTGATTTGAGTCTTCTCCCTTTTTTTCTTGTTGAGTCTGGCTAATGGTTTATCAATTTTGTTTATCTTCTCAAAGAACCAGCTTTTAGTTTTATTGATCTCTGCTATTGTTTCCGTCATTTCTTTTTCATTTATTTCTGATCTGGTGTTTATGATTTCTTTCCTTCTGCTAACTTTGGGTTTTTTTTCTTCTTTCTCTAATTGCTTTAGGTGTAAGTTCAGGTTGTTTATTTGAGATTGTTCTTGTTTCTTGAGGTAGGATTGTATTGCTATCAACTTCCCTCTTAGAACTGCTTTTGCTGCATCCCTTAGGTTTTGGGTTGTCGTGTTTTCATTGTCATTTGTTTCTAGGTATTTTTTGACTTCCTCTTTGATTTCTTCAGTGATCTCTTGGTTATTTAGTAGCACACTGTTTAGCCTTCATGTATTTGTGTTTTACACCTTTTTTTCCTGTAATTGATTTCCAGTCTCATAGCGTTGTGGTCAGAAAAGATGCTTATATGATTTCAATTTTCTTAAATTTACCAAGACTTGATTTGTGACCCAAGAGATGACCTATCCTGGAGAGCGTTCCATGAGCAGTTGAGAAGAAACTGTATTCTGTTGTTTCTGGATGGAATGTCCTATAAATTTCATCTAAGTCTATGTTGTTTAATGTATCATTTAAAGCTTGTGTTTCCTTATTTATTTTCATTTTGGATGATCTGTCCATTGGTGAAAGTGGGGTGTTAAAGTCCCCTACTGTGATTGTGTTACTGTCGATTCCCCCTTTTATGGATGTTAGCATTTGCCTTATGTATTGAGGTGCTCCTTTATTGGGTGCATAAATATTTACAATTGTTACATCTTGTTTCTGGATTGATCCCTTGATCTTTATGTAGTGTCCTCCTTGTCTCTTGTAATAGTCTTTATTTTAACGTCTATTTTGTCTGATGTGAGAATTGCTACTCCAGCTTTCTTTTGATTTCCATTTGCATTGAGTATCTTTTTCGATCCCCTCAGTTTCAGTCTGTATGTGTCCCTAGATCTGAAGTGGGTCTCTTGTAGACAGCATATATACAGGTCTTGTTTCTGTATCTATTCAGCCAGTCTGTGTCTTTTGGTTGGAGCATTTAATTCCTTTACATTTAAGGTAGTTATTGATATGTATGTTCCTATTACCATTTTCCTAATTGTTTTGGTTTTGTTATTGTAGGTCTCTTCTTTCTCTGTGTTTTCCTGCTTAGAGTAGTTCCTTTAGCATTTGTTGTAAAGCTGGTTTGGTGGTGCTGAATTCTCTTAGCTTTTGCTTGTTGTAAAGTTTTTAATTTCTCTGCCGAGTCTGAATGAGATGCTTGCTGGGTAGAGTAATCTTGGTTGTAGTTTTTTCCCTTTCATCACTTTAAATATGTCCTGCCTCTCTTCTGGTTTGCAGAGGTTCTGCTGAAAGATCTGCTGTTAACCTTATGGGGATTCCCTTGTATGTTATTTGTTGTTTTTCCCTTGCTGCTTTTAATATTTTTTCTTTGTATTTGATTTTTGATAGTTTGATTAACATGTGTCTTGGCGTGTTTCTCCTTGGATTTATCCTGTTTGGGATTCTCTGTGCTTCCTGCACTTGGTTGACTATTTCCTTTGCCATATTAGGGAAGTTTTCAACTATAATCTCTTCAAATATTTTCTCAGTACCTTTCTTTTTCTCTTCTTCTTCTGGGATCCCTATAATTCAAATGTTGGTGCGTTTAATGTTGATCCAGAGGTCTCTGAGACTGTCCTCTGTTCTGCAGTAGTTATTTCCATTATTTTATCTTCCAGGTCACTTATCCGTTCTTCTGCCTCAGTTATTCTGCTATTGATTCCTTCTAGAGAATTTTTAATTTCATTTATCATGTTGTTCATCATTGTTTGTTTGCTTTTTAGTTCTTCTAGGTCTGTGTTAAATGTTTCTTATATTTTCTTCATTCTATTTCCAAGATTTTGGATCATCTTTACTATCATTATTCTGAATTATTTTTCCCGTATACTGCCTGTTTCCTCTTAATTTGTTAGGTCTGGTGGGTTTTTGCCTTGCTCCTTCATCTGCCCTGTGTTCCTCTGTCTTCTTATTTTGCTTAACTAACTGTGTTTGGGGTCTCCTTTTCGCAGGCTGCAGGTTCGTAGTTCCTGTTGGTTTTGGTGTCTGCCCCCAGTGGCTAAGGTTGGTTCAGTGGGTTATGTAGGCTTCCTGGTGGAGGGGACTGGTGCCTGTGTTCTGGTGGATGGGGCTGGCTCTTGTATTTCTGGTGGGCGGGACTGCATCCAGTTTTATGTTTTTGGGTGTTTGTGACCTTATTATGATTTTAGGCAGCCTCTCTGCTAATGAGTGGGGTTGTGTTCCTGTGTTGCTAGTTGTTTGGCATAAGGTGTCCAGAATTGTAGCTTGCTGATCATTGAGTGGAGCTGTGTCTTAGTGTTGAGATGGAGCTCTGTGGGAGAGCTTTCACTGTTTGATATTACGTGGAGCTGGGACGTCTCTGGTGGACCAGTGTCCTGAACTTGGCTCTCCCACCTCGGAGGCACAGGCGTGAAATCCGGCTGGAGCACCAAGACGCTTTGGCCAGTTATGGTAGCTGTTCTAATTCATTTTGATTCTTTGCAAGCACCAAGCTGCATTTGTCAGCCCTCCTCTTAGCTGGTGGGGACCCCACAATGGAGTCCTCACCAGGTCAGATGAGCAGAAGTGATATGACTTCCTTGGAGGCTTGTCTTGAGCAGCCACGAGACATGTAATTCTCTTAACATGCCAGCCCCAATCTCCATAGTTTATAGAGAGGCCTTAACGGGGTTCAATCACATGTAACCATCCAGATGGTCCCAACTACTCAGCAGTGCCAGATATAAAGTGGTTAGGAGTACTCTGCTCGCAGGAGCTAGTGGAGAGGTTTTATATAGAGAAGATGCTGCAGCAATGCAAATAAATTATTTAATTGGTTATATTTTATGTGGTTGCCTTATTTGGGAAAGTCTAGTTGGCTGTTTGTGATTGGTTGTTCTTAAGTTTCAGTTTCTTGGTTTAAGTGCATTGATCAGTGAAGTTAGGTTTTGGTTTGCTTCGGTTGTGGTTTGCTTACATAGTCTACTAAGACATTAGAGCCACCTCAATCTAATAGTCTCCTTGTTTAAACACTTTAACAGGTATAAGCTAATAATGCCTCACCTTAAATGAAGCAGATGGCTTCTGGTGAGACCTCAACAGGCATGACCAAGAGCTATTAGTACTAGTCCCTCTGCCATCGTCCTAACTGCATCCCTCAGCCAAGCACTTGGCTGCTTACTGTCTGAAATCTTAGAAACATCTAGCAAGCAAGAGCAATAACAGATTGCCCCACTCCTTGGGAAGATTAATGAAATGAGATTGATAAAGGGATCCTTTTCCTTGGACACAGGTGCTGTATGACCAAGGTTCTAATTGTTACGGCAACCTATGAATTGGCATATCTTAATCATCCCACACCACACTGTTTCTCTAGATTCTAGAGGAGTTTAGTGAAATAGTCAAAAGCTAAAGAATTTGAACTTTTTTTTAGCTTCAGAAAGAATTTGTATAAATTTCACAGCTGAGTTCTCTTAAAGTAAAGGCTGTTTTAGAAGATTGAATGAGGTACCTCACACTGATCTCAACTCTCAAAATAGAACTGTGAGATTCAGATGCAAAAAAGGGCCATAATTTCTTCTCTCACAGGTGCAGTAGAAATCAAATGGTTTTCATTTGTTTTTCTTGTCATTTTAGCCACCACTATAGCTTTATTATATCTTTGTGTTTCTCTCCTGTTTGCCCTACCAGTGCCTCCTAAGATTTTCCACAGTTCTTGGCTGAGAAGTAAACTTATAAATTACCTGACAGTAAAGTCAGAGGATAAGTAAATCACCATCCAGTCTGATCACAAAATCAAAACATTTGTGATATCTCAAACCTTTAACAAGACAATTGCTTCTTTTGAAAAATGTGTCTGTTCTCCTTCATGCTGAGAACAACCAAGTCATTCCATGAATTTTGCTCTAAGACCAAAGGTGCAGTATCTTCAGACTACATATTATGCCAGACATCTAACAAAATGGTTAGACATCTTTAATGTCTTTTTATTTTTAAGAATCTTATTTTTTAGTTTAATTCCTAATAAAACAGAGTTGAACTCTGGGTCTTTGGTAACTCAAAAATTGTCCTGAAGTTTAGAGAGTAAAAGTTTAGTCTACATGCCCTGATCCATTTATGCTTTCCTGTTAATTTCACCAGATATCTTCCTTTTAAGTTATTTTCAAAATTACACTATATATGTGCGTATATACATTTATATGTATATATAAAACTCTCTCCTCTCTAAGAGTTGTTCATCAGGTCCCAGTTTGTTAATGACTGTTGTTCCTGCTTCACTTCAAATAATCTTGCTCCAGATGACAAATTGGGGAACTTTGGAGCACATTTATTAAATCCAAGTTCTTTTATGAAGCCAAAAGTGTAGATCTTAAAAAAAGATTTTGTAGAAATGTTTGGACATTAGAGTTGTGCAAGCATTTCCAGCTCTGCTGAGAGTGATAATCATTGCAAACAATGGGCTTATTGAGCCTTGAGGAATTCAAGCAGGGCTACCAGTTTCCAGGTGAAACATTTAATACTAGAGGAATGTGTTGGCTTATTAAATACAGAAACCCATTTCTGAGAATGGTCAATAACTGGAGCCTTCGAAAAAAGGCAGTATCTCAGAGGACCTATCAAGAGTGGTTAAAGAAGACATTCCGGAGCCTTTCCAAATGCTGTAAACGGTAATCTGAGATGAAACAAGAATACTCTTTGCTGAACTGGCAAGAAGAAAATATATTTTCCCTCTTACCTCTCTCCCCGCCTCCCACAAAGTTACACATGTACATGTAATGCTCTTTAAAGCTTAGGTATGAATTTCCCTGGATTAGAGTTTCAGAACAAAAATATTTTATCTGGCCATTGAAAGAACTCTAAGATCTTTTATTCTCACACATGTCATCTTCTCTCATCTTGCTTCCTATCTCAAATAACTTTTGCCCAGTTTACAAATAAGCCTCCAATAGAACAGCAATATTTTGGGGTTGTCCAACTAACTAGTAATCATATATTTTTCTTGCCCACAAGTATTGTTAGACAGCGTTGGCTAATTCTCTCAAAGATTAGGGTCCATCTTGACTTCTTTATTTCAGCTCTAAACACAAGATGAGGGGCCAGTAAGACTTTGGTGGATGTAGTTGGGAGATAAACAGTCTTTCAATGCCCTCCGTTTATAGCCTCCATTATCATTTTTCTCATACATGAATCAGATCATCCTCTTTCTCATTTGCCAGCCCTCCTAGTGGCATGGTCTTCTTCAAATGGATTGCTAGCTGCACATCACACATGCTCAAATATCTCATCAATTCCACAAAATTCCCCTAATTAGGTAACTTGTACTTTCATTACATTTTCAGAAAGCAGTTTCCTAATGAAAATTAGGAAATATTAGTGACATTAAAATAGTGCCACTTTGCAGCCTTTAGAAAAGTCCCTCTTTTGCATGGTGTCATGCTATAATTAGTAATACAGCATTGGTGATTAAGCTGAATACCACTATGAGGCATTTACACAGCCTTGACAGAGTTCAGTCACTAATGGGATATGACACTTTGATTGTTCCTTGAAACCTGAACACTGTGGCAATATTTAGATCTTTGGGTTACCTTGAAATGTTGATTTCGGACTCTTGAAACATGGCAACAGTTGATTCGAATGAATCCCAGAGTTTTAAAAACCAAAATTTTGTTGTTGAGTTTCTTTGCTTTTTTTTTTAACCCCTTGGTTCACACAATTCATGATAAAATAGTTGCAGCCAGACTTTGTATAAATGCAGTATCCATTCACCTTTCTTATAGAAAAGAACACAGATGTGATTATCTTTCCATCAGGGAGAGAACAGAAAACCGATGTATGGGTCCCATAACTGGTGTCCAAATGTTGCATGATAATATGGTAGGAAAATAGTAAAGAAAACTGTACTATTTTAAAATCCACCCAGTTGTCCAAGCTTAGGAATCACCCCTCCCATATGATACCAAAAACATAAAATTCTTTTGAAAAAAATATTTTTTGTATGTCTTTCCTCCTCATTTTCATTACCATGTCCCTAATTTAGGCAGTAGTCCATTAACTCAGCTCCCTGCCTCTCTCATCTGGCACCTTTCCAATCCATCCTCATATCTAGTTGATGCTTGAGTGATCTTGCTACCTGAAAACCTGTTCTGGATCTCCATCACCTTCAGAATAAAATATAAAATTTTGACATGAATTCAAGGCTCTCTACAAACTGGCTCAGCTTAACTTTTTAATCTTTTCTCTATTCACTTCTCCTAATGCACCCCAAATTCTAGACATGCCAGATTATTGATATTCCCTGAAATGAGCCTGTAATTTCTTTTCTTTCCAGCTTTGTTTTTACTGTCCTCTCTGTCTAGACTCTCTCTCTGTTCTCTCTGATGCCTCATAGCAAATACGTAAGTTAATATGATCTCTTGAGAACAGTAGGTAGTCATGGTCTATTACCAGTTATCTGATCTTCAGTAGCATCTGAAAATAGAAGAAATTAAATTCTAGGGCCACATTTTCTTCCCCCTTGAGAAGCTGCCTCTATACTCTTATTAAAGAACCTCAGTCATTTCACTTTGAAATCCCCAGTGCTATATTGTCTCATCCCAGGGGTCAGAAAGTTGTCCAGCAGAAGCAAAAACTTCATCTCAGACTCTTCTCTGTTTACTATTTTTGTTTTACAGCTGTTTGACAAAAGGAGGCTAGAGAACAACAGGCAAAGTGAATTATGTTTCTGACTTGGGCAGGGGCAGAAGTAGTAGGGGTGCTTCACACAATTTGTGTTTTTCTATCCTCTGTCTTGTCTCTAGGCTTCTTTAACTCTCAAAGCCATGTATTCTTAGTTTAGCCTTTCCTGCTCTTAGATTCTATCATTTATTTAAATATTTCTCAGTTAATTTTTGAGTCATTCATTCAGTCATTTATTTCAACAAAACTTTATTGAACACAAACTATATTAGTCAGGGTATGTAATGCTAACTATTGTAACAAAAATCTCCATAGCTTAGCACAGTGCTTTATTTCTTGCTCACCTAAGGTCCAGTGTGAATGTTCCTGCCGAGATAGCTCACCTTGTAACGGTAATCCAGAGATTTGATCTCTTTTATCTTGCAGCACTGCCACATGAAGGGATATAAGAGTTCTTTGCCTCCAGCCTCATGAATAGAGAAAGAACCTTTGCAAAATTGCTTGGGATGTATTATGGCTAGGTTTGGTAGTGCTGTATATTACATGCACTCATGTTCCATTGGATAGGACTCAGTCACATGTTTACATGTTCCAGACTGGCAGTGGGTAGATGCAAGATGGTATGGGAAATGTACTTTAATTGCGTATGCAGGAAGGAGAAGATAATTGATGAACACAGTGCTGGACATTTTGCTTAGTATTGGGAACTTTAAAACATGAATAAGGAACAATGCTTAGTATTAGGAACTCATAGTCCAGGGGGCCAGGCACACATAAATAGAAAATTAATGTAATATGTTATTAACAGTTATTGAGTGTATACCTTCCTCCATGCATTAGATTAAGCCCTTAATATAGTGGCTTTTAATTAATGTATTCTTTACAACAGTCCTATAAGGTAGGTACTTTTGTTATCCTCATTTCATAGATAAGGAAACTGAAGCACAATAGTTTAAGAAATTTGCCCAGGGTCACACTACAAATAAGTGGCTGAGTCAGGATTCAAACCTAGGTAGTCTATTTCCAAAGGTTGAACACTGAATCATTACATTATACTACAATGATGAAGAGATGCACAGGATGTTAGTGGACTACAAAGGAGACCCAGCTGGTTGTGGGATTCTGCAGCAGGCGATCCCTGAATTTAGGTATAATGGCCGAGTTGGAGTTTGTCCAGTTTTGGGGCAGGAAGAATTCCAACAGAGGAAATAGGGTGGATAAGGGTAGAACAGTGACAGATATCTTAGCGTATTCCAGGATCTGTAAGTAGTTTGATGCCATGGGTCAAGTTCCAGGCTTGGAGTCAGGAGAGACTAGCTGTAGAGGTAGATGAGGCCGGGTCATGGAAGGCATTTTATGCAGTGCTAAGGAGCTCAGCACTTATTCTAAGTGATGGAAGCCTTAGAAAAGTTTCAATTAGGGGATTTAAATAATCAAATTTACATTTTAACTACATTCTGCTGGTAGCTGCATGAAGGATGGATTAGAGTGGCTGAAAGATCAGTTAAGAGGCTTTTAAGATAGTCCAGGATGGCCAAATTTTAAAATATCTTGTTTTATTTCTTATTACACAGGGAATATAAAATGATAGCAAATGACTATCACTTATCATAGCACTCATTTGTTTTCACAGCCATGTGAAAGAGGTACTGTTATTATCCCCATTTTACAGATGAGAAACTGAGGCACTGATTGTGTATATTAAAGGCTAGTAATCAATGGCACCAAGACAGCCTCTGCAGTCTGGCTCCAGAGGGTGTAAATTAACCCCTAGTGTATGTATACAGTCTCCCCATAAGAGGTACTGTTACACATTATCAAAGATACAAAAAGCTGGATGGGTTATGTGGGTGAGGGGGAGGAGGAGGGATTGGGCAGCAGGATCAGTAAGAGGTGAGCCAGTCAGGGGGTACAGGAACCTCCTCCTGAGGGGCCAGAAAATGGGGAGTCTTGGAGGCAAGGTCAGATGGTCAGGTGTGCCTCATTTTACAGAAGAAAAAACTGAGGCACAGAAAAATTAAGTGACTCACCCAAGATCCTATAACTAGTAAGACACAGAGAGGGATATGAATCCAGGTAATTATTTCTGGAGTCTATATCATCATGCATCGTTACCTCTATTTGTGCCACATCCAATCAGTTATTTAGAGTGAAAAGCATTTTCCTGGAGTATGAGAAAGTCTTGGATCAATGTAAAATTTAACATCTCTCAAATCTATTTTTACAGCTATTAGTAAATACTTTCTATCAATAATAAAACAAGAGTAGCTGTAGAATATACTTATTCTTGGTAAGAATGGGAGCCATTTTTTGGTGGTTTGCTAATGAATTACTCCCTACAGATACCATAAGGTATTTAATAATATACATTTATGTCAAATCTGGTGGTATAAAAGTATCCTAACTCTCTCAGACCTCTCTTGGGGTTTCCTTGCTTTCCTTTTCTATTATCCTGGGGTTTGCAGCCCCCAATCCAGAGCCACCATAAACAGTGCTGAATACATAATCTGTGGGGCCCAGGGCAATATGAAAATGGGAGCCCCCTGTTCAGAAATCAGGAAGGATTTCAAGATGGTGACAGCAGAGAATTAAACCAAGCTTAGGGCTCTTCTGAGTGTGGAACCCTGTGACTGCCTAGATCATACAGCTGTGAAGTAGGCCCTGGTGGTGGCCCTGTCCAACCCTTAGCTCAGTAGTTTCAGCAGGCATTGTCTGGTGTGTGTACCTCTGTTGATCCCTAAATATATGGTATTTGTGTCTCCAAAATGCTTAATTTGCTCACTAGGGGGTTCATCTTTAGGGCTTTCTCAGTTTCCCTCATTGTCCAGGGATATAGTGGTGAATGACCCTGAGAGGACCCTGTTCCTTCTCTCAGAAGGCAGGCTGCCCCTTTCAGTCAGATTCTGTCTCTCTGCCTCATGGCATCTTGGTGAACAGGTAAGACTATGGACAAAAGGAAAGAATTGGAATTCAATGGCCTTTTTGGTTTTAAGAATATGACAAAGAGTGAGAAAAAATATATTTTTAATACACATAACTGTCACAGGGTAATTGTCCAGAATATATACAGAGCTCCCATAAATCAATAAGAAAAAGACAACCCAATAGAAAATAGGTAAAGACCTGATTAAGCATTTCACTCAAGAGAAATTACGAATAGCCAACAATCTTATGAAAATATGCTCTATCCCATGAGTAATTAGGAAAATGCAAATTAGGACTACGAAGAGATACCCTTTTGTATTTGTCAGATTGACAAGTTTAAGTTTATTAATACCAATTTTTGGTGAAAATATGGATCAGTGGGAACTTGAAAATCGGTCCAGAAACTTTGGGAAACAACTTGGCTTTATCTCATAAAGATACGTACGCCCTACAAACAGGCATACATCTCTTAGCCTCATGCCTTATGGCTCAAAGGGTAGTTCCTCAACCAGCAGCATCTGGAGTTGGATACCTGGATGTTTGTTAAAAATGCAGTATTTCAGGCCCCATCCCAGACCATGGAATCAGAATTCACAGGTGATTGGTGTTCACATTACAAGTTGAGAAGCTTTGCTCTAGGGCACTGTTTCTTAGACATTTTTGACATAGACTTCTGCTAAGAAAGTCTTAAGAGTAAGAAATACATTTTACAGGGTACCACAGTGTACACACACACACACACACACACACACACACACACACACACACACACA